>NC_050576.1:385345755-385679594 GCF_011100635.1 Trichosurus vulpecula | reverse complement strand
GATCTCACGTGTTTGCTGTTCTCTAATCTGCAAATTTGGGGTCATCATTCTGGCTAGAGGTGTACTCCCCCCTAAGGGCCTATTATTCAAATTACGTAAGGCAATAGACAAATTATCCTTCCAATGTAGATATGAATTATTAGAGCTTAATTTTCTCAGCTGTTCTTTCAACAATCCATTCATTCTTTCAATCAGCCCAGATGCTTGTGGGTAATATGGAATATGATATATCCATTCTATATTGTTCAACACACAATATCTTTTCACTTCTTTGCCCTTGAAATGTGACCCATTGTCACTTTGAATCTGCATTGGGGTTCCATAGTATAAACTTACAATATCTAGGGTTTTACAGGTGTTTTTCTGAGTTGCGTCCTTATAAGGACAAGCCACTAGTACACCTGAATAGGTGTCAACACACGTACATACATATTTACATCCTTTATCCTGGGGTAGTGGGCCAATATAATCTATCTGCCAAATTTGGGCTGGAACTTTTCCCCTTGCTATTTCTCCAGTTACTATCCTAGGAAGAGTTCGTTCTTTTTCTAATTGACATATACAACACCCCTCTGTTATTTGTTTTAACAACGCATGAGAGATACTGATACCCCGATCCTGTGCCCATCGGTGGGTGGCCTGGACCCCTAAATGGCCGGCGGTCTGGTGGACCCATCTTGCTAAGGCTGAGTCATCAGTTGGAGTTGGAGTAGGGACAATACATTCAGTGGCAATCTTTGCTAGTCGATCCGCGTGTGCATTGTACTCACGCTCTGGTGAGGTCAGGGTCGCGTGAGCATCAACATGAAAAACTGACAAATCCGTAACCAAAGACATGTCCCATATATTTTCCCATAACTCTTTACCCCAAACTTGTTTGCCATGAATCTCCCAATTCTGATTCCTCCATATAGGCATCCAAGTAGCTAATCCATTAGCTACCGCCCATGAATCAGTAAATATATGACACTGTCCTCCCTTCTCCATTCTGATGGCCTGATGTACTGCCATCAGTTCAGCATATTGGCTACTTCCCCCTATCCCAGAACTTTCCAGAGTTCGCCTAGTACAGGGGTTATAGGCTACTGCTTTCCAATGTCTCTTCTGTCCTAAATATTTTGCTGTCCCATCAGTAAACCAAGCGTGTTTCTTCTGTTCTACACTTAGTCCATCATACCCATTATTCCATTTCACTAAGGATGGCACCATCTGTTGCTTAGATTCAATGGGTTTTTCATTTCTCTCAGTGCCAATGTTCGCCACCGATTCATGTAAAGCAGAAACTCCACTTTTGCCTGCTCTGGACCTATTCTGAATATACCACTTCCATTTGATTATGCTTCGCCTCTTGTGCATGTCCAATTCTGTGAGAAGCTGGGGTACTCATTACCCAAGTCATAATTGGAATTCCAGGCCTTAATATCACTTCATGACCCAGGGTTAGTTGCTCAGTTTCTACTAAAGCCCAATATGCAGCTAACAGCTGCTTCTCAAAAGGTGTATACTGCACTCCAGATGAGGGCAGTTTCCTTGACCAAAAGCCTAAAGGTACACTTCGGCTCTGTTGTTTTTGCCACAGACTCCAATTTTCATAGTCATCTTGTACAGTCACTTGTAACTCCACTGGCCCATTTTGCATAGGCCATAAGTCCAGAGCTAATTGTATAGCAGCCTTTGCTTCCTCAAAAGCTCTACTTTGTTCAAGGCCCCAATCGAATTCATATTTCTTTCTGGTGACTTTGTACAAGGGTTTTAAAATCTGTCCCAAATGTGGGATGTGGTGTCTCCAATAACCAAATAGCCCTATGAACGTTTGGGCCTCTTTCTTATTAGTAGGGGTGGGAAAATCCTGAATTTTTTGTCGAGCTTGTGGGAGATTCTATTCCACTGTATCCCCAAGAATTTTACAGTTTGAGCTGGCCCCTGAACCTTTGCGGGGTTGATTTCCCATCCTTTGCTTTTTATATGGTCAGTTAATAATGCTAAACTCTCCTCCACTTCTTTTATATTCTTTCCCTGTATCATGATGTCATCTATGTAATGTGTAAGCTGTACACCAGGTAGCTTTAATTCATCCAAATGCTCAGCTACAATCCTGTGGCAAATAGTTGGGCTATGAATATATCCTTGTGGCAGGCGTGTAAATGTATACTGTCGGCCTTGCCAAGTAAAAGCAAACTGATTCCATTGCTTGGGGTCTATTGGGATCGTAAAGAAGGCATTGGCCAAATCAATAACCGCATACCAAGTCCCTTCATGTTTTTGTATTCTCTCTATTAAAGTAACCGTGTCTGGGACAGCAGCATACAAGGGAGGAGTCACTTTGTTCAGCTGTCTATAATCTACTGTCATCCTCCATGTCCCATCTGACTTTCGGACTGGCCAGACAGGGTTGTTCCATTGAGTAGTTGTAGGGACTAACACTCTTGCCTCAATACATTCTCTTATAGTGTTGGCAATTTCATCTTGCCCACCTGGCACACGATATTGCCTCAAAGTAATTACTTCAGAAGGTTCGGGCAAAGTGATTGGATCCATCTTGATTTTCCCCACTAAGACTGCATTAATGCCTATTTTCCTCACAGCAAATTGGTATTTCCCTTCAGGTAAATTTAAGGTCATACCCTTCAAAATGTCTATTCCAATGATGTATTCAGGAATAGGCACAATAGCCACACTATATTCTTTCTTGGGCAACTGTCCAATTTTGATCATCAATTTAACTTGTCTGGCTGATATTTCAGTCCCTCCTAGTCCTGTGATGGTAATAGGAGTTCCATGGCTGAATTTGTCTGGATTCCCATAGATAAGGGTGGCCTCGGCCCCAGTGTCTATTAATGCCCTAGTTACTGTACTTGACCCATTTTTCCAATATATGGTCAAGTTAATGTGAGGTCTGCAATCCAGCTTACGTATTTCCTTAATTTGGCCTGGGGCCTGGCCTGTTTTCTAGTATTCCCTGGCATGTGATTATGAAGGTTCACCATCTGTAGCATTTGCAGGAGCAGTTCTGATTTCCCTATCTCTCCTGTTATCGAGTGCTTTATCTTGGTACATCCTGTACAATTCATTGGTTGGAAGGCCATCTATCATTTCAAAACCTACCCCTGCTCTCAATAGAGCAGTGAACATTTCTTTTCTTGTCACTCCATTTTGGCGCCAAGTTTGCTGGCTATTCACCCTTCTCTCTCGAGTCTCCTAAGTCATGTAACTGTAAAATCTTATTTATCACCTCTGTAAGATGGCTCCCTACTTCCCCAAGTAACAGATTCAAAATTAGTTGTTTATAAGCAGGGGGAGCTGTCCTAATTATTAAATTCCTATGAGGGATTCCCATGGGATCATTGTAATATTTGTCTGCAGTTCCTGTCATAATAGCAGTCTTCATTACCTCCTCCTTTAGTCTCATGATACAATCTTTAAGTGAATACCAGGGTCTGTGCTCAGTGGGCCACATAGAATCATTAGTATATCTCTTATTGCATCCCGCAGCAGCTAATGCCAACAGAGTAGTCCTGCTAGCATCATCTCCTCGCTGATGATGTTCCCTAAAAGCTTGCTGAACTAGAGGATCGTGGCTGATACCTATGAATCTCATACAGTCCCTCTTATCTACTAATATTCCACCGGCCCCTTGATCACTGAGCCTTACCATCCAAGATATTAATGGTTCTCCTACTCTTTGGCTGAATCTACTCAAAATATCTGTGACCTCTTGTGGTGAGAAATCTTCCTGAAATTCCCTCGTAACTAAATTGCCGCCTCTGGTTTCTGTCCTCCTCCTCTCTACGGGATGAACGCTTGTCTGAGTATTTAACCATCTCCCATTCTCTGTGCGAGGGATGTCCTGAACCCTAGTAGCGTTTTCTGTCTCAGCCCCTAACATTGTCTCCTTTTCCCCCCACTCGCTTCCCCTGCCACCATGGCAAGGACAAAGCAGGTAGTCAGGCTTGGTCTGGGCTGAGTTGGGATGCACTCTTGGCTTATTTGGCCTCCTGTTGCTCCTAGCCACATTAATAGAAAAGTTCTCATCTGAGTCAGTGGGTTCTTGAGCAGCAATTTGTTCTCCTGCTATCTGAGATTCCCCTTCTTGCTGTGGGGTAGGAGTGCCCCCATCTCTTTCACTTAATCTCAATCTTTCGTATACTAGCCGGTAGGCTGATAACACTATCCAGCTTTGCCTAGATAGTGATGCCCCTGACTGAATCCCAACCTCTTGTAAACACCTTTCCAAATCCTTAGGATCTCCTCTCTGTAGCCTTGGTTCCCAGTTTTCACAGGTTCTGGCTTTTTTAGCCAATTCCTTTGCTAAGGAGGAATAAAATGGATCCTCCCACCCTGGGATATTCATCTCTTCCTCTGAAGTTCTTCTGCTTCTGAACAGAGATCTTATATCTAGCGATCCCATCCACCTCGTCGCCAAATATATTAGGAAGGCAGAATTTATGATTTCAAAGAGAATCTCATATGTGCCTAAAAGGTCCGGAACCGCAGGATATAAGGAATTCTCTAGGCAGAAGGCAGGAGAACTAAAGCATGTATTTACACTCCACAATAACAAGCCCACAAACCAGCGTCCCCATTTTGATATTTTCATCAAAAGCTTCCAGGCCCAATAAGTCCGCCTCACAAGCGTAACCAGGAGGCCACAGAGAAGCGAGATGGTATAAGGCAAAATCGTATACATGCTTCCCCTCTACGGTAAGAAGATTACCCACTAGCCTCCAGTCAGCTCTGCTACCGGCAGCTCAGCTTCGGCTGTAAGTGTCTCTGGCTCCAACCGGAAAAGGAAAAAAAGGATCTTCAAGCTGTCCTCTCCCCTCTTATAGAGTTTTTGACATCATCAAGCGCCACCTGAACGACCAGGGCCGATTGGTTCTTGACTTGGCCCTTCCCCCTAGCGTAGACCACGTTAACACACTTCCCCTCAGCCAGCCCCACGACTCATCACACAGGAAGCTCTGGTCCTGCCCCGGAAGAGCAAGCCCCAGCGTCCAGGGAAGCTCAACGAGGCAAGCTGAGTCATTCAAAGAAAACAAAGTCCATTCTGGCTACAGAGACCTGAACAGGGTGATGAAAGTAAAGAAAAAAAGAAAAGGGAAGAAGACTCTGGATAAGCATAATGTTACTTTACAGAATGCTAAACAGTTCTCAAAATACCATTCACATATCTCATGCATTTTGACTTCATGAAAATGTTCTGAAGTAGGAAGGGCATATATTCCTATTCCAATTTTGTAGCTGGAGAAACTGAGGCTGGCCAAGTTAAAGTAACGCCCATAATCACGTTTGTTTTAGTAGAGCCAACAATAGAGCCCCAAGTCATCTGCCTCCTGGTTCAGTGCTCTTCTTCCTGTAACACCTCTAGGTCTTCCCCAAGCTGGGTTATCTTTCTTATACTCTAGGAATATTCCAGGCTAAGAGAATTCCCTCAATTTCAGAATGCTTTGACTTCCCTTCAATGTAGAGACACAAATCCACACCAGAAATTCTTAACCTGGCATCTATGAACTTGTTTTAAAAAAATAATGAGTGATTTCAAAATGGTTGGCTTTTGTTGCAATGCCATGTATCTAATTTTTTGCATGAAAAAACGTAATTTTAAGAAGGAGTCCATTAGGCTTCCCCAGAATGCCAAAGGATCTATGACCCCTAAAAGGGTAAAAAAAATTCCACAGTACACTGGTCACACTATTTATCACCTGAAAAAAATGTTCTGTCTTCCTTACATTATGGCCTGCTGTCTTAGGAAATAGCCTTCAAATGACAATGATCACCCCTATCCCTGTGCATTTGCATATTGAAGGTTCACCCCTGACTCCTGAATACAGCCTCATCTCCTAGAACAAGCTACTAGTCCTGGGGATTTCTCCTTTGTTGCAATGTAAGCATTCATGAAAGACAATAAAACAGGAATGCATTCTCTTTTCTCTTTCTTCTCATTCCCTATCTCACCCCTCCCTCAACACTACCTCTAATCACCACACATACATTCATTTCAGAAATGGTGTTCCAAGAAATGCTCTGGGACTCCATTCTGATATCTTTCCTTTCTTATCTCTAGGATAGCAGTTACCCCTTATTGTTTTGGTTGCCAATGAATATTGTATAATCATGGAGCTTCCTAACATAATGAAGATTACAGAGTCATATTTTATTGAAATCAAACATATGACCTGCCACTTCCATTATAATATTTGGGGCATCAACATTTTTCTTTTATGTTCACTATCTCTCCACTCTTGCTCTCTATCAACTGAATTGATATTCAGTTCAATTGACATTCAGTTCAATGATATTCAATCAATCACCATACCCTTTTTATGGACTTCTACCAAGAACTCTCTGATATGCTGGAGACAAAATGCAACGAATGAAATAATCTCTACTCATAAGGAGCTTACATTCTAATGGGGAAAACAACAAGCACACGTGTTTGTGAATATATATGTGTATGTTGGGGAACACACACAAATACACACACATATATGTAATATATATATATATATATACATGTGTGTTTGTGTGATTAGAGAATAAATATGAAGAAAATAGATACATGGCAATTAAATCTAAGATAATTTGGGAGAGATGGCACTAGTGCTTAAATAGATCATGAAAGGCTTCATACAGAAGGTGATACTTGAGTTGTGACATCATCACCATCATCGTAACAAATATTTATATAGTACTTACTATGAAGCTTAAATGATGGGTTAGGTTGCAAAGGATTTTAGAAGCTATGTAGAAAGCTGTAAGAGATGATAAAAGGATAAACATGGGAAGGTGTATGAACTGAGACAGAGTGAAATGAGCAGAGCCAGGAGAACAATTTCTATAATGAAAATATTGTGAAAAAACCATAACTTTAAAACTAACTTTGGAATTTTGATTAAAATAATGACCAATGAAGATCCCAGAACACCATTGATGAAGCTTGCTACCTAACTTCTGGCCAAGAGGTGATACTTTCAAGATACAGAATAAGACATACATCTTACTAAATGGACCATGTGGTAGTTTTTTTTTTTTTTGCTCAAACATATATATTTGTTAGAAGGCCTTTATTATCTTTTCTCCTCAATTTTTAGGGTGATGGGATAGAGAAAGAGGTTACAAAAATTAAAGAGGATCACTAAAACATTTTTGTTTTGGAGGGGGGAAAGGCAAAGCAACTGGGGTTAAGTGACTTGCCCAAGGTCACACAGCTAGTAAGTGTCAAGTGTCTGAGGCCTGATTTGAACTCAGGTCCTCCTGATTGTAGGGCAAGTGCTCTATTCACTGTGCTACCTAGCTGCCCCAAAGCATTTTTAAATGGTCAGAAGATAACAGAAGGCCAGAAGAAATCCCAGAGAAGCAAGACAGCTTTGGAAGTTAAATGTTGAAATTATATACATTTTTTTCTTCTCCCTAACTTCTTTATTTCTGTCAATAATACATTATTCCAGTCAAGTATTTCAAAAAACCCAGATCACCTTTGATGCCTCAATTTCCTTTGTGCTCACCTCCCCCATAGAATCTTCAATTAGTCACTAAGTCCTACAAATTCTATCTCATTATTCCTCCCATCATGTCCTTTTCCCTTTTCACTACCACCACTTTAGTTTAGGCCCTCTCTCTCACCTGGAATATTTCAACAGCTTCCTGTCTAGTTACCATGCCTCCAAACTCCACTCTCCAATCATCCATAATGCACGCGACTAATGAATTTAATCATGGTAAATGACTGCTTTTGTCATATCATACCTCTGTTCAAAAACTGTCAATGGCTCCTAATTGCACATGGAATGAATTACGGTCTCCTCTGTAAAATCTCCCACTATTACTGTTTCTCAATACTTCCTGGTCTAATCACCACCCTCTGAATTTACATGGTACATGCTCATGGCTCCACCAGTGCATCTGAATCAGAAGTCAGCTTAGAGCACTCCCCTTATGTTCATGCCATCATGCCTATATATGTAGGGTCAGGGAATGGAAGCAAAGTTAAGAAAGAAAACAATTTTGAAGAATCCTGCTAAATCAGCCAAATAGTCAACTCAAATGTGAGAATGATGACAAAATTTAAAAAAAAGCAACATGATTGGGTAGACAATTGGGCAGAATCTAATAAGATAAAATTTAATGGGAAAAATATAAGTTTGCACTTAGATTCAAGAAATAGAAGAACAAAATGGGCAACAGTTTGAAAAAAATATAGGGGTTTTACTGGGCTGCAAGCTCAGTCTGATTCAACAAGAGAATCCAGCAGCCAAAAAAAAAACTAGCATGATCTCATGCAATAAAGGAAGCATACCTTCCAGGAGGGAGGCAGTGATGCTACTACCATATTCTATTTTGTTCAGCACACATTTGGTGTATTGTGGTAATTTCTGTTAGCTATACTCTATTAAGCATCTTGATAAACTGGAAAATGTAAAGAGGAAGACACCCGGAATGGTAAAGGACTTCAAGTCCAAGCCTATGGACAACAATGGAAAGAAATTGTGATGAAGAAGAAGAGAAGGATCAGGTGAACATGATGGCTGTCTGCAAGCAAATGAAGTTGTCATGAAATAGGGATTAGAGTTTTGTTTAACTCCAAAGGACAAAACCAATTGTTGTATGGAGGTAGCAAAGAGTAAAAATTCAGACTTGATAGAGGGGACCGTTTCCTCAAGGTCAGAGTTACACAAGTTACACAAGTGGGAAAGGTTCCCTTCTGAAAGAATGAGTTCTTCCCTTATTTGAGATTTTTAAACAAAAAATTCCCAAGTTCCTGTGAGCTGGGGTGGGGTCTTTCTAGGGATGAGTTGGATTAAATGGTCACTGAAGTCAATTTTATCTGTGAAAGTCTACAAATTTATGAAAAACAACAAGGAACAAATATGGGTAAATTAAAAACAAATTCTATATTTTAAGTTCAGACTCATCAGATTAAACATGAAAATGAAACACACTAAGATTTTGGTTGTTTTCCTTTCCAACCATATTCTTCCCCAGTGCATAGTGAAATATAGCAATTCACCCCAAATCAGGATGGAATTAACAAGGAAAGGAGTTGCTCCTTCTATGGTCCATTGCCAGAGAAGACTTGACAAGAGCTGAAAGTACACATATCCCAGCTAATGTGGAATCTTCCTCTCTGGGCTTTCTCCTCAACTCTCTTAAGAGAACTCATGGGTACAGTAACTATAATGTTAAATTCCCTGGGAGCAAACATTTTTTATATTTACTTATTTATTTTTAATTTTCAGTGTCTAGAATAATATGCCTTACTCAGTACGGGCTTAATATAGATTTGTTGATGCGAATTGAATTTTGAACCACACATCAGAATATTTGATTTGAGAAAGGCCTTAACAATATTTTTTTTCTGATTTGTAAAGGTAACAGGAAATTTGAAATTAGGACTAGTATAGAAAATATAAAATCTAAGTTTATACCTAATTGTAGGATTCTAAAACAAATAATGGAAGAAGGTAAGGGCAGAAGAATAAGTTGAAAAGGGATCTTTATGGGAAGGGACTGGGATTTGGGGAACAGCTAACAGAGAGTGGCAGAAACCTAGTTGGTACAAAAACTGAGGGTTAGATTATTGCAAAATACAGAGAACCAAAAGCAGGCTAGAGAACACAGTGTACTAGGAAAGCTTCTCTGAAGAACAAGAGCTCCTACTGTGTATACAACTTTCACTTCCAACTTTAGTCCCCAAAATGTGAAGCTACAAATAACCCCAGGTTAGAGGAAGTGATAACTGCTCTGACTATGATCTTGTGAGTCTCTGTTGACAAAAAAAATGGCTACTATGCCAGGTGCAGGAAACCCCAGCTGGGCCCCCACATCTGGTAACAGCTTTTGCATACCCTTAGGGTAATGGGCTGAGTCTCAGATACTTGTATTTTCAGAAATACACCCTAGGCAATCTCAGAATGGCCTCATCACCAGAGACTCAGCTCTTAGGAGATACTGAATTCTTATCCCAGGCACTGCCAAAGGATACAAGACACTGAGAGGAGGGGGCAAATAGATTTAGAATATCACTTTCCCAGTTATTTCCCTTCCAACCAGTCCCTAGAAAGAAGAGATGCATAGACACACCCATTAGAGGAACATTTTTCAGGACTCCAAAATGATACAGCTTTGACATAATCAAGGCCTGAAAACATACCAAATTCATCCAACCTAATTATTTATGATTAAGTAGCAGTCCTTTCTCTTCCTTTAAAATGCCTTTTAAAATAAAATCTCCATTCAGAAATAGTGGAATCTGCCATGCAATTCAGGTAAGTATGGATCAGATGCTTTTCTAGCCATAGGACTAACTGAGTTCACTAACTATGCAGCTTCACCTGGTCATGGTATTATTTCTATATCTATATCTACATATATATCTACATCTACATCTACATTTACATTTACATTTATACCTACATCTCTCATTCTCTATCTCTATCTCTCTATCTCTATCTCTGTCTCTATCTCTATCTCTATCTCTATCCTTCTCATAATGGGTTCCTGGCTACCAGCTGCCATAGCACATATGACTCCCTAGACATCACAAGAGATAAAACTGCAGCAATCATTGGTAAATTAGTGCCAACACAGCAAAATATAGTGGATTATTGTGTGTCTGCAGATCTTCTCAGGTTGCTTTGGGAAGTCACATGCAAGATACCAGAACACAGTTGAGAAATGATTTAACTCATAATGTTGAGTGAATGGTTGAAGCTTTCCATTTGCTATGAAAAATACAAAAAATATTATTGCAATTTTAATAATTTTTTCAATAATTCAGTCCTTCTAGTATCTCTGATTTCATCTTTGTGAATATTTCTTACCTTGATCCAGATAACAGCTCATCTACAACTTAGTGAGTGGTCACTGAGTTGCTGACTAAGTGACTGACTTAAGTGACACTGACTAGGAAATTCATCACTGTGTAACCCACCAAGTCATGTTTGACTATTAGTACATATATGAAAAATTATTTAAACATAAAAAGGAGATAGATAGAGAACTACCTGGAAATTCTGAAGGGGGAATATGATACATTTTTAAAACTTTTAGAGATTGTTAAATCTTGTTTTTATTATGAATAAATTCATGTTAAAAGTTTTAGATTTTCTCTACTTGATATAAAATGTATCAACAGTACTCCAACCTAGGGGTGTCAAACTCAGATAGAATCATGGACCACAAAACTATACATATGAATCCCTGTGGGCCACATATTAACTTAGTTTCAAAATATAATATCTATGTCTTATTGTGTTTTTATCTTTTAAAAATATTTCCCAATTACATTTTGATCTGGTTCAAGTTGCACTCTGGAGTGCTGTGTGTTTGACATCTTTGCTCCAATCTCTTCCAAAATTGTTTAAGGTTTGGCTCAAAAGTGAAAAACAAAGACAATAGAAGAGGAAAAGATTTTCTGGAGGAATCTATCAATTAACAATCACTAATAAAATGTCTACTGTGCGCCTAGCACTATGCTAAGCACAGGAAGACCAAAAAGTAAAAGAAAAAGTCACCACCTTCAAGCAGCTTTCCATTCTAGGGGAGAGACAAAATCCATACTAGTAAATCTGGGAGGGAGGGAGGTAATACAAGTTAGAGGTATCAGGAAAACTTTCATGGTCATGGTGTTTAAGCTGAATTTTTAAGCAAGCTAGGTATTATAAGAGATGGAGGTGATGAAGAAGAATATTCCAGGCACAGAGCTCATTCATCACTAAGAAAAGAAGATGAGAGGTGGAGGGCCATCTGTGAAGAACGGCAAGAAAGCCTTTAGGTTGGAGCGAAGAATTTGTGAAGGAAGGTAATCCATAATATGGCTAGAATGGTAAGTTGGGATCAGATTATGAAGGATTTTATATAGTAGGATTTAAATTTGATCTTAGAAGTAATAGAGATTTGAGGGGAGGGGAGCAAAGTGGTCAGACCAATGCTTTAGCAAAATCACTTTGGCAGCTATACAGAATGTGAACTGAAGAGGGGAGACATTTGAGGCAGGGTGTCCAGATGGGAGGTGATGATGGCTTTAACTAGGGTGAAGGACATAGGACTATGGAGTAGGAGCTGGGTATGAGCTCCTGTGTGCAAGTAGAATTGATGAAACTCAGCAATTCATCAGTTATGGGAGGTGAGGGAGAGTCAGTAGGCAAAGGTGGTGCTGAAACTACAAATATGGATAATAGGTAGGCTGTTGGTAGCCTTGACAAAAACAGAAATGTTTAGAAAACATTGTATTTCCCCTTTCAAGGGAAAAGGATGAGTTCTGTTTTGAATATGTTATGTTTCTGGCGCCTCTGGGACATCTAACTAGAAGTATACAATGGATGGTTGGATACGACGAACTAAAGCTCATAGAGAGAGCCTAGACTAGGTATAGACCTGGAAGTCATTGGCCTAGACACAGTAATTAAACCCAGGGGAACTGATGAGGTCATCAATAAAAGAATATAAAGAAAGAGGAGGAGGGCCCAGGTCATGGCTTTGGGAAATAACTACCAGTATACATGACTGGACAATAATTAAAACGGCGTAAGGAAGGAGAGAGACTAACAAGGAAGGTTTATATATAAAAAAGAGACTGCTTGTCATAGAATTTTCTGAACTGTGACTGTGATTCTACTGTTCTATTCTGATGCTTCATCATGGCAACAAGATTATTCTACATTCTCAAAAGTTATGATATTTGTTATGGAGGGTCTTAATGAGCTGGAGTATTTTTAATATGTCAATTATCTGAGAAACAGCCCAGATAATTATGGAGAGGCTAGCACTTCTCTACAGGTAGATTTCTATTTAGGAATTTGAAAAGTAGTGAAAACCATCTACTAAGACATAGAGCCATTGTGATACATATGGATTAAAGGAATATCTATACTGATGAAATCATAAGTCTTTTGAAGTACTAATGTATAAGTAAGTGAATGTGAAAGACAGGAAAAGAGGGGAGGAACGATGAGCTCAGGATTACCTAAGTGAAGAGAAATGAAGTAGTAAAGAAGAGACATTGGATCAGAAAGGCACTTACTGGTATCATTGGCCCCAAATAGGTTGACTATTGTCTTAGGTGAGAGGGTCAGATAGAGGTGATATGTAGCAACTTCATGAAGAGTAGGGAGAGGAAAAGTATGCAGCCCACCATTTTTATATGTAGAGGATAGCAATGTCAGGGGTTTGCAACTCTGGGAATAGCTATGCATTTGGAGTATTTAATGTTCTCGACTTCCCTGATAAAGGAATTTTTCAGGCTTCAGTACAGAAAGTTGTCCCTTCCTTATCTAAAAGGTAATAATAAGGCCAAAATGAAATAAATGCAAATGAAGAAGAGCGAGGGCTTTAGATGTGCTTTTAAACATTTCCATAGCTAGATCTAGAATGGTGGTTTGTATGTTTGTTCTTGTTCAGTCTTTTTTCAGTCATGGCTGACTCTTTGTGACCCCATTTGGGGTTTTCTTGGCAAAGATATTGGAGTAGTTTGCCCTTTCCTTCTCCAGCTTATTTTATGGATGAGGAAACTGAGGCAAAACAAGTTAAGTGACTGGGCCAGGGTCACACAGCTAGTGCCTCAGGCCAGATTTGGGGTCAGAAACATGAATCTTCCTGACAGAGGCCTGGCAATTTTTCCCCAAACTACCTAGCTGCCCATAAGAACAGTAGTATTAAGCTCAAATAGAAATGGATCCTGGCTGGCAGCATATTGATTTAAAAACTACAAATTTATGTTTTCTATATTGTATTGTATCTTTATTTTGTTAAACATTTCCAAATTATATTTTAATCTGACTTGGGCCCCAACCTTGACATCTCTGCTCTGGAAGTCTTTCTCGCATATATATTCAGTAGATTCAGTAGACAGTATAACTTGACAAAGCTTCCCACACTAATATCCCCTTCTTTCCTGTTCTAATAACAAGGAAGTGAGACAAACTCCATCTCTGGAACTAGAATCAAGTTTCCTTGCTTTATCTAGAAACTTCTGAGTTCCTTACGAGGATCATATGTACATGGATATGAATTTCATTTATATGGTTAAGTGAATCAGAAAGACAGGAGTGATAAATTGCATTAAAGCTTAGGACATAAAGTGAAAGAAACATTGGTTTATGTTTTCTGTAAAGAATATTCCAACTATTCTTTCTTACTTGAAGAATTTTAGAAGATGAATATTTGGCTTGAATTCAAGCTGTTTCATTAGGTATATTTTTTAAAGAATCCTTTGGCTCAGGCCAAAAAAAATGACTCTGGGTTTAATTTTGTGTTCAGCCAACTGTTGTATTTTCTTTCAGTTGAGGGTTCATGGTTAGGTTGGGTACAAATCCTTGATTAGAACCTGTGGGGAAAAAAGAGAATTAATTAAAACTCCAGTTAGAGTAACATGTGGATGGACAAGTATTTCCATAAAGGATACACAAAATTCCCATTGTAGAAACTGGTCTTTTTCGTCCTAAAACTTCCAGCCAAATATAAACCACAACAGATGTTGGTTTTCATTTTCTTGAGCTATTCT
Source organism: Trichosurus vulpecula (assembly GCF_011100635.1). Taxonomy (NCBI): domain Eukaryota; kingdom Metazoa; phylum Chordata; class Mammalia; order Diprotodontia; family Phalangeridae; genus Trichosurus; species Trichosurus vulpecula. The sequence continues at coordinate 385,665,094 of NC_050576.1, read as the reverse complement.
AAATCAAACCGTACTTTACAGGAATTAACTCCCTTCATTTTTCTTGTCTTGAGTCAAATGGTCTTTTTTTCTTCTCTATTCAACAAATCATCATCGTTCAAACATCACACCTGAACCGGGTTTAGGTGAGTCAATGGCATTAGGCTAAATTCCTTAATTTTATTTTTTTCCTCAGTATACTAACCAGAGGGGAAACTGACTTCACATTTATGCACTGAAACAATTATGTGATTCTTTATGAATTCCTACTAAGAACCCAGAAATCAAGGCACATGTGACTCTTGGATAAATTGTCCTTCAGAGACTGTCTTGAGCAACTGAATGTTAATCTACAACTTTCTGTTATTTTCCCCCATGTGGTTGATGACATAATAACAGGCAGTATTCTTTCCACAAGAAAAAATTTCCTCAAACTTTATTTAGGGAAGGACAATTTCTAACTACCTCCTGAGAAAGGTTTGAGAAGATAGACAGTGAATAAAGATAACCTTTTGGTGGCCAGTTTGTTTGAAGATTGAGGAAAGCCGGTCTGTACTACTAATAGCCGGAATTCTTGCTAGCTCAAGAGACAGAGACAGAGACAGAGATAGAGACAGAGATAGAGACAGAGATAGAGACAGAGACAGACACAGAGATAGAGACAGAAAGAGACAATAAGAAAAGTCGGGCGTTTGAACAACTCCCTATTGCCATCGAGCATCTAACAGAGAGGCTACGAGCATCGTTGCACTCTGATAGACTAGAGAAGAGTAAAGTGAATAAGCCCAGAAAACAGAGTCTTACACTATTTACACTATTTACCCACTAGTATATCTGATCAGATCATATAATACAGTCAATTTTCCAAGACAGTTCCTCTTCTCTCTTAAAGATTTGGAGAAAAAAATCTTCCTTCTGTCTTCTAAACTGTCTTCTAGATCTGAAGGTTAATGTAGGTAAAACTTTTCCCCATACTACCTTTCAAAATATAAGTCAGTTTTGATTCAAGGGAGTCCTATGCTGTTAAGAAAACACCACCTTCTTAATCAAATCATGACTTGTTGGGTCCAACTTTTTGCTCTGGTTAAAGTTCTAGTTTCAATAGCTAAAAAAAATGTAACTTAGCATCAGCTGTAATTACAATATTGCCAAAATGCCTGTTGTTGTTTGTTTTTTGTTCTTGGAGAGGACATCAGGGAGGTGGTACCATGACTTTCAAGTGATTTGGATTTAAGTGAGGGAGGGCTGGGCAAAGTCACCAGCCTCACTTTCTCCTCTAGTGCCATCTGGGTCCAGTGGCAAGATATAGATAAGGACGATTGGAGATGGCCCAGGATGCAGTGGGAGACGTGGGTCTCAGTTTGACTGAGTAAACGTCCATTCAGTGATTAAGACTAGGTAAGAAATGAGGGAGAGAATGGCCTCTTTACCTACTCAAAAAAAAACATCAATCTGTGAGGGGAAGACCCTCAGAATTTCTGGACAAAAGATAAACAAGTGCTATTTCCATTCACTCTGAGCCAATCAGGGCCCAAACAATGACTAAGTAGGGCGTAGCCTGTGACCTACTGTTGGCCAATCGATGAGAGCTAAAGTTTAAGGTGTGGTCCTTAATGAAAAAAATTGGTTTCCAAGATCAAAATTTACATTGCTTTGGGGCGAAAATGCCTAAGTAGGAAGGCTCCTACCAGGAGACACAATATTTTGGACCTTTTGATTGAATCTACCTTGTGGAGGGAGCTGAAACAGATGTCCTTTGCCTGGAACCAGAGGTGAGACTAGGACATAGAGTAAACCAGTGAAGGAATATACCCTGATCCCTCTCGAAGTTGAGAAAGGAGCAATAAAGCCTACTAAGGGCATAATCTGATTGCAAAGCAGGTCGGCGACCACCATGACCTTAATATTCAGTAGAACTTTAAATTAAAGTCATTTGTCTTCCCACTAGCAAAATTTACATAAGTGTATTTCAGTGACATTTGCAATGTAGGTACTGTTTTTGAGGTGCTAGCTAGTGCAGCAAATGGAGCACTTGTTCCAAAGTCAAGAAAACCTGAGTTCAAATATGACCTCAAATGCTTACAAATGACCAGAGGAAAATCAATTAATCGCTTCCTTCCTCAGTTTCTTTATCTATAAAAACAGGGATAATAATAGCAACTACTTCCCAGATTTGTTGTGAGGATAGAGAGGAAATATTTGTAATGTGCTTTGCAAAACTTAAGGCACTACGAAGATGCTAGCCATTATTTTCATATTCTCAAAGAGAGCTAATTTTAATATGTGTGTAGATGGCATTGAACAAATGTTTTTCTTAGCATCATTTTAGCTATTAAAAACTAAATGCTGCCAGTGTTTGATCTGGTTTTCTCATTTTTTCAGTAGCTTTTGCTTTTAGGTGATGGGGCTGATGGAATTGAGTTAAGCAAGTCTTCCTCAAACTGTGATTTGATTATTTACTACTGAAATAAATATGTCCACTCATCTATTCTATTTATCCAGGAAAAGTTCTCATGACTATTCATGGCTTTAGCTAAACACGGCACAGGGTAAAGGACAAATAGCAGCATTTCTTTTATAGATCAACCAATTATGTTTCAGGCATCCCCAATCCATCACACACGTGCCGGAGGATGACATGTGAAGCCATTGCAGCTGCTACCTGAAACTTGGTCTTGAGACAGAAGTCACATTTGGATTTCCATTCTTTGCACAGAGGATCATCACTATAACCCCTCTACTTAAAGCACACATAGCTCCCCTGTACAATGTTGTCTTTGTTATGAGAGTGAGAACTGTGAAAGTCAGAAAGTTTCATTGAACTCGGGAAATCCATCCCTAAGATTTTTTCCCCCACATTTCTCCCACAGTTAACACTGTGTTAACTGTTATGTGAAATGCAAAGCAGTGTGAATATGCCTTCCTCCTTGTGACTTTTCCCATTGGGCTTTCAGTATGTCATGGGTTGGCATCAGAAATTAAATGGGAATTTTGGGGGAGTTTTGTAGAAGCTGCAGACACATGCAAAGGCCAGTAGATGACACAGAAAAAGTTTGGAAACTCAGAAATGAACAAAATATATGTATATTATTTGTGTGATTTCAACATAGTCTATCTTTTAATACCATAATACTTCAGATTTCTTCTCTGTTACAAAGGGAAGGCTAAAAATTTTATGCAGATTTTCCAGCTGGCAGGGGCACCGTGCCCCTAACCCCCACAACGTGGCTGGGATAACTGTAGTTGGAAAATCCTGGTCTTGAAGTCAGGAAACCTGGGTCCAAATTCCAGCTGCTTTCCTTCCATAGGCAAGTCATTTTACACTTCAGAGCCTCAGTTCTGTCATCTGTAAAATGGAAACAAAAATATTTGTTCTCTGTCTATCTCTTTCCAACCCTAAGGTTGCAAACCCAAAGTAAAAAGTGATTGAGCTATTATTATAAGGTCTCTGATGCAAATACATTAATTAGAAAACAATAAAGAACTGAATATCAGAGATGAACAGGGAAAGAATATATTAGTGTCTTCAACAAGAGACTAAAATCGAATGACAAGAAATCTCAGCCTGTCATGACAATTCTGGTACATCTTAAGTCATCCCAAGGAAGGGTGTAACAATAAACAGCCTTATGGCTTTCAGTTTCTCCAAATGAATTAATAAATGAAGCATTTGTCTCTTCCAGAGTGGCTACATCTTCACCTCAGGTACCCCTAAAAGTATCCCTGAGGATTTGGGGTATCCTTTCCCTAATGCTATTGGCTCAAGCCTCTCTCCTGGTGTTTTCTCTCCCCTCCTACTAGCTGTCAGTTATTAACATCACACCCCACTTACTATTTAAGTAATTAACATTGATTAGCTTTTACAAACGGGGTATTTACTTTAATGATATACTTATAACAGAAGTATAAGTATAAGCATTTCCCTCCCCCCACACTTTGAGGATATACTCTTTCCTATATTGCCTCAATCCTTGAGGAGTTTGGGCTCAGACGTACAGTTTCTTCATAGCATAGTTCCTTCCACTTTCACACTGTTGAATGAGTCTTTGTCTCATCTACCACTAGCATGGGTCTCAAAGTTCTTTTTTCTCCACTTCAGGGACCCATAGCTGGACCATCTGGCTGCAAACTCTAGAATGGACTTGACTAGCATCTCTCAAAGCTCATAATTTTGTAGTTGTTTTCAATCCCCTTAACCTAAAAAGAAAGAACAAATCCTGAGATAAAGAATTGAGGCTCCTATTTATGGGCTGCATGTTGACGTCATGTGGTGAAGGCCCAAGCACTTATCCTTTACATCCCTCCCCTTTCCCCCTCCCCCAAGGCCATCAGGCTGGAAGAAATCACACCAAAAGAAGGGTGAGGTTATGCTTTCTAGTACTTTTATAATGCTCTGCCCTCCTTGAGTTCCATCTACACAGTGCATTGAGCCAACAAGGCTCTTCTTCATCACGTGGCTAGCAGGACAGGTGCAAAATGTCTCCCCATGCTCTGAATTTCACACGGGAATTCCATGAGCTGAGCATTCTGTACATGTTTGTAAAGGCTGAGCTCATTGGCAAGTTCCCTATTATAGAAAGATGGGATTTGTAAGAATCAGGAACCAAGAGTGAAAGCAAGTTTGTGAATTTAAATAACTGGAATAACAGTGATAATATCAACAATAATAAGGAAATTTTGTTGAAGTGTGGGTTTAGGGTGGAACATGATTTATCCTTTGATATTTTGAGTTTTTTATTCCTATGGGAAACCAGTTTGGCATTTCTCATATGCAGTTTATGAGGTTGTACTGGATATAAGAAGAAAGATTAGTATTGGATACATAGGTCTAGAAGTCCCATGTAGAGAGATCATATTTGAACTAAGGGAGTTTATGAGATAACCAAATAAATATAGAGAGAGAAAAGAAAAGGGAGTCCAGAATAAAACCTTGGAATACATTCACTTATTGTGGGTGTTATATGAATGATGACTCACAAAAGAGAATGAAAAGGAAGAGAAAATATTCAGGAGAACATGATCCACAATTTCAAATGCTGCGGAGAGGCAAAGGAAAACGAGTATTGAGAAAAGGACACTAGATGTTTTTTCTTTTTTCCTATCTATCCATGTATCTATCTATCTATCTATCTATCTATCTATCTATCTATCTATCTATCTATCTATCTATCATCCATCCACCCATCCATCCACCCATCCATCCACCCATCCATCTATCCATCCATCCATGTATCTATGTATCTATCCATCCAAACATCTAGTTCCCTATCTATGTAGGTATCCTTCCATTTATTTATTCGTTACAATTAACAAAAATAGATTTTATTTCCCTTCCATAGGGAAAAAAATGAAGATTGTAACAAATTGTAACAAATATAAATAGCCAAATAAACAAATTCCTAGTCAGGTATCACCAACTGAAAATTCCCATTATGGGTGGCACACGCCTGTCATCGCAGCTACCAGAGAGGCTAAGACTGGGAGACCTCTTGAGATGAGGAGTTCTGAGCTGCAATGTTCTATGCCAATTAGGTGTATGTACTAAGTTTGACATTCATACAATGAGCTTCCAGGAGGAGAGGGCCACTACATTGTCCAAGAAAAGGCAAATAGTAAGTTGGAAAAGTATAGTCCAAAGTTTTTATGCTATTCAGACTGTGAGCTTGTTCCCTTTTGTCCTTTTTTTTATCCTTAGCACAGGGCCTGGTACATAATAGGCACTTAATAAATATTTGTTTACTTATAAAATTCCAGCCTGCATAAGATAGGGAGACCCAATGTACAAACAAATAAACAAAAGCCACAAATTCTGGCTTTGGCCAAGTCCAAAAAAAATATATGTTTCCTTCTGTATTCTGAGTCCATCACCTCTCAAGCCCATTAGATTTGATGAAGAAGAGAGCATTGTCAACTTTGTAGACAGGAAGTTAAATTGAATAATGAAGTTTGAAGCTAGATTGAAGAGGGTAAAGAGTGAGAAAAAAGGAAGCTGAGTTATTGTATATAGATGACTTCTTAATGGAATTTATTCAAAAAAATGGAGAAAGGATCTAGAATGAGTTAGTAGAAATAATAGTATTTAGCGAGGATTTTTAAAAAGATTTTGAAGACTTGGGTGTGTTCACAGGAAGCAAGAAAGAAACCAGTAGATAAGAAGAGACTGGAGAATAGGGGGAAGGGCAGATGATAATGGCAGCAGCCTTCTGGAGAAGTAGGAAGGGATGGTATCAAGTTAACATGTAAAGGTGTGGCCTTGACAAGGAGAGGGTTTATCTTTTCAACAGTGATTAGTGGACAAGATGTCAGAGATCCTCTTTGAGATGAAGGACTAATGACAAAAACAAGAGCAAATGAGGAAATAGATGGGAATAAATTGGAGATTGCTTCCGTTCTTACATGTTCCTCTCACTTTTTAACCCACCACATTCTGGCTTGTAACGCTACTACTAGATTGAAACTTCTTCCAAAGTTACTAAATGATCTCTTAATTGTTCAATCCAATGACCTTTCTTCTGGGTTTATATTCTTGTTGGTAGTATTTGACACTATTAACCATTCTACCTACCTGTTTCCTCTCTTCATCCTAAATTATGTCTTTGTTTGCTTGCTACCTGTCTGTCCATTCCTTATCACTAGTCATTGCTGTATCTTCAACAATGTCTTGAAACCAATGCTCTATCCTGAGCCCTATTCTCTTCTCCCTGGGTTATATCATTCGATGATCTTATCTCATATGAGTATGATTATCATCTCTATGCAGATAACTCAACGATGTACATATCTAGTCCTAATCCCTTTTCTGAATTCACTCCCTGCCTGCTTGATGTCCCATGAGCACCTCTAACTCAACATATTCAAAACTAAAGTCTTTATCTTCCTCTTAACAACCTCACCCTACCTCCAGCTTCCCAAATCTCATTTCTTTCAAGGACACCATAATTTTCCTATTCTTCCAGGTTTACAACCTCAGAACAATCTTTACTCTCTCTAGCCCCTATAACCAATCACTTGTCAAGTCCTGTTGATTCTACTTACATGGTATCTGTCCCTTTCTCTCCAAGTGCATGGCTATGCCTTAGTTCAGACCATCATTACATATTGCCTAGACTTTTGCAATAGATTCCTCATTGGTCTCCTTGCCGCCAATCTTTTTTTCTACATAATCCATCCTAATCTATATGGATACAAAATTAAAAGTCCTAGGACATGGGATGGATTATATTAAAATGTAAAAAACCTCCAATTGTTGCTTATGGCCACTAGGTATAGCACAGACCCTTTTGTTTGATATTTAAAAACCTTATAGATCCAAGCCTTCACACAGGCTTTCTTCTATACCTTGTATAAATGTCTTCCATTTCCACCTCTGCCTGTTGGGATTAATAGCTATGATCAAGGCTCAGTGCATGTTAGCTTACACCTGTAATGGCAAGCAAAATGGGACTTTTTGTTGTCTTTTGTTTTGGAGTGCTTCTCAGAACTAAGGCAATCAAGTGCCTTTGACTGAGTCTTGCCTTTGTTTGTAGGAAGGCCCATACTTTTTTGCTGATTTAGTCATTAGAGGTGTGAAGCCCTTGAGAGGTGTGAGACCCTGACCCTGAAGAAGTATATATATACTCTGAGGTTAGCATTTTGTTGGGGGCACACTCATTGGAAGAGTGTGGATGTGCAGATTCTGCGTAGCCATTAAGGAGTTCCCCAGCTTTGAAAACCCAGATGCTGGTGCTTCTCTCTCTAGTAACTATATATGTATAGCTTTGGTCAGACAGCTTAGAAGCCTAGTGAATGAGATATATAGGTCTAATTAAAATGAGATTGTAAACCCCTTAAAGTTGCTTTCCTTGGAAAAGCAGATCAAAAGATCTGTGCTAGCAGTCCTCCTGTGTGCTGGTGTTTTTGGCCTTGCATAGCCACAGTAGCTGCTAGCAGCATTGTTGTTACAATGCCCAGGGCCTTTGTGGATTCTGAGTCTAACTGTTAGTTTTATGTATTCTCTCTGCCAAAATTACTTTATATTTACTTTGTATTTCAAATTTTCTTGTTTGCCAATATGCTATTCCCTACCATCCCCAGTAGAATGTCAGGTCCTTGAGAGCAAAAGCTGTTCTTCCCCCCACTCCCACCCCTACCTTGGGTCCCCAGGGCTTTGCACAGTACCTGAAACATAATGGTCACTTAAAAATTCCTGTTGAATTAAATTTGAAGGAGAAAGTGAATGATATATGAATCCATTTCACCTGGTCCTGAGAACAGGTTCTAAGCAAGAATAACCCAAGAAAATTTCAACTGACTGCAACTTACACCTTTGTAGTTATTTGTGGTCTTGTTGCTTCTCAGGTGAACAATGACTGAAATATGATATTCTCTTGGAGAAAGGGTCTTCTTAGTGTCTAGTTACATTCTAAGTGAAAGTAGTATTTGAACATTTTATTTTTTTTGATATGTCTTTCAATTTAATGAATCTTTTCCATATATTTTTTTTTAATTTTTTTTATTTTTAATAAATTTCTTTATTTATTTTTAGTTTACCACACATGGTTCTACATAGTTTTGAGTTCCAGTTTTTCTACCCTCCCTCCCCCCTCCCTCCCCAAGACGGCATGAAGTCTCATATAACTGTCATGTATAACTTCGCATTGAATGAATTTATGCACTAGTCAAGTCATGGAGAAGAATTTTGACCAATGGAATGAATCATGAGAAAGAAGAAACAGAACCAAAAAAAAAAACAAAAAAAACCCCAAAAACAAAAACAAAAGAGAAGCAGAAAAGGCGAGCATGTAGTGTGCCTCAGTCTGTATTCAATCTTCACAGTTCTTTCTCTGAATGAAGATAGCATTCTCCATCGTGAGTCCCCTGGAGTTGTCCTTGCCCTTTAGGTTGCTGAGAGAAGCACAATATGTCAGGGTTTGTTCTCATGGAATCCATATATCTGTGGCTGTGCACAACGTTCTCCTGGCTCTGCTCTGCTCACTCAGCATTATGTCCTGTAGGTTTTTCCAGGTTTGAACATTTTAACACATGCAAAGTGGCCACTGGATTGCGGAACCTTGTAGACATTGAGGATAGAACCTGGGAGCCCTTGTCCTTTTGTGGATCCAGATCTAATTGCATATGAGGTTAATGAATTTTAGCAATTATCCTTATTCTTTCTCAGAATCGCTTTCCATGTCTTCTTCTCTGGCTAGGGAAAGAACTACAGTCTTCCTTCCTTCTCTTGCCTCCCATTAAATAATGTAACAGTTCATAATGGAAAACAGGATGTCAACACGACAACATTACATTTTGGGAGGGTGTAATATCTCTTCAGCTTTTCAAATCCTTCAAGGATGTGAGCAGTACAATAATGATTATCACTGGGAATAAAACATTTGCTTCAGGAGATACTAAAGGTGAGAGTGAAACAATTTTGTATTTATTTTAAACATTACAATGTCATCCATAATTAATAGGATAATACTGCTCAGTAGAGCTTGAAAATACTGAGTACATTTTCAGCTCCTTGTATGAGAAATAGACTTACCCTTAAGCCTTGATTTTATTTTATTTTTTCATAAGAAAGGTTATTCCCAATGCCTGCACATTTGGTTTCTTTCCTAAATGTTTTGATTAACGCTATTTTCCATGAGGTGGTGATAATTAGGTCAACTGTTTAAGCCTGATGCTAAATGGAGGCATTACACACAAGGGTCAGCAACTTTGGCTACTACAACCCCCCCTTTAATGCCGCTTCTTTTTCACACCATAATTGGGACTCTCAGCACAGCTTATACTGAAATAAGCCTTCCCAGAGCAGCTAAAAGTCTTTTTTATTTCATATGGTATGCAAACCAAACACTTCCATTTTCTAGGCCAATTGCCAAAAAAAGTGGGGGGAATATCCACTGAGATATCACCAGGAAATATCACTTAAAGAAACAAAAGAGTCAATGGAATAGCACTGTGTATTAAAGAGATCCAGTCATGTGAGTAATACATGAACAAGATATGGTTGAGGATGAATGGAAAGAGAAGCAGAAGGAATACCATCATGGGATTATTCTATAAACCAAATGCATAGAAGATGGAAATAGATGAGGATTTTACAAAAGAGATTTCAGACATAGAGGTAGTGGTGATGGGTAATTTCAAGTACCTGAACATATGCTGAAGCTTTAGCTATGCCAAAAAGAAGGAAGGAAGGAAAACAAGCATTAATTAAGCCCCTACTATGTGTTTGACACTGTGCTAAGTACTTTACAGATAATATCTCATTTTGAGGAAACTGAGGCAAGGAAGTTAAATAACTTGCAAAGAGTCACACAGCTGGTATCTAAACCCAGAGTTGAACTCAGGTCTTCCTGACTCCAGGCCCTGTGCTCCACGGTATCACCTAGATATCTTTGATAAATTTTTGACATGCTTAGTATCATAGGATCACAAATTAGAGCTAGAATGTACCTCAGAGGTCATCTAGCCCAATATCTTCATTTTATGGATGAGGTAAATCAGGCCCAGGGAGGGTAAAGGACTTGTCCAAAGAACATAAATTGTCAGTATTATAGGTAATAATTTAACCCAGGATAGATGATAACTGTATTCTTCAAAAGGTTCTGAAATAAACATGCAACTGTTGTTTTGGAACTGATACTAAACAATGAAGAGGAACTAGTGACTGCTTAGGAGGAAGTAGCCACTGTATCTAAAGGTTTATGATAAAGAAGAAAATGAAAGTTAGGCAGAGTCTGAAGTGAAACATAAATTCTGAGAGAGGAGATTTCAAAGGAGTTGAAAAAAAATGAGTAAGATTTTACAGTCTAAAATACTAGAGAGAAAATTGGTTCCAAAGGAAGTGGAGACCTATCAAGAATGAAATTTTGAAGATACAAATGCCAATGATTCTGACAGAAGGAAAAGGGAACTAAGTAACTCAACATTATTGCAGAATCTGCAAAAAGAACTTATTAAATGCCTTTGATTTTTAAAATACATGAATAGATGATGGAAACAGGGTTCAGGAAGTGAATGGAGATGAGGGACATGGACCTGTAAGAATAGTAACAGGACTGGCAAAGATCAGAATACACTTATGCTATCAATGAACAACAAGCTTTTTTTTTTTTTAAAAAGCTGTGTTGGGATCAGAGAAGGAATTGTATTTAACATAGCGCTAAAAATACTAACTATAACAATAAAACAAGATGTAGACATTCATAAATAAACATAGGCAAAAAAGAAATAAAACCATGATTTTTTTAGATGATATAATGATGTACATAGAGACCTATGGTCAACTGAAAATTGAATGAAAAAATAACATCAGCAAAGTCAACAGATATAAAATAAATCCTCATATATCATTAGCATTCCATAAGACTCAGCAGGAAGAGCTAAAAAATGAAATTTCATTCAGAAGGCATAAAATATTTGAAATTTTTTCAAGGGCTATTTGAATATTAGTTGAAAAACATAATTTGCGGAAATAAAAACAGACCTAAGCATTTGGAGACTATTAATTGTTCATGGGTAGGTCAAGCCAATATAATAAAATTACAATTTCATCTAAACAAATTTACTTGTGCAATGGTGGACTAAGCAAATTGCATAAAAGGATTTTTATAGAGCTTGAAAAAAAAACACATCTCAAAATTCATTTAGAGGAACAAATATCAAGGATTTCAATGTAATTTTTTTTAAAAAGTGAAAAGGAGGAGGGTGGTGGTTGTCTCTCAGTACCAGATCTTAAGCTCTACTTCAAAAAATTAATTGTTAAGAGGATTGAGAGAGAGAGACAGAGACAGAGAGAGGGAGAGGGAAACTCAGAGAGAGAGAGAAAAAGACTGAGAGAGAATAGAGGAACAGGTTATATACATATATAACATACTGAAGTAAACAAACACAATGGCACAGTGTTTGATAAACTCAAAGAACCCAATTAATAAGGACAGATGCACTATTTTACAAAAGCTCCTAGAAAAACTAAACAGTGGTCTGGAAGAAATTAGACTTATACCAATACCTCATACCATACACCAGGAAAAACTCGAAATGGACGCATCACATTGTATCAGTAAGGCAAGATTCATGATATTGATGGTGATCATAAGTATACCTGTATAGTTTGGAATCACAAAGTATAAGAGACTCTCTGTATAGAAGGCAGAAGAAGTAAAACATTTATTCAGACACCAGAGGATCAAATCCCAGAGCCAGTAATCCAAATTCAACATAGCAGTACTTGCATTCCAAAACCAGTAAGTCTACCTCAATGTATCGGCAAGGAGATTAAAACACATCACAGCAAGGACCCAAGCCATCCCTAGTAGCAAAAGGATGTAGGCCTGGGGCTTAGCACCTAATAGCAAAAGGGTGTGGGTCTGCCTACAAGCAAGCCTCTCCCAATCAGGTTTCCTTTAACTAGCTCCACCTGAGGCCTACTGAATGGGTGAGGAAGATTTTTGATCACATTAGCACCACACACATGGATACAGAAGGTCACATCATGAACAAAATAAGGAAACAAGAAAGAAATTATCCTTCAGGTCTATGCATAGGGGAAGAGTTCATCATTAAACAAGTGATAGAGAAGATCACAGAAAATAAAATGGACAATTTTGATTAGATAAATTAAATTTGTACAAACATATAGTATAATGATACAGTAAATATTTTTAAGAGTATGTAGTCATATTAAAATATAGTAATATAATAAATATTTAATGTAGTAAATATTTGAGGGAAAACAGGTAACTAGGGAAAAAATCTTTGTAGAACGTTTCTCAGTTAAAAATCTCATATCTAAGAAAAAAAATAAGGAACTTATTTAAATTTATGAGACTAAAAGTTTTTCTCCAATAGACAAATGATGAAAAGATATGAAGAGTTCGTTTTAAAAGGAAGCAATCCAAGTTGTTAAGAATGTGGTGAAAAAAGACTACAAATTACTAATAATTAGAGAAATGTGAGGTACCATATCATATCCATTGGACTGGCAAAGATGACAAAAGAGCAAAATAACAAATATTGGAGAAGGTCATGGAAAAATAGGTACGTTACTGCACTGTTCGTGGACCTCCTGTGGATTGGCCTGCCATTCTGAAACTAGGAATTTGTAACTATGCCCAGAAAATTACCAAACTGACTATATCTCTTAACCTGGCTCTATACTGTTAGGCCTCAAAGAAACCAAAGATAGAGGAAAAGAATCTTTATAAACAAAAAATATTTGTGGAAAATCTTTTGGTTGTAGTCAAAATTGTAAACTAAACTAAAGGGGTATCGTATTGAGGAATGGCTAAACAAATTGTAGTAGACGAATGTAACGGACTATTATTGGACCACAAAAATGGTTAAGTGGACAATTTTGGAGGAGATTTGGAAGACTTTTATGAACTGATGTGAAATAAGAAGACCTAGAATAATTTATATGATGATAACATAAAGAAAAAACAACTTTGAAAACCTTTAGAACTCTGATCAGCACAATGGCAAATCATAAGTCCAAAAGATTAAAGAAGAAACATGGCACTCACCTCCTGACTAAGACTCTCTCCTCATTTCTTACAGCACAGTGGTATTCCATTGCATTCACATTCCAAAACTTGTTCAGTCATCCCCCAAAAGAAGGGCAGAAATAAGAGTAACGTATAAGAACTGCAGAGGGAGATTTCCACTCCTTGTAAGCAGAGAATTCTTTTTTTTTTGAGGGTTTTTTATTTACATTTTTTATTTTTAGTTTACAACACTTAGTTTTACATGTTCTTGAGTTTCAACTTTTCTTCCTTTCCCTCCCTTCCCCCTTCCCCCAAGACGGCATGCAGTCTGATATAGATTCTACATAAACCTTTGCATTAAACTTATTTACATGATAGTCATATCGCAAAGAAGAATTATGACCAATGGAATGAATCACGAGAGAGGAGAAACAAAACCAAAAAAAAAGGAAAAAAAAATTAAAAAAGGAGAACAAATAGTTTGCCTCAATCTGCGTTCAGACTCCACAGTTCTTTCTCTGGATGTAGCTAGCTTTTTCCATCATGAGTCCTTTGGCTCTGTCTTTGAGCCTTGTATTGCTGAGAAGCACCAAGTCTATCAAAGTTGGTCATCACAGAATCAATGTGTCTGTGGTTGTGTATAATGTTCTCCTGGTTCTTAACAAGTATTTTTGTCCTGATCAAACCATTCTGGAAAGCAATTTCGAACTATCCCCAAAGGGTGATCAAACTGTGCATACCCTTTGATCCAGCAATACCACTACTAGGTCTGGATCCCAAAGAGATCTTATAAAAGGGGAAATGACCTACACATACAAAAACATTAATAGCAGCTTTTTGGTGATGGCAAAGAATTAACAATGGAGGGCATGCCTATCAATTGGGGAGTGACTGAACAAGTTGTATATGAATATAATGAATACTATTGTGCTATAAGAAATGATGAACAGGTGGATTTTAGAAAAACCTGGAAAGATTTACATGAACTGTTGCTGAGTGAAGTGAGCAGAGCCAGGAGAATATTGTACACAGTAATGGTAACATTGTGGGATGGTCAACTATGATTGACTTAGCTCTTCTCAGCAATACAATTACCGAAGGTAATTCCAAAAGACTTATGATGGAAAATGCTACCCATATCCAGAGAAAACTGATGGAGTTTGAATGCAGATCAAAGTATTTATTTTGGTTGGTTTCTTTCATGGTTTTTGTTTCCTTTTGCTCTATTTTTTCTTTCACAAAATGACTAATGTGGAAATATGTTTAACATGATTGCACATGCATAACCTATATCAGACTGTGTACCATTGTGAGAGGGGAAGGAAAGGGAGGGAGAAAAATATGGAACTCAAAATCTTTCAAAAAGTGAATGTTGAAAATTGTCTTTATATGTAATTCGAAAAAATAAAATATCATCAAATGAAAATAAAGTACTTTGTGGTTTCCCCATCCCTAGACATCTTCAACCAATGTCTTGATGGCCACTTGTTGAGAATGTTATAGAATGGATTCTTGTTCAGGTACAGGTTAGACTTGATGACCTTTGAGGTTACTTTCAAATGTGAGACTCTGTGACTCACGTGTAATAGAGCATCCTGCCAGGTTCTTAAAACTGGGTACATGAATTTTAATCCTGGGGATGCTAATAGCTAGCTCAAACTCCCAATAACATAATAGGCTCAAAGGTGGCCAACATGTATGATTTCTTTCTCCATTCTGTTTTGCACATTGTTGCTAGGTTCCCCTTCCAATTATGATACTCATTTCAGTTAAGTGTACCAAAGATTGATCAGATGCCCTACTATGTGCCAGGCAGCATGGCATAGTGGACAGAGAGATGATATAATACAAGGCACTACAGATACAAAAATGAAGTCATGTCTAACTACAAGGCGTTAACTGCCTCAGAATTCCACACCACCTGCTGGTTGCCTAGCACATGAAACATTATCTCAAGGTTTTCAAAATCTTCTATGATCGTGTTCCACTTTACATATCTGTTTGATCCAGAGTTGTCGTGACAGTCAGGCTTCATGCAATGGAAAAGCTATCTATAGTCAGTGCCTGGTGGACAACTTCTTTCTCTCTTTGTTGTCTGTGTGTAGCTTTCCTCTTGGGTCAATGATTTGCTTTCTGTCCCAGAGAAAATATATTAGTTCCTTTGTGTCTCTGGCAGATGAGAATTGTTGTTGTGGTGGTTGTTGTTGCTCTCTGCATATCTGTGAGTATCTACAGAGATGGAGGGATTTAGAATTAATTCCCAAGTTAGGAAACTTATTAGGAGTTAGTAGCTGGTGATAATTTTCCTCATCTTAGTACAACACATCCATCATGTCTGAAAACACGTTTTTGTGGCCCCCATCTATTTCTACCAGTAGATGAAGCAATCCAGTAAGAAAAAGTAATCTCTCATTATCTAACATTATTTCAGAACATTCCCTAGTACCTTGTGATATAGTGTATAGTGGACCAATCTCAAAAGCAAGAAGACTTTGCTTTAGGCCTCGTCTCAGACCTATATTGTGCTTATGACCCTGGGCATGTCATTTACCCTATCACTGCTTTAGGCAACTCTAAGACTCATTTACAGCGAAGGTGTAAACCTGAGTTGGTAGATGATATTTCTTCCTCTCATGGAACCCTATAACCAATAATATTACAGGTCTAGCACCTATCCTTATCATATTTCTATAGTGCTTCCCTCATAAACTCCAGTGGTTCCCTATTACCTAGAGGATCAAATATAAAATCCTCTGTTTGGCTTTTACTTACTTCCCTCTCTACACTCTTTAATCCAGCCTCATTGCTATTTGTTCTTCTTCCATCTCCTGACTGGACATTTTCACTGCTGGTCCTCCCATACCTAGGATGCTTTCCCTCCTCATCTCCTCCTCTTGGCTTCTCCAATTTCCTTCATGTATATCATGTGTAATCAAAAGTCCCACCTTCTTCAAGAAGTCTTTCCCAGTCTTCCTTAATTCTCAATGCTTAACCTCTGAGATTACTTCTAATTTATTCTGTATATGTCTTATTTGCACATCTTTTTTGCATGTTGTTTCCTCAGAGTGTGAGATTTTCAAGAGCAGATTCGTTTTCCTTTTTTTTTTGGTAGCCTCAACACTTAGCACAGTGTGTGACATGTATTAGGCATTTAATAAACATGAGTTGACAAATCTTGTGATATGGTCTAGGCAAGTGTCACTATCCATTTTTTTACAAGTTAAGAAATTAAGTCTCAGAGAAATTAAGTGTCTTGCTAACAGTCCTTGATTATAAGAAGTGGAACAGAAACCCAAATTTTTTAGGTAGTCCAAGTCCAATAGACTTTCTGTTCTGCCATTCCAGCCCCTTAAGCCATCATTCAAACCAGGCTACTCACTCCTTTCTGTCATCTGGGCATGCTATGATTATTTCCACGTCAATACCCATGCATTCCAGTATTACATTGGGAATCATCTCCCAGCACATCTCTGATTTTCAACATCTTACCAATTTTTCAAAATCTAACTTCAATTCCATGGTATGGTGAAATGGCACTGCACAAAGAGGCAAGAAGACTGTATTGCAGTTCTGCTTTTGCAGCTAACTACTGGGGTGACATCCTCAACCATATCTTCTCTGGGTTTTAGGTTCATCATTAATAAAAGAAGAGCATTGATCTTCCTGTTTCCAAACAACTTAAAATTCTGAGCCTAAATTTGACCTTCTTTTTGAAGCCTTTCCTTATCACCATGGCCCTTTCTGATCAGTGCTTCACACATAGTTGCTTCGTTTGTCTTTCATTTTCAAAGAGGATATCCTGACATGTGGGTGAATTGGGTTTAAGTGAGGGAGAGTTGCACAAAGTAATCAGCCTCACTCTTTCTTCCAGAGTCGTTGAAGTCCAGTGGCAAGACTAAGGTCAGGATGACAGGATATGGGCCAGGATGCAGTGGATGACCTTGGCATCTTGGATATCTGACCATGATCTAAGCCCTCCACAGAACCTATTTCAGCAGGCTTCAGAGCCATTAGAACAAACTGTTCTCCTTTGCCCATTCTGCCAGGGGAAATCTTCACACTCTTGGGGCAGACATCCCCCTAACTATTTCTGATCCATACCATAAAGGCAGGATTTAATTACATCTTCTTCTGCTATGTGCACTAATGGTTTTTTGAGTATGTGTCTTATTTCTCCATCTAAATTGTGAGCTCCTTAAGGACAGAAAACATAATATTCTTCATTGTACCCAGCATGGTGCTACACATAATATGTGTCCAAGAAAGATACCTGCTGGGAGCAGAGATTATGCCTAATACTTCTTTGAATAACTCAAAACACCTAGTAGAATGCCTTGCACAGAAAAGGTAACCAGTAATTGTTCCTGGATTCATTGAAGAATTATGGGAGCAGCAAAAAATTATACATAGAAGCCATCCTGCTAAATTGAAAACTTTGGGATTGGAGGCAGGGGGTGTATACACAGAAGGAACAGAAGGAAGGATGAGAGAAAATGAAACAAACCCAAAAAAAGATGATTACTGAAAATTGGATCGTAGCAAAACCAAACATGAGTTAAAAAAAAAAAACAACAAACTTGTGAATGCATATCCTTAAGAATAGACTCCTATATTTGATTACCTGAATGATTCTAGGGGTATCAGTGCTAAGACACTTCATCTCCAGGGCTTTCCCCAAACATCCTTCTGTGAATTCAAAAGTCCCTGAGGCTACCCAAACCAAAGCCCAGCTTGGCTTGCATCGCTCATTTTCCCTTATTAACCTCTCTAATCACTAGCCTCTGCCTGTGGCAAGATGAACACTATATATTAAGATGCAAATCGGCCTATCCTGAATAATAATGCTTATTTTGCTGATAGCTATATTTTTGGATAGGTCAAAACAAAAATGGGGTTGCAAGTCAGTACTCTGCCAGCTGCTCTTCCTGCGGACTTGCTGAACACATCA
The DNA here is from genome assembly GCF_011100635.1 of Trichosurus vulpecula. Lineage (NCBI taxonomy): Eukaryota > Metazoa > Chordata > Mammalia > Diprotodontia > Phalangeridae > Trichosurus > Trichosurus vulpecula. The sequence continues at coordinate 385,646,695 of NC_050576.1, read as the reverse complement.
CAACAAATCTTTGTATTTATAGAGCCTTGCTCTGGGGAATTCGGGACTTCCCCACTCTCTGGACAGCTAGGTGGTGCAGTGGATAGAGTGCCAGGTTTGGATTCAGGAAGGCCTTAGCTCAAATTTGGCTTCAGACACTTACCAGGCATGTGATCCTGGGCAAGTCACTTAACCTTATTTGCCTCAGTTTCTCATCTATGAAGTGAGCTGGAAAAGAAAATGGCAAGGCATTCCAATACATTTGCCAAGAAAATCCCAAATGTGATCAAGGAGACTAAATAATACCACTAAACAACAATAACAGCTGTCCTTCTCTCCTTTAATCCTCAAGGCTTTATTGGTTTGTTTGTATACTTCCTTATTTGGGGTGTATGGTTGTTTAGGGAGGACTGGAACCTCTGGTGCAAGGGCTGCTCATCAATCTTTGATTTCCATTTTTCACCCAACTCTCACGTGTGACTCTAAGAAACTGTAGCATGCACAGTAGCCACACCCTGCATAACCATCTCAGCAACCAGACTGTGGGTTTGGCCTCAAACCCATGGGTGAGTTAGCGAGCTGTCTAACCCAAGAATGTGAAAACTTCCCCTTGCTGAATGGATTGATGAGAAAAATGTGTTGTTGAATTGTTGAAGATGGCTCGAAGTAGAAGCTATGGAGCACCTGGAGCTTGGTCACCCACCCCACCAAGGTTATCCACTTCATCCTGGGCCACAGTTAGTCATCTTGACTTCTGTCTCACCACTACAATTAAATGACTCTGGAAGAGAGTGAGGTTGATGTCATTGGGCAACTCTGCCTTGCTTAAATCCAATTTACCCAAAAGTCAATACATCACCCTGGGATGCCAATGATCCTCTATGAAAAATGAAAGACAAACAACTTACTCATTTATTTATTTGTTCATTTATTCATTCATTCATTCACTTGTTCATTCATTTAAGTTGTTAAGAGACAAATGAAACACTGTAAGCAGTGTGATATGATGGATATATCTCTGGACACGGAGTTAGGGAAAAACTGGGTCCAAATCTATCTCTCACAGTTTCTTGCTTTGTGACCCTGGACAAGTCATTTAACCTCTATGGAAATCAGAGAGTTATTCAAGGGAACTCTCTAGGATTCATCTAATGAATCATGGGGTGGGGTGGGGGGTGTGGAGAAAAGAAGTAAGAAATTCCCACACCTATAAAATCATAGCTCCTTTGTATTTCTATAAGGGATAAATAACATTCCCACTTCACCAAAGGAAAACTGAGGTGCAGCTCAAGCAAATAACCTGTTTTTGATAAGCATGCTGCAAAATCCTGTTTTTTTCCCCAAGTCCTTTGTTTCCCTGGGTAGTGCCCTGTATTCAAGGAAGGGTCACCTGTCAAATCCACAATTTGGCTTCCCCCAGTGCTGAGTATATTATGAAAGATTTTTCTCAGATGTTTTTGTTTATATCCAAGTAATCTTGTCAAACAAAGGGTTAGTCTGACAAAACTCTAGCCATGTTAAGTTTTAGTAATCACAGTTTCCTTTTATAAATGTTCAGAAACTATCATTTAATATGTTGAAGAATTTCATCAGAAATGGAAGCCAAGCTCACAGATCTGTAGTTTGAAGGATCAATCCTCTTCTCTTTTTTTCTTTTGAAAATCATATTATTTGCCCTTTCCTATTCCTATAGCACCTCTTTTGTTCCCTAAGATTTTCCAAAGATCGCCTAAAGCATGTCAGAATAAATCAGTTCTGTTAATGTCTTCTAATATGGTTTATCCAAGGTTGGCAGAAAGCCGCTAAGTATGCTCTTACCATCTCCTCACCTATCTTAATTTTCAACCTCACATTCATCATTTTTATTCTATCCTTCACAATCCTAACTTTTCTTCCTTGTTAAAGAAAACAGAAGCAACATAAGAGTTCAAAAGTTCTTTCATTCTATTGTCTATTATAGTCAACCCATCCTCTCTGAATAGTAGAGCTATCCCTTCTTTGAACTTCCTCTTACTTCCATTAAGTAAGAAGATGGTTTTGTGGTTCTAACCTTTTATCTCTAGCCTCAGCTGGGAGTTTTCACATTCCTAAACTATTCTCATAAGCCTGTGCCAGCTACTCTATATTCATTCTCGATTACCTTTCCTTCTCTTATACATATTTTTTAAAAAGTCTGGGTTGATCAGTGACACCAACATTACATTCTTGAAACTTTTTTCACTCTACTGCAATCCTTTCTGCCATAAGAATTTCATTCTTGATAATTTTGGGTCCCTCCTAGTACATCTTCCTCTGTAGAACTTCAGGTCATGAGATAAAGCAAAATTGTCCTCTGTAGGGTTAGAAATGGTCTACTTGATAATCTCAGTGATCTTTTCTCAGTCTTCTCCTTCTCCTCTCTGCAACACTTGGCAATGTCACTCAACCACATTTTTCTGGGCCTTAGTCTCCTCATGTGCATAATGAAAAAGCTGGACTAAATCAAGAGTGTGCTGGACCCAGTTCATACTGGAAATAACCGATTGGGAAATTTTCAGTATGAGCATTTACATTTCAGAAATCAGCAAAGGCTACAAAGCAGAGCTTGATTTATTATTCTGTTAATTTTCTAGATTTAAGAAAATGATGGAGAAAATGTTAATAATGATGATTAAACTTAAAAGTCCATCATGTAGTTATTCCTCCCCAATTCTCCATAGCCCAATTATGAAACATTTACCAACACACCCCTGCATAAGCTCCAAGTGAATGATCAAAAAAGCATTTATTAAGTGATTTAACACATGAATGGCATTGTACTAAGAAGCATGGCTATAAATACAAGCAAGCAAGACAGTTTCTGCACTTAAGGAACTTACATTCTAACGGGGGAAAATAATAAGTAAAAGGGGGTTAGAAGGGAAGATAGAGATAGACATGTACTCTGCAATTTCCTCAGTGGCATTATTTGGAAATGTCTATGAAGTGGCATGGAGGTCTGGGTCAGGGCAATAGAAGATCAAAGTTTACCTATCTGAGCCCCAGGCCTGAGAGTCAAAGTCCAGGATCTTATGATGGGGAATGAAGAGGATGGCTAAAGAGTAGGCAACATAATTTTGAAATAGTCTAAGTTCACTTCCAACTATCAATCCTATTATTCTATAATCCTTCTTAAAATCTTCTTTCTTTAACTTATTTGATAGTATACATTCTTCATTCTCCATTAATATCTAGGTGTAGAAGCATTTAGCTCTTAGGTGGCATAGTAGGTAAAGCATTAGACCTGTATTTGGAAAACTCAGACACTGAGTAGCCGTGTGACCTTGGGTAAGTCATTTAACCTGTCTGCTTCATTTTGCTCATCTATAAATTGGGGTTAATAATAGTCCCTACTGGGGTATAGCCAAGATGGCAGAGTATAAACAGAAACTCCACTGAAGTCTCCCAACATTCCCAATAATTTAAGAAATTATTGGACTGCCAGAAAGCCAGGATTAAAAACAAACAAAAAAAGCCTAGACCACATATTTCTAGAAATTATTAAGGAAAAGTGCCCCAACATCTTAGATCCCAAGAGTCAAATAGAAGTTGAAAGAATCTATTGATAACTTCCTGAAAGAGATCACAAAATGAAAACTACCAGGAATATTTAGCCAAACTCCAGAGATCACAGGTCCAGAAGAAAATATTGCAAGCATCCAGAAAGGAACAATTCAAATATCATGGAGCCACAGTCAGGATCACACAAGATTTAGCAGCTTCCATGTTAAAAGAGGAGGGGGTTTAGAATGTGATATTCCAGAAGACAAAGAATAGGATTACAAAGTTAGGATTACAATGAAAAATAATTTATCCAGCAAAACTAAGTATAATGTTCAGGTGAAAAAAAATAGATATTTAATGAAATAGAAGAGTTTCAAGTATTTCTAATGATAAGACCAGAGCTGAAGAAAACTTGACATTAAAATACGAGATTCAAAAGAAGCATAAGGAAGTAAATGTGGAAGAGTAAGCACAACATGGTCAATAAAGTTAGAGTGTTTACATTAAATGATACATATAACTCCTAAGAACTTTATCATTAGTAGGGCAATTAAAAGGAATCTAAATAAACAGAGCACATGAGTGTGAGTCAATTATGTTGGAATGCTCTCTCAAGAAAAGTGAATGAGTGAAAAAGAGGGATTCACTGGGAGAAGGGTTATAGAAGAGGTAGAATGGATAAAACTTCTTCACAAAATAAGATGTACTCAAGAAAGAGATTTTATGGCAAAGGGGGAAATGGGTAGAGGTGGTAGGCAATGCTTGAATCTCACTCTCATCAGAATTGATTCAAAGAGGAAACCTATCTTCTCAAGCAGAGAAATAGGAGGGGGATGATAAAATGAAAGGTGAATTAAGGGAAGCAATGGTCAGAAGCAAAACAGATTTTCGAGGAGAGAGAGCATAAAGAGAGAGAGAAGGACAAATAGAAAAAATAAGATGGAGGGAAATAAACAATTTGTAATCAGAACTGTGAACATGAATGAGATGAGACCATCCATAAAATGGAAGTGGAGAATGGCTAAACAAGTGACTTATGATTGTGACAGAGTACTATCGTGGTATAAGAAATGATGAGAGGTAGGGTTTCAAGGAAAAAAAAAACATGGCGAGATCTATACTAACTGATGTAAAAGTGATGTGAGAAGAACCAGCAGATCATCGTGCACTGTAACAGCAATGCTGTAGTGATGATCAACTGTGAAAGGTTTGATCCAAGACAATTACAATGGACTCATGATGAAAAAATGTCATCCACCTCCAGAGAAAGAACTTGTGAACTCTGAGTACAAATTGAAGCATGCTTTTCTTACTTTATTATAATAATTATTAATTGTTATCATTATGTGGCACATGGATAATATGGATATATTTTGCACGCTTTGATATATACAATTGATATCATTTTGCTTGCCTCCTCAGTGGCTGAGGAAGTGGTAGGAGAAAGGGAGAGAATTTTGAATTCAATCTAAAAAGAAAAAAATGCTTACAATAAATAATTTTAAAATTAAAGTCATATACCTAAAAGAAAAAAAAAGAACAAATCAACAGTTGATTTACTTATTTTTTAATAGTGGAAGAGAAGGTCTTCAGTGCAGGAACCCTTTGGGAATTTTCACTAGTATTTTGCTAATGATGTATTTTAAAAGCATCACATAATATATAATACATACTCAAACCTGAAAACAAACTATTGGAATTTGTATATAAGGCTGAAATTATTTTAAGTGCTTCCAAATTTCCTTGAAGAAAAAAAAATTCAAGATCAGGGTTGGGGAACCTGCAGTCTTGAGGCCATATGTGGCCTTCGAGTCCTTTTGACTGAGTCTAAGTTTTATAGAACAAGTGCTTTTATTAAGGGAATTTGTTCTGTGAAATCTGGAATTAGTCAAAGGGCTGCACTTGAGGACCTAGAGGGCCACATGTGGCCTCAAGGCCACAGGTTCCCCACCCATGGAATAAATATTACATTAATAAACCTTGATTATTCAACAGTCTTCTTAATGCCATTTTCTTCATTATACTTTATTTTTTTAAATTAGATTAATTTTAAAGATGCATAATTAATTACAAGAAAAATAAGATATTTTAACATCCTGCTAACAGATTGATCCATATGTTGTGAAATAAGTATTACGTGCAAATTAAAATGACTCTGAAGTAGCACCTAACACTTATCAAATTGATTAATATGACAGAAAATGAAATGATAAATGTTGGAGATGTGGGGAAATTGGTACACTAATGCATTGTTTGTGGAGTTGTGAACTGATCCAACCATTCTGGAGAGCAATTTGGAACTATGCCCAAAGGACAATCAAACTGTGCATACCCTTGATCCAGTAATACCACTACTAGAGCTATATCCCAAAGAGATCATAAAAAAGGGAAAATGACCTACATGTACAGAAATATTTATAGGAGCCCTTTTTGTGGTGGCCAAGAATTGGAAATTGAGGTGATGCCCATCAGTTGAGGAACAACCACCTAAGTTGTGGTATATTAATGTAATGGAATACTATTGTCCACTAAGAAATGAAAAGCAGACTTCAGAAAAACTTGGAAAGACTTAGATGAATTGATGCAAAGTGAAGTGAGCAGAACCAGGAGAAAATTATACACAGAAACAGCAACATTGTGTGATGATTAACCGTGACTGACTTTGCTGTTCTTAGCAATAAAATGGTCCAAGACAATTCCAAAAGATTCATGATGGAAATGCTATTCACAACCAGAAGGGTGAAAAACTGATAGAGTTTTAATGTGGATCAAAGCATACTATTTTCACTTTATTTTTTCATAGTTTCTTCCTTCTGTTTTGTTTTTGTCTTTCATAGCTTGGCTAATATGGAAATATATTTTACATGATCACACATATATATAATCGATACCAAATTGCTTACCATCTTAGGGAGGAAGGAGAGGAGTGAGGAAGAAAATTTGGAGTTCAAAATTTTATTAAAAATGAATGTTAAAAAGAGTCTTTACATGTAATTGGAAAAAATAAAACAGTGTTTTTAAAATGTGGGAAAAATAGGTATTATTTTCTACTTCATACTTTTGAAAAGCAAGCATAATTATTAGTACTCTGTTTATTGACATAGCATAAAGAATCACCAATTTGTGTTAAATGCAAAAGAAAAAAAAGCAAATATTGCTAAGTTAATAACAGCAACAATAATAACAAACATCTACTTTCCAGGGTTATCTTGAGGATAAAATGAATTAATATTGATGAAATGCTTGGCAAACTTAGAGGTGCTATATAAATACTGGCTTTTATTATTCATTGGAGAAGGAAATAGGAAATCACTTCAGGATCTTTGCCAAGAAAACCCCATGGGCAACATCCATGGGGTCACATAGAGTTGGACATGACTGAAGGACAACAATTATTATTAATATCTTTGACTTATCTTGTTCTGCCAATGCTATTATTGTTTTAAATGACTCCACTTATAGTGGATATATTACCAAATTCTCTGACATCTAACCCTCAACATGTGAATCTTAGCTCTCTCTGTCTTACTGCTGCTATCTCTGTCACTATCTCTTCCTTCCCTCCTTCCCTTCCTCCCTCCCTCCTTCTCTCCTTCCCCTTTTTCCCACCTTCTTTCCTTCGTTCCTTCCTTCCTTCTTTCCTTCCTTCCTTCCTTCCTTCCTTCCTTCCTTCCTTCCTTCCTTCCTTCCTTCCTTCTTTCCTTCCTTCTTCCTTTGTTCCTTTCCTCTTTCCCTCCCTCCCTCTCTCAGAATAGAATCATGAGTTTTCTGGAACTAGGTCAAAATACCTCCTGGGAGGTTATTGTTATATTTTTTAGTGTGAATCTTTATATCTCAGAAATTGACAAATGTTACAATTAATGGAATGATTTGTTCTTGTTTTGTTGATTGTCCAGACTTAAGAAAATGATGGAGAAAATGTTAATAATGCAGATTAAACTTAAAATTATGTACTGTATATATCTTTTCCCCTGAGAGCCAGTTGTTATAATTTACCAGAATGCCTCCAGAAGAGATAGCAGTCCTACTAAACCGTCTGTACTGATCAAAGTATATCTAGATTATAGTATCAATCCTCCAAAATTTAAGATATATTTGTGAAAGTTGTGTCAGAAAAAGGATGACTAGGATGGTGAGGGAACTTGAAATTACATCATATGACCTTTTATAATACTTATAGAACAGTACAAAGAACTAGGGATGTTTGATATGGAGGAGGAGAGGGAAGAATGTCGGTAAATGATTGCAGCCTTTAAATATCCAAAGGAACCAACAGGCACTCTGGGTAGCTTCAGAGAGCAGAACTAGAGTCTCTGGGTAGAAATTACAGAGAGCAACATTTCATCTTAATAAATGCCTAACAATGGATTGAGATTACTTGTGAGTTAGTGGGGTCCCCACCATTAGAAATGCTCAAATAGAGTTTGAATGACTACCTATAAAGAGGGTTTAAGAAGGAATTATTTTATGGAGGAGGAAGGTTCAGTTTATGAGTTCTAACTTCCTTTCTGACACTAAGTTACTATTATCTTTGATTCTTCTCCTCAGTTACTCATATGTGTCTAGTCATGTCTTGTCTATTCATTTCATAACTGATTTACTGCAATAGTTAGCTAATTCATCCCCATGTTCCTAGTGAACCTGACCCCACTATTTCCTCCAATAAACCTTACACACTTCCTCCATACTAACCCTCCTCAAAAATTATTTTGATTTTAAAGCTGCCCTGCTCAAGAGCCTACAATAGCTTCCATTTCCTTTTCAGATTTAGTAAGACCACACTCTTCAGTTTGGCATTCAAGGACTTGCATCATCTGGCTGAATTTTACCCAACCCACCATTTCCCCTGAATTCTCTTTGGGAGGGACTTTTTGCCCTAATCAGGATAGACTACTTATGGTCTTCTTTGTATTCTAAAGTTCATTTCCTATCCAAGACTCTATCATATACTTTATACCAAGGATGGGGAACCTACAACCCCAAGTGCTGTCTTTTGACTGAGTCTAAGTTTTACAGAACAAATCCTTTTATTAAGGGAATTTGTTCTATGAAGTTCAGATTCATCCAAACGGCTGTACTTGAGGACCTAGAGGGCCACATGTGTCCTCAAGGCCACAGGTTTATACTTCCTCTTTTAAACCTTTGTTCAACATAACTTTCTCTCTCTCTCTCTCTCTCTCTCTCTCTCTCTCTCTCTCTCTCTCTCTCCCCGTCTCTCTCTCTTTCTCTCTTTCTCTGTCTCTTTACATACATACACACACATACCTACCTCAAATTATTTTTTCACATTATAGTTTCTAAAGCATCTTCATCACAGCAATGTAAGATAAGTTATACAAATGTCATTATTTTTGTTTTATTAAATCTCTGTTTCATTCATTAAGAAAAACAAATTAAAAAAAGTTAAATGACTTGCCCAAGTTCACATAGCTAGAAAGTGGCTAAAACAAAAATTAGAAACTAGGTCTTCAGAATACTGATGCATGCATAGAACATGAACAGAACATAACCATATTCCAGTATGCACAGCTATGACCATTAGTCTCAATATCTTGTGTTTTCTACTATGCCCCATTTCCTTTATTCCCTGAATATCCCAAATCTTCAGTGAGCTCTCTCTTTCTTTGATTTCCTGTAACACTTATATGGTCTTGAAACCTCTTTTTTTTTTTTTTTTTACTATTTTTCTGGATACTTGTGGAACCTATCTCATTATTTCACAGTCATCCTTCAGAATTTTTATGAACTAAGTGAAGGGATTTTAACTTTAGGTCATGTTCAGACAGGACTTTACAGTGTTCTGAGTCCTGTTCCAGCAGACAATGAATGAATTCACCCTTTTCTTTCCTAGTGTACTGAATGATGTGGGCCATCCAGTGATAGGAACCTTCCTCACAAGTGAAAAGGGAGGGTCATGCTTAAGGCTTTGCCTTATTGTGTACTTGGAGACACAAAAGCATTTCCATTGCACTTTTTCTAGGACATGCACCATTGCACTTTGTAGCAGTGTGATGCTTTCAGCCATTCTTCTGTGTTTTCAGGTTTGTTTTCTCAACAGAACAAAACAAAACCTACCTCACCTCACCCCCCAAAAAACCCCTAATTTCAATCTTATTTTTGTATAACAATGTAATTTCCCAGGTGAAGATGGCAGATTAAGAGCTTCCAAAATCCCACTCATATTTCACATACTCTAAGACCCAGAAAAACCAAGTGAGATCTATTGAATAATCCACTTCTTTGAGCATTTCCCACTGAATTCCTCTGTATGTCTAATCATTCCAATGAGGAATTCACAAAAAGATGTATCCATTACCAAACAAATTGGAAAGGTGCAGCTAAAACTAGTGAAAAGTGACCCTTTTCATTTTTAGAGAACTTTAGGATCAATGAACTCTTGAGTTCTTATTCTTCACTGTTAATCATAACAAATAAAAGGTAACAGGAGTAATGTCAACAGTCCTATTTGGTGCACACAGAGCGGATGTCAAATTGCTTATATTATATGAAATGAAATAAAGCATGCACTCCTGGGGTTGATGTCTGCTAGACTTAAGGAACTCAAGGAATTCGGTGAATGACTTCTGAGCCCAGGCCAGAACATATAGACAATTACACTGAATTCTCTCTGTTTGTTTTTCCTCCCCTGATATGACAGCTTGGATCTATGGGAAACATTCCCCAGCATCGCAGAAATATCCTGCATAACCCAAAGGGAACTCTAACTAATTGGAAACACTTCAGAAGGAAGGAAATGCAGTCGCTGAATCATTTTTTTTTGTTGTTACTCAGACATACATATGGACTATTTTGGTGGGGATATTTGTCTTAATTTTAAATTATACATAGTTTGATGGAACAAAATTAATTTAACACTCTAATCTCCATGTAGCCCAAGGGCTTTTCAAATCACAATGAAGCTTGACAAAAATACCTCCCCCCACCCCCTACTTGGTGCTGGCTATCTAAATTGCCTCAGGAAATAGAGATAAAAGCAAAGTAATTAGTTATTAAGCATATGTGCATCTAATTATACATTTAGTGTGATATGTAACCTAACCATTAAAGCTATTGAATGAAGGAACTCAAAGACAAATCAAAGGGGAAAAGCAACAACAACAAAGAAAACCAAAGGTAGAGTGGAAAATAGGAGGCTGGCAGGTGACTCGGCTCGGAATGGGAAACACAAATTTAAGTTTTCTTTTGTGGATTTGTTAGTAACTTCTTATTTAACAAAGTTGGAAATAATTTCCATGGATAGAGTAACTTACAACTACCACTTCTGGAGATAGTAGTAAGATGATAGATAATAGGTGTGTGAGACTGGATTTGCACTCATCGTCTTGTTTCTAAATCTAGGGCTCTATCCATGACAACATGTTTCCTTTCCTTGATAACATGACACCATTCTCAATCTGCCATTTTCACTTCTGACATCCATTGTCAGAGACCATAAACTCTGGCAAAAAGGGATCGTATCAACTGTGACTGTGTAGTAATTTGAATAGCTCCAAACTGTTTCTAGTTTGTATGTAACAGTATTTTGCATTTCCTCATTTTTTTTTTGATGTTAGAAGTAACAGAGAAAGCTGTATTCAGTAGCTTATGCTCTTCATGGAATCAAATGTAGAAACATCACCCTTCAAATTTGCCTGTCATTGAAGAGTAGCACAAGTACCTGAAGTGCCTTGAAACATCATCAGGCTATAGGACAATGACACACAATAGGTCCAAAGAACTGTTATCTCACCAGCCAATGAACGGAACCCTTATATATCCTGTGGCTTATTATATTGGATGTTCATTATTCCTGCAGTGGTTTGAATATTATTTTTTATTTTTTCTCCATCTTCATTCAGAAAATGATGCATAAAAGACAAGAAAACTTCATAATTTAATGCCCTCCCTGGATCTAAAAAGATGGCCCGGGACTTGGGGGTAGATCCATGAATTTTATTGTTTTTCAGCTGTTAACAATATTTTTTAGTTATAGAACAAAAACACTTTCATGTTAATAGACTAATCCATACAACCACAACCTTTGTAAGTAATTCACAACAATAATAAAGTTGGAGCTTTGGGGTTATTGTTACCTGCATAAGAACCTCAGCATTTCCTGTGGACTGGTTACAGAACATCATCCCTTCCTGGCCTGGGATACTTTCACTTCTACTTTTTATTTATTGAGATTCTTCTTCAAAGCCTAACTGAAATTCCACATCCTCCTCAAGGTCTTCCCAGGCCACTTCAGCCCAAAGTTTCACTCTCTCCTAGACCATTCCCCAACTCCGATTATATTTCCTTTCTGCACCATTCATTGCTTACTTTTATCATTTGCTGCTTTTAATTGTTATCTATGTTTTCTTGTTTATTTTTTCTTTTTAAAATTTATGGAATAAAACAAGCACTTCCATAACATAGTATAACACCTTCCACCCCCCAAAAAAGATTGCATGCAAAGCTGCAAATCCACTATGTACAACTTGCTCTTCTCTTCAAATATGTAGTAAAGTTATCATGGAATTTTCTCCTCTTTTTTTACCCTCCCTTGTCTCCTCCCCACCCTGACCCAGAGAAGGCTACCATTAGACACGAATAAGAATATATACATGAAGTTATTGTATACATACTTGTATTTATCGATTCTTTTCTCTGGATGCAGACAGCATCTTTCTTCATAGGTCCTTTTTAGTTTATTTGGGTATTTATGTGATGGTAACAAGGACCTCAGCCAACACATTTATAGGAACAAAGCGGGGAACATGTGAAGAAGGACCCTTTCAGCATTTGAAGGGAGCATCCCCCTTCTTTTTCTCTGGGTGTGCATTCTCTAATGACATGTTTTACTCTGATTCTCTGTGTGTGTAGTTTCTCTGTGTCACAGCCTGATTGTGCATTACCGTACAACTCTCTGTTTCCACTTGCCTGATCTCCAAACTTCATTCAGCTCTTGAGAGACCAAGTGGTATCCCCTAATTCAGAAACAAATGATGTGTGGCTCTCACTGTAAAGTTTGAAGAGTGTTTTATATACATTGTCTTGCTTGAGCCTCACAATCCTACGAAGCAGGCATTAGCGGTGTTATTATTATTTCCGTTTTAGAAATAAGGAATTGGTTCCAAGAGGTTAAACGACCTTCCCACAGTGACAAGGCTCAATCTTTCTGGCTCCAAGGCTCCCACTCTATATGCTATCACTTTGCTTTTCACTCAGCACTGAAGTAGAAGTATGATATGATGGAATGGAAAAAGTCCTGGACTTGGAGACAGGAGATTTTCATTCAAATAGCAAGTCTGTAAACATTTCTGAACATCAATTTATTCACTTGTGAAATAAGATTAATAATATTTGCAATAATAATATTGCAATAATGTTTGCAATAATATTTCAATATTGCAATAATATTTGCAATATAGTAAAAAAAATGGATTAGAAGGAAAAGATATAGGGAAGTGGAGAAAAAATGGTGGAGTGGAAGAAAGCCAAACAGCAAGTTTCTATCTACAAAACTCATCCACTACAAAAATTATCCACAGACCTTTCTCTCTGTCTCCTATGGGGACAGGTTGGACCAGGAGCACACTGCTAGGTGAAGAAAACTCCAGCACCCAGGGAGAGGTTGTACACTAGGGAAATAAGAAGTTCCAGTTTCATACCAAGGCACTACCCATACCAGGAAACTGGGTGCAAATGGGCAGTTTTGTCACCCAATACTCAGTTCCAAGTCACAGATCCAGAGCAGACTTGTACATGAGGACTGACTTTTCCTATTCCCAGTTAAGAAGGCCCTGAGAGGTATACTAAGAAAGCACAAAGTTCCCAAGCCAGCAGCAGCAGTAGTGTGACTCAGGCCCCAGGGGTAGAGGGATGCTGGACCTGGGGCAGACCCTGGCCTTGAACCCCCTGCTGTCATCATGGGGAAGTGGCAGCACCAGAAGGATAAGATACATATACATATATATGTATATATATATATATATATATATATATGTATATATATATATATACACACACACACATATATAATATATATACATATGTGTGTGTGTGTGTGTGTGTGTGTAAATGACATGTGCTGAATACACACACTTATATGGTGGTAAGAAGTCTGATCTCCCACAAGCAAATTTTCATTGCTTACTTCTCGGTCATTGTAGCCTGTTCCTGAAGCTCTCTGAGTGCCTGGTGTGCACCTACAGGGAGTGGTCTTTGAATTACTGATTATTGTGTCTTGGATAAAGAAATATGGGAGCAGCCTTATATGAAATGGCAGATAGACTGCTGAAGAACAGGAGAAATAACACTGCAGGAGGAGATCCCACCCCCACCGCCCAAGGTGAAGACCAAGGTGGCCTAGTCAAAATTGGTGAGTTTGGGGTCTTGGACTTACAGTCAGGGAATGGGCAAATGTATCTCCTCCAAAGCCACAAAATATGCTTCAAAAAAGAGCCCTCCACCAGTTGGGGCTCTGGGGACTTCATTTCCTGGTAATGGACTCAGCCTAGGAGGCACCAACTGTTGGAAGCCTGAGCCCACTGGTGACAGAGTCAGTTCAAGGCCTGGCACAGGCCTTGGCTTCAAGGGTGTGAGATTAGGGAAAAATCTTTGTAGAGTTGCCAATTTGAGGAGGCAGAGGACTGAGGGAAGGGGGAGGAGGTGTCGTCCTGAAATAAAGCAGGATGCTCTTAAAAAAATAAAATAAAGAAAGAAATATAGTGGATAAGTCATGGTAGGTCTCTGATGTCCGGTTAAAGAATCTGGAATTAATCTGTTTGACAATGGAGAGCCATTGAAGCCTTTTAAACCAAACGAATACCATAATCAGAGCTGAGCTTTATGAAGATTGATCTGCTCCCAATTCATAAAAGATATTTGAAAGGCATGAGACTAAAAGCATGGAAGGACAATGCTACCCTTCTCACCCCAGTACTGAGATTACCCTTTTGTATACTTTTTTCTATTTCATATTTTCTTATACGTGCACATAATTCTTACTTGAAAGAATGCGAGCTTCTTTAGTGCAACAGTGGTTTCATTTTGGGGTTTGCATCTCAGCGCCCATTATGCAGCCTGGCACACAGTAGACACTTAATAAATCCTTCTTGATTATTTGTCTAGGTAAAAGACAATGGGATTCTAAATTAAAATGCCATTAAAAATTGTCATTGATATTGACATTCCACTTACAGATTTGAATGTTTCTTAATTCTCTCCTCCTCTTCATCCTAGTGCTCTCCACCATACTTTCCTCCCTCAAATTGAGATACACACACACACACACACACACACACACACACACACACACACACACAGAACAATACTGCTTTGTTACCCTTTCTTATATTACCCTCTCTGTTTCAACAAGATATATAAGGTGTATGACTTTTGAACAAAGTATACCAGCCAATAACACAAGTAATAAACATGAAAATGAAGGAATGAATGAAAGAAGATTTGTGGAAGTAGAATCCAAAGGATTTAGCTAGTAAGCATATACGAAAATATGAGAGAAGTGATAATAAAGACAAAGTTTTAAGCCTAGGTGAGTGGAAGGGTCATGGTACTATTAACACAAATAAAGAACTTAGGGGTGGGGTGAAGTGATTTGAAGGAAAAAAGATAATGAAGTTGATTTAAGATGTGTTAAATTATATGGGCCACCTTTACAATCCACTGAGTATGTTGAATGTTGAATTAATGGCAAAGCTTGAGTTATTGTTCAGATGAGAGAAAAGCCAGGGCAAGAGAATGTAGATTTGGGGATTCATTTGAAAGGAAATGATAGTTGAACCTATGGGAATTGGGAAAACTGTCAAGGGAGTGTACAGAAAGAAGAGAAAGGAAGTAAGAGCAGTACCTTGAGGGAGTAAGCTGGGGTTAAGTAAAATTTATTTTAAAAAATCCTGGCAATCTAAGGTTGAAGAAATTGTGACATAGGAATGTGATGAAACTCTCTTGTTCTATAAGAAAGGAGGGAATAGAAATTTTTGAAAGAACAAGAAAAGATTTGTATGAACTGATGCAGTTAATAAAATCAGATATACATATAAATCATATTCATATTATAAAAAAGAAAAAAAAGAAGACTTTTATAAACTGATAAACAATGAAATGAGCTGAATTAGGAGACCTATTTATATAGCACCATAAAGAATAATAAGTTTGAAAGCTGTAACAACTACGATCAACTGAATACCCATCTACGATTTTGGAGGACTGATGTAGCATACCATCTCCTTCCTGGCAGAGAGATGATAGATTCAGGATGCAGAACAGGACAGATATTTTTTGAACATGGCAAATGAAGGGATTTGTTTTGCTTGACTATTGGTATTGATTATAAGGAATTTCTCTTTCTTTTTTTTAAATGGGGGATAAATAAAAAATATATTAGTGTTGCTTAAAAAATAAAGCTATTTTAAAATGATCTAAGGATGTTTGTGGGGAAAGCAAATTATACTCATAGAAAGGAAGAGTCTGAAGATGGAAGGCAGTGGGAATAACTGATGAAGTGAGGTCATGCTGGATATAATATTGTATAACATGGAATCAAGGGCACAAGTCAAGGTATTACACTGAGCATAAAGGAGAACCATTTTTTTTTTTCCAAAAGGAAGTAACAAAGACATGGAGAATAAGATAGAGACAGTTTAAATTGGAAAGGAGAGAAGGTGAAGAAGTTCTCAGAGGATAGTCTTTAAGTTTTAAATTTGTTGGGGGCTAATTCATCCTCAGAGAATGTACAAGTTGAAGGTGAGCTTGAGAATTTGTGTTGGGGACAGATTAAGTGGAAAATGCAATAGGGAATCGACAAGAAACAGGTTCATAGTTAGAGTAAGTGGAAATCTACTCTTTCTGAGTTTTGCATTTGAATGAGTCAATAGGTATGTCCAGACATGACATATTCCAATATGAATTTTCAGAATCTTTGAGGGAAAATATTACAGATATTAGGCATAGTTAGGTATAGATGTAGCTATAGATTTAAAGATAGATACAGATGATACAGAGGCAGATTAGACATGGAGACCTTTGGCGGTGTTTTATAGCAGATAGAGAGTTGATCTTGGTATCAGGAAGACCTGGGTTCTAATATAGACTCTGCTTCATAGTAGCTATGTGATACTGGACAAGGCACTTAACCTCAGTGTCCCAGGCCACAATCTAAAACAGAAAATTACAGAGCAATTGAAAATCTTCATTGATAGAACTTTTCTCATCAGAAGTTACCTATGCTGATGAAATAATAGGTTCTTTCTTTAAAAAAAGGTAATGGATATAGATATACATTTAGATATCACTATACTACCTTATAATGCTGATAGAATGTCAGGAATGAAACCAAGTACCTTAAAAGATGACGAACTAATTGAAATGAAATGGACCAACAGATCAGAAAGTTCATTCTCTTCCATTTAATTGAATGGTTTGGAAAAACTTCCAACAAAATGGAGCAGATTCAAAATTGTCCTGTATCCATAACCAGTCCTGTATTTTGCAGTGAAGATTTGCACAACTCTAATTTTTAAATGGAGAACATTTCTCCCTAGCTTCTAAAAAACGAACAAACAAAAACTATGTAAGTCATATTTGAAACACATTTACATTTTCATTATTTTGGAAAGCATCAGAATCCTATCTACTGAAGTTTCACATCATGTACAAATATTTGCTTTGTAGGTCAAGTTATAAAAATAGCTACAAAGAAAAAAAAATATTTAAAGAGTTGATGAATATGCCCATTACCTTCATATAAATGGAGGCTTCAGGCAGGCAAGTGAGAAGTGACTACTTTTGAATATTTGGCCATAAATATATGAAAAGTCCTTTCTATATTTAAAATGTCACTTTGCATGTGTTTCCTGAGTTCCGAAGACCTAGGTTTTCTGTTTTCTCTTTAAAACAAAATTTGCAGCATTTAAAAAATTTTTAATATTTTAAATTCAATGTCTTTAAAATTTTATTTTCATTCTTTGGCATTAATTCCAATGAAAAATGACATATAAGTGGGTGTTTCTGCCAACACATAACACAGAGACTGCCCTTCACCTTGGGGCCTAATTTCCATCAAGGAAAAGAAAAAGAGGAACGAACACAAAAAGAGAATTGTAGCCCATTGAAGTTGAATCTCTTGAATGTCTCTTGTCCATTTATTTTAGACCTGTCTTTTCCCTCTCTTACCAATACAATTCTCACTGCCCCAGGCTGTGCCCCTTCTTGGAGAGTCACACATGGCACTTAGGCCTTCTAAAACATTCTTAAGAGCAGAACAGGCTCTAATCTCTCCCAGGAGACCGAAAGAGTCCCATCTGTAACAATTTGAGCCCCTGTCAGCCTGAGGACCATAGAATTCAGTCACTTCCTAACCAGGGTCTCCCACATGTCACACTCTGCAGTGCCACTGAGGCAAGTGGAGGGGTTATAATAATGCATTTTTGAGTCATAGAGACAACGCGAAATTAAAGTCCACAGAAATAGCTGTTACTTCATCTGTACCATTCTGTGGTGTATCATGTCTGTGTCCAAAGGAAGGCTTCACTCAATACCCCTTTCCAGTCAAGTTTTCCAGAAATCATTTACAAGCTTTGCACATGTTTTTTCTCTCCTTTCTTCAGAAATTGGATTCTTCCTACCCCTACAATCTACTGTGACAGTATTTTCTGCCTTAAAGTCTTTGCAGTATTTTAACATTTTTATGTACCTCCCTTCTTCTCTTTCTTTTCTAACTCCCAGCTCCTACAAAACCTCTAATATTATTTTCTCTATTGTTTGTTTGTTTGTTCTTAATTTAAGGGGCCCTACAGCAATATTATTCCTATGGAACATCAAAAAAACATCCGGTCCCTGGGAAGCATTACTAAGAAGTTTCAGCATGTTGTAATGATCATAGACAGAAAAATACCCCATGAAATGATCAAGTTTGCTACATTCTGTCACAATAACATGCTTTTGTTCCACATGAATATATCAAAAAGAAATACAAGGACACTTTGCAGATTACTCAAATGGCAGATAAAGCAGAAATTAGCTTTCATCTATGTGTCCTTCCACTTCTCCCCTCCCTGATTGCTCACCCATCCCCCACATCACCATCTGTACTAGAGTCTGTGGTAGATTTCTCTATTAACAAAGCCCTACCCGTTCGGCCTATTGATTCTGCTTTAATTCACCCCCTGCCTCCCTCCTTCTTTTCCCTCTTCCCCTCTCCCACCCTGCCTAGAAAGAACAATTCATATGGTTGATTCCTTTGTCTCCTGAGTTATGGTTTGGGAAACATGTCCTCTCTTCCATAGTTCATCAGGGAGATTCCAAGGCTGGTATAACTGTTAGCATGGGCTGTCAAACTTTCATGAAAGCCCTGGATGAAGAGACAAATTCTTAGCTTTTCCTGGCCATGCTTCCCCGGCTGTTCCTGGCACACTTGTAATGGAGAATTCACTTGAGCTTGTGTGTCATGAGGGAAAATAGGAGAGCCCTTCCCAGAATTTTACAGCTTATTAGCAAACATTGTGCTTCACTCTATGTTCAGTGTTTCATTAAAAAATTAATGCCTATGGAATGAGCTTTCAATACAAAATCACACAGAGGTGAATTTTTTATTTTATTTTAAAAAACATTAGTCTTCTCAATAATTCATACTCCTCCCCCTCCCTCTTGGTCTCACTAAATATTAAATAGGATAAAGTTAAACATTTGAAAACTAAATGTAGGCTTTATTCTCCCAAAGGATCTATGTTTTCATCAGTGCTATCTTACTTGAACATTTTTAGAAGTGGCACATGTGGCAGATGTGAGCCAGCAGGTGTTTGTGTGTGTATGTGTGTGTGTGTGTGTGTTTCCACTTAGCTTGAATCTATTGGATAAATGAGTTTATGGATATGCTGTCTTTGACCTATGAGGAACTGACAGGAATCCATAGATTACACATGTTGGAAAACAAAACAGGAATCACCAAAATGGAAAGCAAAAGACAATTCTTTCCCATGCTCCACCTACTCACTAGAAAGGGAAAGTCAGAGTTGGCATTTGGCCAGTTAATTTGGTCAGTGTAGGCAGAACGCCTGGATCATTTTAAGCCATATTCTAATATTACATATTCTCTTCTCCACAAAAGCCTCCACCTCTTCCTTTAGTTATTTGGGTAATCAAAGGATTTGGGGGGAAATTGATCTTTTTTTTTTGTCCTACTGATATATCTGTATGTTACATTTTGATGCAGTCACAGACATCTGATATGATCTGACTGAGTCCCTGACAATGCATGCCTTTTGATTATTGTGATTGTTTCTAATGGTCTTGAAATTGTATTTAAAAAAACAATCACTTGGTATCAAATGCGCACTGTATTTTTTTCATTCAAGAGAGACACTGCAGTCCCAACTTGTCACATTAATGTTTGTAACATATCTGAAATACATAGTTGATACCTTCCAACTCCAAGTTTATTGTGCCATGATTTTATGTTCTTTATTTATAGTGATAATACTCCTTTCTATTGTAATATCATAATGACAACAACTCACATTTATACTGCCCTTTACAGCTGTTTCTTCACAACTTTATGAGGTAGGCAGCATAAGCATAACTATGTCCATTTTACAGATGAGAAAACTAATTACGTGCTTATTGACCTGGATAGATGGTGTGCTTTCAGGGAAAGCATCTTTGGTTTTGAAGTATGTATTTTTTATGGTTGGGGAGTGTGTGTGTGTGTGTGTGTGTGTGTGTGTGTTGGAAGTTTAGATCCATAATTTCCCGAGTGTGGAGAACTCTCAGAGTAGAAATTACCACTGATACATGCAGGCAACTAACTGTATCTTAGAGTATTATGGGGCACAGAAAGTATAAATGCCTTATCCATGGTAAAAAAAAAAGTCAGCATGTGTCAGCGACAGGACTTGGCCCCAAGTCTTCCTGATTCCAAGTCCAGCCCTCTGTCCACTACATCATATTGCCTCTTGAATGTGTCAGATAACAGTAGAAAATCCTTGTTCTCAAATCTCCTACAGGGACGTAGCAGATGAAACTGAGAAAATTTATTTTTCGAGTTCAAAAACAAACATTAGAAAAAAAGGCTCATTGAAGGTCAGAACCGTGCTGTGGTAACAAATCTGAATCCAGCCACCAACCCAATATGCCAACCTATTAGAAGAGATTAAAGTCTCACATATCTCGATTCAACCTTCTGTTTAGGGAACTTCCATAAACAAGCTAGTAATGTCATCACCAGGGAAACAAACAAGGGGAATTGATGCATGACTTCCCCCTGAGTACATCTGTGCTACCTAGCATAGGCATTGGTGATGTTGTCTATTTAAACAGGCTTCCCTGCCTCCCCCTCCCCACACCACCCCCGACCCTTCTGTACAGATACTGCCACTTGCTGTAACTATGAAATAAAGGTTTGTGATGGCTTGGAATACAGTTCATTTACAAGGTGATATAAACTGTAGGTTGTAGGTTGAGCTTGCAATATGATGGAAATGCTAATCTGTGACACAGATCCTGCTTTCATGTTTTATTAATGACATCTGCAACATATTTGCAAGATATTTTACATAATATGTTAATTTACCAAAATGGGAAGGAAGGGGCTGATAATTGCATATGAAATTAGCACTCACTCTATTTATGCCAAAACTAAATACATAGTACTTCTGTAGGCCTTGTTAGGGCCATGACATACTACAGATTTGGTCAATAGGATGATGAGAAACTCATTTTCCAGGAAGTGAGCCTAGACTCTTCCTATCTGGATTTGAACATGAAACAATAGATTCAGTTGAAAAACCTACATTTTGGATGAACTTAATAGCCAATATAATATGTAAGGAATTATTTTTTTTAAATCATGCTGTGGGATCCTCAGACAAAATGAAATCTGGCATTTGTCTCTTCCGCAAGACTGTTGGCAAAAGATTCCAGGCCACCTTATGAATGTGATTATCTCATGGTAATCATGGAATTTGAAAATGCCATGCTTTTATCTGTTTTCCTTTCTATAGGGATTTACCACAGCAGGTCTGGGACTTGGCAGAGGTCATCTGAGAATCATCTCAAGAAAACAGATGGTGAGGAGATCCGGATCATCCAAATCTCACATTGTTGCTTCTGTCATAAAACCAAACTTGAAGGCTGCAACACTCCTCTTCAATTCCTTGACTTGAGCATTGCATATATTACTGCCTACCTCCACTTACTTATATATAAAATGGAAATTATTATAAGGCCTGGCTCCCAGGGTTGTGAAAATTGAATAAGATAATATTTGTAAAGTCCTTTTAAATGTTAAGATGTTGTTATATAATGCTACTATAAAAGCTAACCTTAAAGTGCTGTATAGTGCCATTTAAAAATTATTATAATCAGGTATTCCTATCTATTCCTTGTTTCAAAAAAATTCTTTGAGGCACACACAACAAGAATGTCTTCTGTTAGATTTAATCACAAGTGGAATTCACTTTCTCCCTAGGTATCAAGTGGAGAAGGGTACAAGACTAGGGTGAGTTATCAAAATACAGCCTGATTTGATAATGGTTTAAAGTCACTGTCATTATCCAAGAGCAACATAGTAGAAGCTGGAGACAAGGTGGTGTAGTAGAATGAGTGCTTAAGCTGGAGATAAAATGACTCAGTCACATGACCTCGAACTTTGACATCTCCAAGAAGGTGATGGGTTCCCCACTCCCCCCACCCTCCACCCACAGAGACTTTCGAGCCATGGCTGGATGACTATTCTTTAGGACTCTTGTAGAAGGCATTCTTGGTTATGTACATATTGAACTAGAGGGCCACTGAGATCCCTTTAAATTCAGAGATTTTGTGATGAAAAGGAAGAGTAATACAAATACTACAGTATGCCTCAAATATTTGATGTAAGGTGGATGTAAAGGAAATACTTTGTAAACCTTTAAATGTTATTGAGAGTTGCTATTCCTAATGATTTTTTGGTGAAGATGAGATGATATAGTGTATATTAAATAATTAAATATTAAATAATTAGATGTCATGTATGTGTGTATACATGTATACTGTATATATAAATGCAAGTATGCATGTACATATGTGTGTATATATAGTTATATAAATATATATGATTATAATTTTTATACAACCATGTAAAGGGCTTGCTGGTCTCAGAGTTTTACCTGCAACAGAATCTACGGCACCATTTGCTCCTGCTTAGAAAACCTGAAAGAAAAGCATCTGGCAAGGTGGGACAGTGTAAAGAGCCTTGCCTCTAATATCAGAGGATAGGACCTGAGTTTGGATTTTGGCTCTGCCACATTCTACCTCTGTGACCATGAGCAAGTCATTTCTCCTACCTGGGCCTCAGTTTTCTCATTTGAACCTAACAATCCTCTAGGATTATTTCCTCAATTTGTAGTTACATTCATAGGCTTGGTCCCCAGAGAAATGACTGCCATGTTGGCATTCTAGAGGTAACCAGAAGGGTAGCTACACATCTAACTCCAAGGCCCACATCACTGTGATTCCCATCAATATCCAGCCAGTAAACTCAAATTAACTTTTAGCAGTGACTTTTACTATAGTTTTATGGTGAGAAGAATTGGTTACAAAAAGTAGCTTCCACCAAGGCAGGAGGAAACTTTAACAAATGCATGCAACATTGGTGGGAAAAGTGGGTTCAGTAAAGTACAATGAAAGTGAGGCCCACATATGTGGTACATGTGACAAAAGTATACTTTCAACACCGGGAGGTTTTTTTCTTCTCACTTTGTGGAACCCTCACATAGATCACTTGGGATGTTATTCTCTTCTGGATGAATCATTCAAATGGAATCTAAGTGCCTTTCTTGAGTCCATAGGTGGCACTTCTCTTTGCCATGAGGGTTCACAAATATTGAAGCCGCCTTTCCTCAGGAGACTACCTCTCTGCAATTCATCTGTCCTTGATAAATCTCCCTGATCCTGATGGAAGTGTTTGCCCTGCCATTAGCCACTGCCAGTCAGTCAACAAGCATTATTAATACCTACTATGTGTATCGTATTGGGCTAAGTTCTGGAAATTGCTACTTCATAGCTTTCCTGGGATTTTCAGACCTTTTAGGCCTTTCCGTGGCCTGGACATTTCATTTCACGCTATGCATTAGCCAAAATCTGGAAAGACAAACACGATGACCCAGACAGAGGTGGCTCGTGTACATATCAGACCTGCATTGGTGGAATAGGCCCAGCAACCTCTCCCCTTCCTAACTTTTGAGAGGAGGCAGCTCTAAGTAGTTATGCTTTGAAGCCAAAGAAAGAGAAACAGTAAGGTGACATGACCTTCATCTCTTCATTACTCTGCATTTCAGACCCCAGCGCCATCAGTTCTTTCGTATTAGTTGCCAATTAGGGATCTCTTCATCATCACCATTGCTAATCCTTGAGTCATGCATTGTCAAAAGTAGGCTCCCCCTAAATTTCCATGTGATGGATTGAAATCAAACATGAAATCTCTATTCACTCACTGTGTAACCTAGTATGAAAGGTAATCCAAACAAGCATGCTGAAAAATTGAACTGCTGGTCTAGAAGTTTCTAAAGTTCCTCCACACGTATGAACTTATTATTCTGAATTATATTTTTTGACACTCTCTCTTTCTCCAGAAAGCAGACATAGGACCTATCTTCAACATCTATTGTTAGGCTTTGAGACAAACTAAATGATTTTTTTCCTGCTTAACCCTGAAAAAGAGTCATCTTTCATAAGAATAGAATATATGTGACTTCAAACAGCATAGCTAAAGCCTATAGTCATCTAGTATTGCAACACATGTATTATAATAGAATGATTATCATCATCTTTCAAAAGTTTAGTTAACAATTTGAGGTTTCATTTTTTAAACTTTTGTGCTTCCCTTTGCAACCAAAAAACAGAAATACCAAAATATTACCAGAGAGTGATACTGTCCTTTTGGTATTGCTAAACCCTGCTTAAAAGAGGAAGTCAAAACACTAGCAATAAGTAGTCAAAATTTTTAATAAGTAGACAAAATTTTTCTATGTATGTTATGCAAAAAAAATGTGAGATAGTTATGCTGGAGGTGTAAATTGATCCAACCATTCTGGAAAGTAATTTGGAATTATGCTCAGAAAGAATATTTAATGTCCATGCCCTTTGACCTAG
Source organism: Trichosurus vulpecula (assembly GCF_011100635.1). Taxonomy (NCBI): domain Eukaryota; kingdom Metazoa; phylum Chordata; class Mammalia; order Diprotodontia; family Phalangeridae; genus Trichosurus; species Trichosurus vulpecula. Next base: position 385,622,062 of record NC_050576.1, on the reverse strand, counting down.
AGTACCCAATGCTAGGAATATATACTGAGGAAATGAAAGACAGAAAAGTCCCTTATGTAGACGAACATATTTACAGAAATGCTTTTTTTGTGATAGCAAGAATGTAGAAATGAAGTAGATATCAATCCATTGTGGAATGGTTAGAGCAATGTACCTGAAGGTAGTAGGACATTACATGCTGCAAGGAATTACCAATGTGAAGGACTAAGAGAAAGACTGGAAGACTTACATGAACAGAGTGAAGTAAGTAGGCCCAAGAATACTATAAGCAATGATTATAGTCACATAAATGTAAAAAAAACATAAAATCAAGCTGAATGTTGTATAATATAATGACCAAACTTGGAGGAAAGTCACCTTTCGTTGGAAAGGCAGGGGATCAGGCATGTGACAGATTAGAGGAGGATGGGAGGGATACATTCAGAGGTGAATTTGAGGTAAAAACAAAAATTAAGAAAAAATAAAAGAAAATATGATAGGCATGCATTCCATGTTTCAGACTGGGAGTTCCTTAAAGGAGCAATTTTTTCTGCTCAGTGCCTACCAACCTGGGATATTCAAATAAAATAAAAATAATAACTTACCCAAATTTACAGAGACAGCATGGCAAAACTGGTAATCAGTCAAACAACATTGTTTTAAGGCCCACTGTGTGTATGGCCAAATGCTGTAACATAGTACACCTGACACAAGTTACATATATGTTAGGAAGATTCAGGCAATTATCTAGTAAAATCAATCCATGATGTAAAATCTATAGACATAGATTGTTTTGTGTGGAATTGTACTGAGTATAGGGAGCTCTCAAAGGGAAATTTTTCTGCAAATTATAATTGGAAAGAGTTGTCTGGGTCACACAGAGATTAAGTAACTTGCCCAGCATCACAGCCCTTATGTGTAAGGATGTTTTAGTTGCTCTTTCTATCTTTATCTCCTTCTTTCCTTTTTTTCCTCCCTCCCTCCCCTCCTTCCTTCCTTCCTTCCTTCCTTCCTTCCTTCCTTCCTTCCTTCCTTCCTTCCTTCCTTCCTTCCTTCCTTCCTCCTTCATTCCCTTCCCTCCTTCCTCTTTCCCTCCTCCCTTCCTCCTTCCCATCTTCCTTCCTTCCTCCCTCCCTTCCTCTCTCCCTCCCTCCTTCCTTCCTTTTTTCCTTCCCTTCTTCCTTCCTTTTTTCCTTCCTTCCTTCTTTCCTTCCGTCCGTCCTTCCTTCCTTCCTTCCTTCCTTCCTTCCTTCCTTCCTTTCTGACTCCAAGAGCAGAACACTATTTACTTATATCAAATTGCTATATGAAACCAAAAACCCCACTCTCCATCCCGAGTTTCCAAGTGTGTTTTAGCAGCAATAGCTCACGCATATATATTGAACTCAATAAATTTCACTTCTCCAGCTTGCCATAAGGAAATATAAGCCAGTTTTTCTCAAAGCTATAGCAATATGGACCTTTATAATGACATTTGGAGGGGGAGAGCAATGGAAAGAATTTTTTAAAAAATAATTAGTTCAAAGCAAGTCAGTGATGAAAAGGAAAAACGCTGTCTTCTTCAATTATTGTAGTTTCTTTTAACCTTGCTTTAAACAAGCAGAAGTATCTCAGAACAAATAAGTTAATAAGATTCAGGGAATTCCTTTTGGTTACATTATTTTGAATATGGTAGACCAGAATGTCTGTAGAAAATTTAAAACAACAACAACAACATTTTATTCACCAGATTTCTTACATTAATTCTTTCTTAGTAAAATTCAAAACCCATTTGGGGCCTCTGACAGAGCTTTTACATTAAGTATGTGTTTTTCCCTCTATTGAATTTATTAATGTGGTCATAAACAAAAGATGTTTACTTGAAGCTTTATTAAATAGCTTGTAGTGTGTTTTCAGTGTGGTGAATAATTTTTGTTATTTTTGCTCCGTAATTATCAAAAATGACTTGTCAGCCAGTTTAAGCACTTATGAGAAAGCTAATGGTAAGTTGCAATCATCTACTGGCCCCTCTGTGTTCCAAGATCCAACATGGATTGCCTTAAAAACAGCTTCCACTCTAACAAAACAAGAGTTTATGATTCACTTTCAGACTTTGTTCCTTAACTAACTTGTTTATGCAAGAAAATAGTTTTCTAGGACTTGCACACACAGCAGTATCTCTGTGATCCTGTTTATACTCCTGTTTCACTCCTTTTAATGGCTTTAGGGCATATAATACATAAATCCACAGATGTGTGTTGAAAAGTCAGCGGATTTAATAATGGTAGTGGTGATGGTGGTAGGTTCCCAGCCCTCCTCAGTTCTTTTCCCCTCCCAACTAGAATATGTATAATACTTGCAAGCACATAAACCAGAATGTCTACATTTTCAACAATCATATTTCAGTGGTAGAATCATAGACCTAAAGCTGAAAGGAATGCTATGAGCTTTATAACCCAGTCTCCCCATTTTATAAGTAAGGAAACTGAGACCTGGAGAAATTAACTCATTTTCTCAAGTTTGTCCAGGTAGTAAATGACAAAGATAGGATTCAAATCCAGTTCTTCTCTTTCCAAATCTCTTTGTACTCTACCAGAGTTTCTAGTATTTGACTGTAGTCTGAGAATGAATGGTTCAAGGTTCAACATGTGATTTAGAGTTCACTTAGAAAAGCACCAACGTTTTGATATCTTTGCCCATATTCTTTAGTTACCTACTTCTCAAGGGCAGACATTGTCTAATGTATGTCTTTGTATCTCTACGTCCAGCATGATATATGGTCTGTTGTAAGAACTTCATTAATGTTTGCTGAACTGAATTAGCCTCTTCATTCCCTATTATTCACTCTCAACTGAGCATTTATATGGTTAATTTCATCTTTCTCATTTTCCTAAACTAAATAAGTGCCAATCACAGAGTTCCATCCTAAGTTTCTGGCTAAAGCATGCTGGATTTGGAGTTCAAGGGCCTAAGTTTGAAATTTGGTTTTGCTACTCTGTGACCTTGTGCAAATCAATTCACACATCTGGGCCTCAGTTACCCCATCTGTAAAACAAGAGGTGGGACTAAAATGACCCCTAAAGTTTCATCGGTTCTTGATCCATGTTCCACGCTACATATAAACTAGAGGAGAGAGTGCTGTGCAAATTAACTGAACTAGCAGACTCCTTTTCTCTCTTTCTAAGCAAACAGAAAGGGCTGAAAAGAGGAACTGGGGAAAGTAGAGTGTGTGTGCCTTCCTTTTCTTGAAGATCTGAAATGTAAAAAAGGAAATACTGAAAAAAAGTAATGGATTATACTTGCCATCTTGGAGCCTCGGGGATAATGGATTGATAGTCCATTGAGATCAACTAATGAATCATATCCATGTTTGTTGGCATGGAGGTACAATGATAGCATTGCTCTGTGACTTTACAACTTTGTCCAGCTCTACTGACAGAGTTGTCCCATACGTATGCAAGGTTGAAGCTCATCGGGTCAGCTAACTGGTTAGGAAAGAAATTCAAGTCCTCTTGAAACTAAGCTTTCACATCTCACTGGAACCTCAGCATTGGAATAATTTAAACACGAATGGGACAGTGAACTAGTCCTGTTCATGACTGAGAACTGTTTTGTCAAATACATATAGTCAGGAATTACCATCCGTGACTATTTGGGTAAAGGCAGGAATAAAGCCACGCTTAGGAAAAATGGTGAAGTGGCGAGGTGGGCAATGGGGTTGGTCTCTGGTGCCCCCCTACCACATTTTGTTGTTGCCAATATGTCTCATTAACCCCTTAGCCACTCCCAACAATGCTTTCACCGTGCCTACTCTTTGAGGGCAATGTTTTAAATTCTTTAAAAACTGCTAAAGGCATAATCTTATTTTGAGATTTGCTTACCTTTCTAAGTTCCTTTAATGATTCCCACCTTCTCCTAGAAACAAGGTCATTTAAAAAAATATCAATATTCCAAGAGTTGTTATATAATTGTGAGCCATGGAATATATCATGGTCTACAATGAACATTATTCAAAGGATATTGGAGAGGTGTGTGATGGGTCTAAGCAGTCTGAAAGAAATAAAAATAAGGAATTAAGAAGTGGAGAATGTTATCTATGAAATGTATAATTGAAAAAAATGAGCTGTTCACATGGGCAGCATAAGAGAGAAAGTGTTGAACGGCCTGGCTACAGTACTAATATACTTATTATGTCAAGATAATTGAGGAAGTTCTCCAACATACTGTGTGGATGCCCTATGGCAAACTCATAGGAGGACATGGTCAAAGATCTCTGGGAAGGCAGGGACAGGTTCCAATCTGCATGTTTTTAGGGAAAACCCAGAGATGGGATCATGGATCCCTGGGTATTTGGATAATTTGATTAAAATAAGCACTTGCTTTAGCAGTCTAGTTCGATTCCATTTACTCTTGTATCATTCATTTTACTATGTCTTTCTCCCCTTCTCTCCTTTTTTCCTTCTTATTGTCTCTGGCCCTACCTCTTTCCAACTTTATTTCTGAATCAATACTGCTCACCATGTTCTTTTCTTTCCCTGTCTTCCATTTTTCTCACTTTTACCTGACAACTTTCTTTCTATTAGCTCCTTCTTTGCATTTTCTTTTGTTAGCTTCAATGATTTTAAATGTAACAAAATCTCATTATTTCATATTAATTGGGGTTGGGAAGGAAGGAATTAGGTCATTCTGAATTAAAACATTTTATTAATGCATCATTTGAATAAATACAGTTTTTTAAGTTTCATCTATATATAAAATACTGCTTCCCAGGGAAGGGGAAACAGAACTGTGTTCATTAGACAGTCTTAAAACTGGTAAAATAAATGGATAATTATATATTAGGAGATTCATCATTTGAATGTGATTGCCTACTAAAATCTTCACTTCCAAGCAAAGTATTTTCCCTTGCTTATTTGAGAGAGTAAAACATTTCTCTCTGCTGAGGACTAGTAAGATGAAGAAAAAAATTGCTCAAGGATCATATAGGTAAACTGGCTTACCTTACAACTCAAATTTCTAAAGCACTTTAAACTTCTTTCAAGTGCTTCCTTCACAACAAACCTATAAGTACAAATAGTATTATTCTCTTCTGATAGATGATAAAGTAGATGACAAAAAAAGACTCAACCAGGTTAAAGGATTTACATAAGATCACATTGAAGGATACAGATTTTAAAACAGGTATCCTAACTCAATGTCTCATATTCTTCCCACCTTGCAACAATGCCACACTAAATTTCCTCAACTTTACTTAGTTTATAGTCACACACATATGTATGTGAATGCATGTGTATACAAATATATATGTATATACACACATAAACATATATACGCAGATGCATATATAAGAAAAATAGAAGATACTTAATTCCTTTACTTTTAAAATTAAAGACAGGAAACACAAAACCTGTTCCAGCTTTAAATAATTTTGTTTCTGCAAATCTGTTAAAAAATACAGCAAAATTCTGAAAGTCATTTCTTTATTTCAAGGCAGAGAGAGACAGAGAGATACAGAGAAACAGAGAAGGTAGGGAGGGAACAGAAACAGATATGAAGAAATTGAAAAAAATAGAAATAAGCTAAGAATGAAACATCAAAGAATACAGACAGACAGACACACACACACATACATGCACACATGTGCACACACAAACACAAACGCAAAGGTAGAGAAGCAAGGATCAAGTGATAGACTTTTATGTACTAAGATTTCATGTATGGTTTTATTTAGTTATTTAGAATATTGCCACCAAGATTTTGAAAACAGGTTGTGGTTTTGCATGTATTCGATGAAATCAAACCGCAAAATGCATTGTTACCTTATAGAGTGCAATAGCTCTGAAATGGAACAGATCCAGGATTCAGTCTATGGGCACAGCTCAGTCTATGGGCATAGGGATTGCAGTCCCTTAAATCTTGTGCCTGAATTTTGTAGATTATTGCAAATTGTATCAGTCAGCTAAGATCCACAGAGGATGAGTGCTGTGCTTGTAGGTGCCCTGGGAATTGTGGGACTCTGGAAAGCACTTGGCTGAGTAGGTAAGTTGGAGTCAGTGGGAAATGTCAATGATGACAATGATTGTACCCTCTTATCTGAATAACTTTTTTTTAAACATTTTTTTTCTTTTCCATGTTAGAAGAAAAGTATAGTAGGAGGACATGTTATCTCTCTTATATATACACATACACATGCAGATATACATGTAATCAAAATTTATGTAATAGTTATTCATCTATCTGTCTTCTCTTCAACTAGATTCTAAGTCCCTTGAGAGAATGGATGAGTTCTTATTCATCTTTGTATCTTACATAAGCTAGAAGAATGCCTGGAACACAGTAGGCATTTAAAAGATGATCATTGGCTTGAATTATTGGAGGAATGGGCAAAGGATTCCATTTCTTGGGACTCAAGGAGGTACCTTTATTGGTACTTATTATTATAATGACTTATTTAATGTTGAATGAATGTCAGTGATGTGTTATGGGAAAATGTTTAAATAAGACCCATTTGTGTGGGTTTTATCTAAGATTGGAGTAAGAGTCAAAGTGACCTCAATTTTTTTTGGATTTATTATTTTTATTTATTTATACATTTATTTTTCCTGAAAGATTGACTTTTCCTCTTGGACTCAGTGGCTTTACATGTGTAATTGGCACATTTAGACATAATTGGCATATCTGATCTCTACCAGCAGCCATGTTTCAGATCATGGTTCCAACCAAGTCACTGCCCATGGTGCTGATATGGTCTTCTCATTAATTATTCAAGTGCCTTAATGGCGCAAGAAGACAAGCACTTTTTTCTGCTCAGAGTTGTTTAAATATGATGCGTTTGGCCCACATGATCAAGCAACTTGCTATCACATCATCTATCTTTTGTGAGCCAACTTCTTAATGTATTGAGAGTTTTCTTCAAGCTTTGAAGCTCAGGGCAAGTTATTTTTTTTGAAGGATTTGGAACACCAAAAATTCCTATCTCTTAAACTGTCCTGTGGTCCAACTTTTTATTCCCTATGTTTTTGGTTGTATGTGGTCTATTCATGGACAATACTGATTGTTAACAATGTTTTGTGCTTCCTTCATGCCCTGAAAAATGAGTCCTTCTTGTGAGAATTTGATGGTCTGTGTAAAATATTGCAGAAGAGGAATTGGCTCTGAGTCCTTGTTTAGATAAGCCTTGAATAGGCTAGTGGTCTGGTGTGATAATCAGCTTATGAACTAATAAATTCCTAGATTATTCTCTGAGAAGCAAATTTTTGCTCCCTTGTCTAAGAAGGGAGTAGTAGATGGAGAGATGGGGTTTATGGGTCTGGTAGAGTGGAAAAATACCACCTGTCTCACAAAAGCTGCTTGTACACTTTAATGTGGACTTCTGAAACAATGAGATTCAATATAAAGTTTCTCTCATTATTAATGCATGTGTTAATAATGCAAGAAAGTGTAAAGTGTATATAGAAAATGATTCTTTCCCAAGAATAAAAAAAGTGATTATGGAACAAGGCTAATAATGAAATAAGAAGTGTATTCTTCTACATTTTAAGATTTAAATCAGAAATTCTCAAATATCTCAAAAAAATTCATTTCTTTATGTCCTGTTTCGGCAAGAAAATAACATAAGCTCCTAAAAAGGTAACCACTATCCTGATTTTATTTTTCACACATACTTTCCAATTTCTTATGCAATTTGAATAAATTGATCCATGTATTAAAAATTTATTCTTTATTTCATTAACTGTTTCTGTGGCATTTTAACAGCAAAATAATTGCATATCTGACATGTGCTTGTTTAAAATTAAAGGGAATTCTAGCATTTAAAATATAAAAGCAGAGGACTAATGTGAAATAAGTGTAGTACTCAAATGCTCACTTTCTTCTCAAATTTGTAGTTTCCTCAAGAAAGCATTTCATATTTAAGCCAGTACAAATACGTCAATACATGTTAAATATTCAGAGCCATTTCTGTGCTTCCTGCTTTCTATTTTATTTGATACCATTCCAAATTATGCTGCTTAGGCTGTCATCATGGGACTCTTCTCCCTTCTTGTGTGGATGGAAAATTAGAGATGTTCAAGCTTCAAAGTTTAAATTCCACCTGTTTTTCAAATGAGACTCATTTTCTTTTATTCTTCTCTTGAAGGTTATATGACACCAGGCCTTTTTTCAAAAATTTAATTCAAAATATTTTATTTTCCCCAATTGTAGGTTAAAACAGTTTTTAAACTTTTTTTAAAAGTTTTGAGTTCTGAATTCAATTTATCTCTTCCTCCGTCCCTTGCCTCAGACAGTAAGCAATCAGACACACAAATATAAATAGGTTATACATATGTAATTCTGTAAAACATATTTATCTTAGTAATTTTGTACAAGAAGATTCAAATAAAAGAAAAAGAATGCAACAAAGTGAAAGATATCATTCTCCAACCCATATTCAGAGAATTTCACTTCTTTCTTTGGAGGTAGATAGTATGCTTCTTCATTAGTCCTCAGGAATTGTCTTGGATCATTGTATTGCTGAGAATAACTTACGTCATTCATCGTTCTTCATTATACAATATTGCTGTTACTGTGTGCAACATTTTGCTGGTTCTGTTCATGTCATTTTGTCTCAGTTCATGTAAGTATTTCCAGATTTTTCTGAAACCATCCCTTTCATCATTTATGATACAATAGTATTCTACCACAATCATATACCACAGCTTGTTTAGCCATTACCCTGTTGAAGAGCAGAACTAGGGATTTCGAATTCTTAGCCACCACAAAAAGAGCTACTACTATATATATTTTTGTACAAATAGGTCCTTCCCCCTCCCCCTTTTTTATATCTTTGGAATGTAGACCTAGCATCAGTATTGCTGGATCAATGGTTATGCACAATTTTATAGCCCTTTGGGCTTAGCTCCAAATTGCTCTCCAGAATGATTGGATCAGTTCACAGCTCCACCAACAGGGCATTAATTTTCTCACAACTCCTCCAACATCCATCATTTTCCTTTTTTTGTTCATATTAGTCAATCTAATAGACACCAGGCCCTTTTGACATAGTTTTACTGATAGATAGCTTGGGTATATCTAGCTCTATTAATGGTACCAGGAAAAACTAAGATAAGTCTAAGAGCCCCATTACTATTCCATCCCTAGACCAAAAACTCTCCAAATGGTCTGTTTCTTTCTATCATGAATGGTATTTTCCCCATTGCCACCTGACCCGGATCATTATAACCTACTTGCCTACTCCATATTTGAGAAGCTCTGGGATAGAACTCACTGGGTTTATTCACTATTTCACTAGCCTCTTGTTGCTCCTTAAAGTACCTCACTAATTTTTCTAGTCTCCTTGTTTTACCAAGATTCTTGCCTCCCATTCTACTGAGAGCAAGGAATATAGTATTTCAGCCATGAAGACCACCTTGAAAAGACAAAGAAGTAATAATTGGGCTATCTTGTATACATACTAGCTGACAGGACAATTTAATTGGATGGGAGAGTGAGTGAAGGTGAGTAATTGGAAATTAGTTCTAAAAGGTAGGTGATAGAGGAGTCTTCAAATGCCAGGCTGAGTATGTTATATTTTATCCTTTATCCAATAGAGAAGTTATTGATGATGTTTTTTAAGTTGGGGTGTGTTCCTTTCTTTCCAAACATAATTAGTCCTACCTTACCTAGTTAAGTCCCTCATGATCTCTAACCTAGACTACTGCAATAGTCTTCTGACTGATCTCACTAGTTTCTCTTTTTCCAAACCAGCCTGTGACATATCTACCCCAGTGATATTCCTAAAAAGCACCTTTCTGACCATTTCATTCCTGCCCTAAAAGTATCCTTTTCTTCTCTAAAATACGCAGAGCTCAGTTTGGCATTTAAAGTGCTCTATAATTTTTCTCCCACCTAATTTTCTACTCTCAATTTAAATTATTCCCTTTCACACACTTTCCATTCCACTCAAACTGTCCCATTGGCTGTTATTCCCTTTATAAGACATGATATCTCCTGCCTCTGTTCCATTGCCTTCTGTCTCTTCCCAATGTTTGGAATGTGGGCCCACTTTACCTTAAAACCCTTTTAAAATCCCACCTAACTCCACCTCAGGTGCCATGATCAACAGGAAGCCTTTCATGAAACCTGTAGCAATTATCATGTTCTCCCCTGGAAAACTACTCTACTTTGTATGTACTCATGTGGGTGCATGTTGTATCCCTCCAGTGAAACGTAAGCTCCTTGGGGGTAACAACTCTTTTGATTTTGTCTTCATGTCCTAAGTGCCCAGCACAGTGTTTTTCAAAGAGTAGAAACTTCATAAATGTTTGTTGAATTACACAAGACAAAACTAGAGAGCACAAAAAAGACAAGCAGCCCTTTTTTAATCCCCTGGGAAAGACTGTAGCTTTTCCAGTAGTACTTTATAATAAATATAGAAGAGCAGGAGTTGTAGAAACCAAGAGGAGAAAGGTGAGATCTTTGTTAAGCTATATCACTTCCTCTCCATACATTTCCCTCTTCTTTTCATCTCCTTCCTTCAAAGAAAAAAAAAACCAGTAACAAACATTTACTGAGGTTGATTTGATTTAAAAACTTTTGTACTTAGAAACAAACAATAGGTTAACAAAGTCACAGAGGCATTCCCTTCAAGAAAAAGGAACTTGTTTTCCAGTTAATAGTACAACTCCTGTTCTAATCCTTCCCTTATCCTTTGCCCCGATTAACTCTGTAAATTTGATGGAGTTATTTAAATCTGTATGCCTCAGATTTTCCTTCTGCAAGGTAATGGAGAAGGACTAGATCACTTCTAAACTCCCTTTCAGTTCCAACATTCTATTATTTTAAATATATACTTAATATATATAGTAGGAGCTATAATTTCATATACAATCCTCTCCTTTGTTCTTTGTATACTGAAATGTTCATTTTGTTGGTGATTTTTAAGTTCATAATGAAAAAAATAATTATCTGGAAATTTTCCCATGTACTCCTCCCTATGGATCAATAACAGAAGGGGTGACATTTAAAGGTAGCCAAAGTGATCCTCCTTTAAGGGAGTGCTCATAGTAATGACAATCTTCACCCTGTTCTTGTCCTATTTCTGGGCCCACTAAGGCTATAGAGTAAAAATATCTTGGTGTTTTGCCTTCAGCCATCATTCATTCATTCATTACACAAATGCTTTATCTTTGTGCATATCCTGGAACAATAAATACTCTTAAATAAATACTATCCTGAGGTTTTACTCAGTGATTATTTACTTTGCATTTCCATGATCTCAATGGAACACAGAAGGGGAGGAGACAGAAGGCTTGGCAAACAGCAATTTGCCACCATCTACGCACATGTGACAAATGTTCGTGGATATTGTTTTGTTTTGTTTTGCAGCAAGACACGTCATGGACGAATTACATCTGTGTCCGGAGCGTACGCGCGCGCACACACACACACACACACCCCTACTTTGTAAACTAGCTAACACCTGTCTTGTAAAAGAAATAAGATAGCACTCTTTAGGTTTAAACTTTAAGAGAGGCAGAATATTAGAGTAGTTATAGAGGGGAGTGAGTAGACCTCAGATTCAGTAAATCTGGGTTTGAGATCCACCTCTGACAAACACTGTCTCTGTTATACTGGGTAAATCCCTTAACCCATCAGTGGCCCAAGTAACTCTCTAAGACTACAAGATGTCTCTCTTGAGCAGCAAAATAAGTTTCCCACCAGGTATTCCCTAAAATCACAGGACCAGTCAGAAGAACTATCACCCCTTTAAAAAGATTACTCTGGCCCTATATAGTTTTATAATTGGGATGGTCAAGTTAGTTAAAACACACACACACACACACACACACACACACACACACACACACACACCACATACCTACAGAGCTTTCAAAAGACATCATCCCTCTGCCCACAAAAAAGAATTCCATTAAAAAATCAAAATCTGTGTTGAATCCTCCCACATTTCCACTAAGATTCACATTCTCTATCTCCACTCTCCTCTTGCCCTCCTACATATTCCTATTACAATTTACTAAGAACTCTAGTATCTGCCCTCAGAAAAATACAAACACAGATTCTCATGAAAATCAGCCAAAAGGGAAAAGTAGAAAGAGGAAGAGGATATAAAATTTCCTTTAGGTTTCCCACATGATCCTTATTAAAACCACCCGATTTCATTCCTGCCCTGCACATGAAAGCTAGTGTTTATTTTCATGAATGATAACCAAGATCAGACTACCCCAGAGGGCAATGGGACATTTGCCCAATGGCCTATTGTATAATATAGCTCTCTTCTTTTTTTCTCTTTTTAGAAGATGAGGAATGAAGATCATAAGCTGGCTGCCTCTAGAAGGAACAACTCTCTAGTGGTCTTCAATTGTAGAAAGGCAATTATTTCATTTTGTGATGATAGTCCACTTGTGACAAGTGGAGTTGAACCCCCTACAATCCTTCAGAGGATGGTGAAATAAATAAATGAATCCTTTCCAGGTGTTCATCGCAACTCCTTCTCCTCATATGCTGAATGAGAATTTTTAACCAAGCATTTTTGGATGTAGTGAGTTCCTGGGGAGAAATTTCATCTCCTACTGCCAGCAATAGTAGATTGGGAGCTCCTTGAGGGTAGGGATGTCCTTGGGCCTTACCACTGTACGTGGCATATAGATGCTTAACAAATTTGTCAATTAATCAGTTGATTGATCCACCAGCACTTGGTCAGCAACTTGGAATTTTAGTGGATTGCCTTGGGCACTGAGAAGTGACCTTTTCCCAGAGTCAACCAACCTCTATGTGTCAGAGACAGGATTTGAAACCAAGTTTTCTGGGCTTTGAGGGCAGCCTTAATGCCTCTAAACAACTACATCAAAACTAAAGCATTTAATTGAATATTATATCCATCCATCAAAGTAGTTACCTTCAGGAGGCTTTATACCTGTGGGTTGGTTTTCCACCCCCCTCCACAAATTTAAAGTAATCACAGAAAGGAATGGGTTGATAATAGAGATCCAAGGAAAGAAAAATCAAAGAATTCAAAGAATTGTCCTAGTCCCTTTATTCTTTTACTGTTACCCTTCTCTACCTGAAATTTGGGGCATCCAAGTAGTTCAGTGGATAGAGCACTGGTCTGGGTATCAGGAAGACTCATATTCATGAGTTCAAATCCATCATCAGACACTTACTAGCAAGTCACTTAACCTTGTTTACCTCCGTTCCTCATCTGTAAAATGAGCTAGAAAAGGAAATGACAAGCCACTCCAGTATTCCAAGAAACCCCCAAACAGGGTTATGAAGAGTCAGATGTGATCGAACAATAACCTGAAATTTGGACTCCACCACTGCTCCCTTCTTCCAGTCCCTCCACCACCCCAGCTCTGATAGGTGAACTTTTTCCCTTAACTTGCCAGGGTCCAGGCATCATCACTACTTACTGTAGTCCCCTCTCCATCATCTTTCTGTCTCTGTCTCTCTTTCTTTCTCTCTTTGCCTCTCTGTCTCTGTCTGTCTATCTCTCTCTTTTCTTAGTTTCTGTTTCTGTCCTTCCCACTGCCCTCAACATTTCTGGAAGTAGAAGTGGAAAGGTAACTTATCATTGGTTAGCAGAAAATTTAGCAATCATCCTGGTGGCCTTTAATAAACTGGACTTACCCACCCAGGAGATAATCAACAGAATAGAATCCAGGGAGAAAGTAGGTTTTTGGATTTGACTCCTGTACCTCTCTCAGAGAGCAACAGGGAATTGGTAAATTTCTTTATCTTGTCCTCCTCTCCCTTCCAATTGGCCATGATGTCTTACAGCAGAGGCACTGGCTAGGTTGATATGCCACAACTAGTAGGAAGCAAAGAGACAGTCAGAGGAGGGAGCAGCTTCAAGGAGCAGAGAAAAGAACAACCATGGACTCAAAGGACAATTAGCCTTAACCACTGGGAAACAAGTTGTGGACATGACCAGGTAGAGAAAGGCCAGCCAAATGACCAGCCTGGCTGAGTTGCCTGCCATGAAAGGCAGTAAGTGAGGGTGTTGATGGGGTACAGATGCAGCCAAAGGATAGCATGAAAAAAGAAAGGGCATTGAGGCTCAACAGTATTGGAAGTATGGAGCTGCCATGGCCACATATGCCATTAATATGTGTACCTCATTACCAGTGTATTCTAGGTTTGTACCTAACTTTCCCACTGACACTGCATATTTGTGGAACAGAATGTTTCAGGTTTGTGGGGAGAATATTACACAACTACTATGTCTTTGATGTTGTTTTGTCATTTTCTGGTCACATCTGACACTTTGTGAACCCATTTGGGGTTTTCTGGTCAAAGATATTAGAGTAGTTTGCCATTTTCTTCTCCAGTTCTTTTTACAGATGAGGAAACTGAGGCAAATAGGAGTTCAAGGAGGACTAGCATCTCTGGCATGAGGACATGCTCTGTCCTTTCCTAAGCTGGTCATCCACCTTTCATGTCCACTTGTCATCACTCTCTGACCTGTGGCTCTAAGAAGGTATAGCATGTCCAGTGACCACACCATCATAAAACCATCTCAACAAGTGGGCTAAACCATGTTGAGAGTAACCACTATGCCTCAAGCCCATCAGTGAGTTGGGAGAATGTCTACCCCAAGCAAGTGAAGACTTTCCCTGACAGAATGGGTTGATGAAAACAATTTGTTCCAGTGTCCATGAAGGCAGTTAAAGGAGGTGCTGCAGAGCACTTAGAGCTTGGTCAGGCATTGAAGATGCCAAGGTCATCCACTGCATCCTGGACCATCACCCATCATCCCAACTATTGTCTTGCCACTGGACTTCAATGACTCTAGAAGAAAGAGTGAGACTGATGACATTATGTATCCCCGCTTTATTTAAATCCAACTCACATACAGGTCAAGACATCATCCCATAATGTCATTGATCCTCTCTGAAAACAAAAGATGAACAATAACAATGACTTGCCTAGAGTCACACAGCCAATAAGTGTCTGAGGCCAGAATTGAGCTCAGAAAGATTTGTCTTCCTGACTGAGGCCCGATATTCTATCTCCCATTCCACCTAGCTGCTCAGTAAATGGTTTTTTTTTCTTTTTTTTTAGTTTAAGCTAATTCTGTCTACTGGTCAAGAATTACAATGGGGGCTCATGGGAAATAATTTTAGGAGTGTGGACCCACAGACTACCCTATAACCTGGGAATGGTCACACTCACAGGCAGCCAACCTGCAAACCTGTGTATGCTTAGTTGGGGAGATAGCTTAGAGCTGGTGCTAAATGTTTATTTCTGCTATTATTCAAAACATTTTGTGCCCAAATTCAAGAACTTTTTTTCAGAACTTGGACCTTTTATTGATTATTTCCAACTGTGAGTCAGTTGTAAAATAGAAAGCTTTCTGACATTAAGTTTTAATGCATTAAGGGGCTTTGAAAAAATTGAAATGCTCTTTAAATTTCAGGAGTTACTGTTACTGCTGTTGCTATTGTTAAGGATAGATCACCTTGTTTGATGGAGTTCAGGTATGTCACTATTCTGCTATTCTTTGTATTTAATATTCTATGAACTATTGCACAGTCAAATTAAAATTTTTTGTTAGTAAAATGAAAGATTTAGAATGTATGCTCATCTTCTCCAAGCTCATTATAAGTATACTAGGTACAAATTCAATAGCAGACAGGACAATAGGAATTACATGTACTTTATGCTGTTCTACATAGATTTGATCACTTTTAGGTCTCTATATTTTGAAATATATATACCTACATATGTAATATATACAAACATGTATGTATGTATATATTTCATTCCTTGTTGTTTGGAGATTACTGCCATTTGGTACGATAAGCACTTTTCAAAATGTTGTTCTTGAGTTTTTATAGATCACTATAATACCAGAATGGTGGTGGGAAAGTTTTTTTTTTTTTATAACATTCAATGTAATTTTTAGTTACACCCAATAAATCCAATTAAACAGCCTTTAGTTACATTTGATTTAACTTTTCATTATATCCAATAAATCCAATTGTTTTCATCCTTTTCAATGATTCAGTGAAGTGTTATCTACATAGTATAAAAATGTTTCTCTAGGTTTTTAATCTTTTAATTTCATTAATATTGTATAGATGTTTATGGTTATACTTGCCAAATCTGTTATTATCCATTTTTATAGTTCTGAAAATATATGTACACATACACACACACACATACATACATATGTGTATGTGAAGGCTGGTTAGTTGCTTTAAACATTTTTTTCTTTTGGGGTTTAATGCCAAGAAATATCTTCCAAGATATACTTCCAAGAAGTACCTTAAACTATTCAGTCATGATACTCAATTTGAAATTTTTGTGTTTGATATTTCTTGTCTACAGGACAAATGGATTTTCCTTCATTTGTTGGCTCATTCTGGCCCCAGGATTCAAGCTCAAACCCTGAGATCTCTATCTTTCTTTGGCATTTATTAAAGATTTTACAATCCCAGAATTCAAACAATAATAATAGCTAACATTTATATAACACCTACTATGTACCTGGCACTGTGCTATCTCATTTGGTCCTCACAACAAACCTGGGAGATAGATGTTATTTTTATCCCCATTTTACAGATGAAGAAATAGAAGCAAGTAGAGGTTAAGTAACTCGCCCTGGGTCATGCTGCTGGTAAGTATCTGAGACTCCATTTGACCAGGCCCAGCACTCTATCCCTAAGCCAACTAGCTGCCCATAATGACATTTTGATGTTATTAGATAAAGATTGCTTAAGATGAAATAATCATCTAATGTGTTTTTCAGTGGACTCCTATAGCTTGATGGCATCCATGTATATAAAGTGCTTTGGTTTGACTTATACTTTAATTTGGAAGCCATATTTAGTTCGATTTTAGACAGATGATAATGGATTTAAGGCTAGACAGAGCCACTATGAGCCAAATTATATCCTTGAAGAGTGCCACATTTTACGTCAATTGTTCTTAACATCATCGGGTTAGTGATACATTTTAAATAGAAGATAGTTTTCCATGTGGACATCGAATGCAGCAATCTTCTCACTATGCTTGGGTCAATTTCATATCTTTGCAGTACATGAATAAATCATGAGTGCAGAATTGAGTCAAAAGTCTTGTGATCATCAACAAAGGCAGTATATATGTTGCAGCATTTTTTTCAGCTTGTTGAATAATTACCAAATTGATAATAAGTTGAATTTTAGACTCCTGAGACCTTTTGGCACACTCTTTTTTTCCTCAGTCAATATTTGTTTTATTGTTTATAGATTTTTTTCAGTAATACAGACATGAATGATTTGTGTAAAGTACATTAATATGTAGTCTATATGTGGAGAGGTTGTGAGCACTTTCTTCTTTTGATAATACATGTTATGCTTTAGTCAAGAAAGGTAAAGCGACATATTTGGTGTGTCATACTTCTTGTTAAACATCCTGAAATTCTCCATATCCTTCTTCTTCAGGTATCCTCTCTCATCTTTAATTTCTGTGCTTCTGTAGCAAAGGTTTTTGATCAATACTGAAATATTTTGTTCTTTGCTTTAACTAACTCCTTGTATCATCCTTCTTGTTCAATCATTTCAGTCATATCCGACTCTTTGTGACTCCATTTGGGGTTTTCTTGGCAAAGGTACTGGAATAGTTCACCATTTGCTTTGTATCATCTTAACTTTTCAATGTCTAATTAGGAGAATCTAGAATTTTTACATCACTTATTTTCTATATTACTTTCTACATTCTTTTCTGTTGCTCTTTAGTTGGGCCTTTAGTAATTTCTACTTTGTATATCAGGTATGTAATTTTCCAATGGCTTTCTGTAGATTGGTGATAGCTCTCTCAACTCATTTCTGCCATGGTGATGGATATTCCCCGAGCATTCCACATTTTCTCCTCTTTAAAAAAACATTGAAACAGATTTTATACATGCATACATACATATACATATATATGCACACATGTACATTTGTATGTGTGTGTGTATAAAATTTTGTACATGACCTGAATTTTCTTTACACTTTCTGACAAATCCTGTGAGACAATGCATTCAGTTATGATGATTGCAGTAGATAGCAGTCTTTTGAATAATTTTGTCTTGATATAATTTGTGTACTAGTGGGATTAATGTCATCAAATTAAGAAGGGTTTGTTGAAATTATAATCTAAGTATACTCATTTCTTTTTTTTTTCAAAATGATCACAGAGATATTGTTGCTATTTTTGCCATCTTTTCACTATTGGCTATAACTTCCAGAGTTTGCATTAAGTCATTAAGTGAATATTTTCAATGACCACAAGATCAAACTTTTCCCTCTTCAGCTTTTAAGTACTCACTTTCATTTCCTATTTCATCCAATGTAGGCTTAGAGATGAAATTATCTTTTATGATTTCCTTGCTCAGTTTGGCAAGATACTGTTGTGTGCCTTGGAACTGAGAACTTCACTGACAAAAAGCAAGATATAACATTGTCCATAACTAGTGAGATTTATTTCCAATTTTGTTATGTGATTTATGCTAGTGCATAAGGAAAGCATTCACATCTTTAATCCATTTCATGTGGTCTTGTGGTTTGCCTGTTTTAGTAGTAAGCTCCATCTCTACTAAAGCAGTTCCAGCAGATAGGGTATTGGAATCTCTGATTTCTTTTTCTGATGTACCTTTTGGGGGGGGGGCAGGGTGATGGTAATGGAACATAGATACGATTGTTCTGCTGATATCCATGTAAAAATTGATCATTTTAACAATTTAGAGTAGGGCCATTATGCAACCCTCTATTATCTTCTAAATTTATTAGATTCATAGGAACAGTTTCATCAAACCAATTAGAATGTTAACCCAATCAATGTAATTGCCTAAGTTCCATTGGTCAGTGTTTTGAATTTTTTCTAGGCCTTCATGTGTCAGAGCTCATAGAGTCTTCTTCCTACATCATCCTGACTAGCATTCATTCCCTTATGTTGCTACCTCAATTCTTCCCCCTCACAATATGTAGAGTGAGTTTGGTTTTGGGGAGACAGCTATCGTTGATCTTTTTGCTAGCGTCAAACTGCATCTGTGACCATGGTTCTCACTTAATTGCCCATAGTTTCAATGTCCTTATCTTTAATTTAGGGATATTAACATCTCTAGTATCTACCATATAGGATTTCTGTAAGGATTCAAAAAATTTTAAAAGCTCTATACATGTCAATACTTATTATGTTTTTCAATGATGGCAAATCTTCATTCGCTGAAAATATATCTGACCCTTGGAAATCAAATCTGCCCTTATTTGATTTATCTCCAAAAGTCACTTGAAAATAATTTTGTTGGTAATCAATAAGTGTAATTCTAGCTTGCATTAAAAATTTATATGACCAAAAAATGAGATTTCAGTTTGTCTTTATTTTTGTTCCATGAAACTCTTTCTTGATCTTTAAAGGCAATGCTGATTCTGTTGTTTTTCAGTAGAAATTTTGCTATGCTCTGAACTTGCTACTTCATTTTTGCTCAACATTTCAATGAATATCTGAGGGTATTTCCATAGAAGCTAGGAGTACACTGCTCAATTGATGCTATGTGGCAGCTGCACATGATTCTAGGTTCATTGACAAAGGCAGATGAAGGAAGAATTTGACCTCCCTGTTGATATGAAAATGAGAACCATGGGAATATAGTTTATCTAGTTCAATGAACAAGCATACTTTATCTTGTGGTTAAAATATTTCTCTGAGGGTTAAATTTATTCTGCTAAAGGGTTTTTAATAAATTATTTTATCTATTTCATCACCATACTGAAAAATATTTATTAATTCTATATCTGTAAGTTTTCTACTAGTTATGGTCCAAAGCAAGATAATTTGCTAGTCACAAAGTGTTGATCTGGGATTTCCCTGATTAGTTAGATGAGCTTTTAAAGCACTGATCTTTAGTAACATTTGATGAACATCTTCAACACTGTATTAAGGTCAGTCATTCAAATAACATTAATATATATATTATATATATATAACATATATATTATATCATATATAATAATATATATTACATATATATGTAATAAAATATACAATTTATTTCATTAAATATTTCCCAATTATTTGTAAAAAAATTTAACATTCTTTTTTAAAAAAAAAGTGGTTCCAAATTCTCTCCCTCCTGTCCTTCCCCCCACCTTAAGAAGTGAAGCAATATGATATAAATTATACATATGAAGTCATTCAAAACATATTTCCATATTGATTGGTTGAATGGTTGGTCGGTTGTTGTCCTTCATTCTCAAAGAGGACCAAAATGATATCACTATGCTAGAGTCAAGTTTCAATGTGTCTGTGGCTGATCAGACCAACATGAGCTTGGAATGCTCTACCACAGGTCAGGCACAAATAGTCCATATGAACATTTGGGGTAGATACTCCAAATTTGCACATCCTGTGTTTCCTTTGAGCTGTCTCAATTCTGCTTTGCTCATAGAGCACTGCACATTCTCTGATGTGGGCATGCCATGCTAAACAGTCCTGTGCCAATGTCTCCCATGTCACAAATCAATTCTAAAGTTCTTAAGAGAGATCTTGAGAGTGTCCATTGAGAGTGTCAGAAGTATTGCTTCTTCTGACCACCATGTGAATGCTTGCCCTGTGTGAGTTCCCATAAAATAGTCTTTTTTAAATTTATTTTTTATTTTTAGTTTACAACCCTCAGTTCCACAAGTTTTTAAGTTCTAAATTTTCTCCCCCTCCCTCTTCTCCCCCCTCCCCCCAAGATGGCAGGTAATCAAATATAGGTTCTATATATACCTTCACATTAAACTTATTTACACAATAGTCAAGTTGTAAAGAAGAATTATAACTGATGGATTGTATCATGAGAAAGAAGAAACAAAACCAAAAAAGAAGAGGAAAAAAGAGAAAGCAAATAGTTTGCCTCAATCTGCATTGATACTCCAAAATTCTTTCTCTGGATTTGGATAGCTTTTTCCATTATGAGACTTTTGGAACTGTCTTTGAACCTTGTATTGCTTAGAAAAGCCAAGTCTATCAAAGCTAGTCATCTGAGATACTGTGTGTCTGTAAGCATGTATAATGTTCTCCTGGTTCTGCTTCTCTCACTCAGCATCAGATCACATAAGTCTTTCCAGGTTATTATGAAATTCATCTGCTCCCCATTTCTTATAGCACAACAGTATTGCATTACATTCATATACCACAACTTCTTTAGCCATTCCCCAATTGATGGGCATCCCCTTGATTTCCAATTCTTTGCCACCACAAAAAGAGCTGCTATAAATATTTTTCTATATACAGGTCCCAAAATAGTCTTTTTGGCAAATGTAAGTTTTGCATTTGAACAACGTGGCCAACCCATTGGAGTTACACTCTCTGAAGCAGAGTTTGAAGGCTTGACAGTTTAGTTCAAATAAAGACCTCAGTGTCTGGTACCTAGTACTGCCAGCTGATCTTCAGAATCTTCCTAAGACAATTGAAATGGAAGCTATTCAGTTTCCTGGCATGGTGCTGGTATACTGTCCAGATTTCACAGGCATACAACAATGGGATCAGTACAACAGCTCTGTAGACCTTCAGTCCAATAGTCAGTCTAATATCTCTTCTCTCCTATACTTTCCTTCAGAGTCTCCCAAACACTGAGCTAGCTCTGACAATTTGTGCATCAACCTCATTATGAATGTGTACATCCCTGGAAAGAACACTACAAAGGTAAGTGAACTTATCCTGTTGAATTTCCATATTCACCACATTTCAAAAGAAAACACACATACACACAAAACAAGAAAAAGAAAGTTTAAAAAAAAAGTATGCTTCAATCAGTACTCAAATTAATTACTTCTCTCTCTAGAGGTAGATGGAATTTTATTTATTATGGATCCTTTGGAATTGTCTTAAATCATTGTCTTGATGAGAGTAGCAAAGTCTTTCACAGTTGATCACTGATAAAATATTGCTATTATTATGTACAATGTTCTCCTGATTCTGTTCACTTCATTTTGCATCAGTTCATATAAGCCTTCCTAGGCTTTTCTGAAACCACCTTGCTCTTCATTTCTTGTAGCACAATAGTATTCTGTCACAATAATATAAAACAATTTGCTTAGCCATTCCCCAATTGATGGGGAATTTCCAATTCTTTGCCACCACAGAAAGAGCTGCCATAAATATTGTTTATATAAACAGGCCCTTTTTCTCTTTTCTTTGATATCTTTGGGATTCAGACCTAGTATTGGTATTGCTGAGTCAAAGGGTGTACATAGTTTTATAGCCCTTTGGGTATAGCTCCAAATTGTTCTCCAGAATGATTGAATTCAACTGGCATTTTTATAATGGCTACTGCAAGTCAGACACTGTGTTAAGCTTTGGGGATGCAAAGAAAGACAAAACAACAAAAGCCACAACTATAACAATCCCTGCTTTCAAGGAGCAGTCTAATAAGGAAAATAACATACAAATATTTGTGTACATACAAGATATTGCAGAATATATTGGGGTTAGTCTCAGAGTGAAGGAACTAAAATTAGTGAGACCTGGGAGATACTTCTTGAAGAAGGTAGAATTTTAGTTGACATATGAAGATGAGAAAAGATAACCCCTGATTACATCAAAATGATTTCCTTGGTTTTGCCCCCACTTTTACCCATATTGGGCCTACATCTTTGCTCTTCTAGACTATAGGCCAAATAATCTCTGTTCCTAGTAGTTTCCCAACTAAACAGACTATGTCCATCAAATAACCCTAAAGGACGTGCAGATACAGAAAACCATCTGAAAACAAATCCATAATCATACAAAATTTCTGACATTGCTATTAATATGGAAGGGACATGTTTCATGGGATAATGAATAAAAACCTTTGTGGGCATTGTATGAAAACTATGGAATTACTATAGGGACATAGGTTCTCGTCTAATTAGTCAGAGAAGGCTCCATGGAAGAGGTGCTATTTCAGGAACTATTTCAATTGTGGAAAGATCAAGATAATATCTTTTCAATTTCAATGGATGAATTTAAAGCAGCCCAATCCTATCAGGGTATTTTTCATCAAATATAGTGACAAGAGAAAAAATGACCAAAATATGATGGGAGAAATAAATATACATCATCTCACATCCATCCATCTAGAGACAAAGGATTTTAACATTTCAGTCAGTAGTTGTAGTGATATTTTCTTTTAAAATAGTAAGACCTTACAACAACAAAACAACTCTTAGATACCACATCTCTCCTGTCAGATTGGCTAAAATAACAAAACAGGAAAATGATAAATCCTTGAGAGAATGTGGGAAAATTGGAACATTGTTACATTGCTGGTGGAGTTGTGAGATGATCCAGACATTTTGGAGAGCAATTTGGAACTATGCCTAAAGGGCTATAAAAATGTTCATACCCTTTGACCCAGCAATACCACTTCTAGGGTTATATCCCAAAGAAATCACACAAGCGGGAAAAGGACCCATATGTACAAAAATATTTATAGTGGCTCTTTTTGTGGTAGCCAAGAATTGGAAATCAAAGGGATGCCCATCAATTGGGGAATGGCTGAATAAGCTGTGGTATATGAAGGTAATGCAATACTATTGTGCCAGAAGAAATGGGGATGATATGGACTTCATAACAACCTGGAGAAACCTACATGACATAATGCTGAGTGAGCGGAGCAGAGCCAGGAGAACATTGTACACAACCACAGATATATGGATTCCGTAAAGACCAACCCTGACAAACTTCACTCTTCTCAGCAACACAAGGTGCAAGGACAACTGCAAAGGACTCACGATGGAGAATGCTATATACATCCAGAGAAAGAACTATGAAGTTTGAATGCAGATTGAGGCACACTTCATGCTCGCATTTTTTTCTTCTCTTTTGTTTTTGGGGTTTTTTTTGATTCTGTTTCTTCTTCCTCATGATTCATTCCATTGGTCATAATTCTTCTCCACAACTTGACTAGTGTATAAATTAATTCAATGTGAAGTTATACATGGTAGTTATATGAGATTCCATGCCATCTTGTGGAGGAAGGGGGGAGGGAGGGGAGAAAATCTGGAACTCAAAATTATGTAGAACCGTGTGTGGTAAACTAAAAATAAAAATTAAAAAAATAAAATAAAATAGTAAGACCATGCTTTTCCAAAACATTTCAAATGGGGTATTCATTTTCAGCACAATGTATAGGATTATTTTCCATTAAAAAGTAGGGAACAACTACTTCTTGAAAAGTATGATTAAATCCTGTCATGGGAGATCTATGTGTGCAGGCATGTGTGCATGGCTGAACATATGTACATACATGCACACGCACTCATTCTCAGACACAATGGCTTCCTATTGTACCCACTGTAACTTGGAAGTACATATAGATCCTCCTATTCAAATATGAAGCACTAACTTCCATTTCCACTTTCCATTTTCCTACTGAATCAAAAATTGCCTTAGGAGAATGGAAGAAGTCCCTGAGGCACATTGCTTTGCTTGTCAAAGAATTTTCCTTCCCCTCTCATTTTTTAATTGCAGTGTGTTTTTGCTATGCCAACTTTCCCTCAGAGTAGAAGCCTGGGCTCCTCAGCTGTGGGAGAGAGGAAGCCCTAATCTAACCCCTTTCAATGCAGTAGCAGAATCTCTTCTTCCTCCACACTCAGGGTTTATCTTGTGAAACTGGGCAGACCATTAAGCAGCATGTAAATTGTCTTCCCCTCTGATTTTTACTCCCAGAAGGAGAAAAGCAGGAAAAAAAGTATGAAGAATAATTTCCATGCTTGGCTCACTGAGAATCTAAAATGTGCCTAGGGCTGTTTCAGAGAGAAATCTGTGCATTCAGGTTGCATAGAGACCTGCATGTCAGTTTATTTGGAAAGGAAATTCATATGTGGTATTTGGAGTAGCTGTTGTTTTAGGTGCAGAATGACACAATAAAATCTGTCTAAAGTAGCTCATTATATTGCAGATTTTGTAATACTACGGGTCAAATGATGCCTTCAATTTCCCTTCTCCTCCCCTCCTCCACAATCCATGCAGACATGGTAATTTGTAGTGATTCCTCACTTTATGGAATGGATATCATTATCTGTGTGATTCTGTTCCCAGAATGTAAGCAACTAATGGGGTCCTACTCGATTAGTGAAAATCAAAATCAAAGATAAGCCTCTGTGTGTGTGTGTGTGTAATTGAGGTTAATCCCCTTCTTCAGATATTCACATTTCTCCCAAAGCAGAAATAAAAGGGTAGGGAAAAGACGGTCACAAGAAAAAAGCAAAGAGGAAAATGGAAGAAGGCAAGGCTCATATAGAAGGGTAGATAGAATAAGAGGGAGAAAGGTCATTATTTCTTGACTTTTTTTCTATTTTTAATGGAGCATTAAAGTTATACATACATAAAAATATCTAGTGTGTTAGCTGGACATATTACCATTTTCCCAAAGTCCACAAAAGGCACAGTCTGAGGTAGACTTTTAAAAATTAATTTTATCAATGACTTTTTTTGCAATTTAGTTATTTATTGGTATACACATGAAATTTCAAAACAATTAAGTAAAACCACTCAACATAGTTGCTATGTATATGAAGCATTCCACTCCTTTAGCCCCACTTCTCTCCGAAGTAAGTTTTTTGTTTCATTCATATCTTTTTGTCCCTAGTGTCTGGAATATTGCAGAAATTTAATTAATGCTTGTTTATTGATGGAAAGGAAAGAGATCTTTTTCTCATCTCTTCTCTAAGACTAAGATTAGTCATCATAATTACACAATGTTTTTTGTTAACATTATTGTAGATATTTAGTATGTTGCTTTCCTGATGCTGCTTAATTTATTATGCATCAGTTAATACTAGTCTTCTCATATTTCTCTGAGTCACTTATATTCTTAGCTTTTTACAGTATAAGAATTATATTCATATGTCATGATTTGTTAGGCTGTTCCCCAATTGATAGATACTTTCTTACTAGTTTTTTTTACTACTACACACAACAAAACAATGCTCCTTAATATTTCATTACATATTGGACCATTCTTTCTGTTTTTTGTTTCCTTGGGATATCAGTGAGATGAGATAAACAAATTTTGCAGCTTACCTTTTAACTTTGGAATATTCTAGCCTAAAACTGCCATTGAGAGATTCTGGGAACTTCCAAATCCATTATCATTTTCTCAAGGTAATTTTCCTCTTCCTCCTGATTTCAGCCCTGGTTGAAAAGACTGCAATATAGCCCATTCAAATATTCTTTGAGGGCTCCCTCAACCTGTAGGTTCTTCAGAAAACCTAGGCCTGTCTTGAATATGGGAGAGCTGCTTATTAGTTATGAACTTAAAGTAATTTATAGAATGATCTAAGATAATATAATTAGGAAGATGAAAATTTAAGGTTTTGGCCCACGTACAACCTTAGATGATGGCTAACTGTTGCATGATGGGGAACAATGTTGAAAAACATCGAGTTACTTGTCATATGGCCAAGATATAAATGGGGTAATTTTGAGGAGAAAAGTTTAGTGGCAGTTGGGAGTAAGTGATATATAGATTATATCTCTCTAATGTTTAAGATGGTAACCCAGAGAATGACTATTCCTTTTTCCAACTATTTAACAATGTCCCTTTCATGACACTGCCAGTGACTGAAGATTGGGCTAGGTGGGCCAATTTTTTTTAATACCATTTAGGATCTTCTTTAGATTTTTTATATGAATGGGACAGAAATAGCCAGACCATTGAATGATTTGTCTTACTATTTTTGTCATCTTAATAGACAATTTGGATTTCTGCATATTTTAATTCAAACAGTTCCATGAATAATAGTCTCTAGTATGCCACATATCCTTGGTGACCAAATCAGGTTTAAAAAAAAAGGCAATTCAGTGCCAATAGCGTAAGATTTAGTGACCCAAACAGTGACAGCTGTAGCTATGCAAATAGTCACCACAGCTACAAACCGAATCGAAAGACAATCGTCACATGCATGCAGCCAGAACAGAGGGGATTATTGGTTACATCAGTCATTCAAGCCTCACCTGTATGAACAGATAGCAATCAACATCACCAGCGTCATCTTTGAAAGCTGAGAACAAGAGTGATATATAAAACCTGAAGGAACAAAACCTGCAAGTCTGCTTTCCCAAACAAATATAGTACTTTTGTCATTGATCCCTCGGACATAAATATTTATTTGTGAAGATTGGCATTGATTTATTGATTTTGGATGGTTTTGACTTTTTTGGAAGTCACTTGCCAGATAATCAGGCCCGGAAACAGATAGGAATTTACCATTCACTAGTTTCCTTGATTCAAATAGCCATAAACAAGCTGCCTGGGATCAAAGAAAAGTTATTTCTGCTTATATTCAGTATCTGGATCTGCAATAATGCATGCATTTCCATACTACTGTCTCTATCTGTCTGTCTCACTCTTTCTGTCTCTGTCTTTCCATATCTCTATTTCTTTGTGTCTCTATCTCTCAGACTCTGTGTCTGTCTCTGTCTGTCTCTTTCTCTCTGTCTCTGTAGCTCTTTCTCTTTGTCTTTCTCGCATATGTTTATTCCACCCACCAAAAATCCTATTGTTCAATTCTGAAATAATGTGACGCAAAGTAAATGCTAACCTTAAAGCACATGGTAGCCTCATATTTTCAGGTGGAAGAAATAGGCTTATGGAGTGTCAAAGCTGAGTACCCCTTGACTTTTTGGTAGGGAAAAGTGGGTAGTATCTACCTGAAAATTCATACGCTTATGGTTTAAACACCGCCTGACATTGGAGGGATTACTAGTGGGAAGACTGGTAGGTAACATAAAAGGGAATGTACTCCATAATAAAGCTGAGAAGCTTTGAGAATAATTAGGATTCAAAACTTCTGAGAGTGTATAACACAATATGTACAATGGAATATGGAGTAGAGAGTTTTTTCTACTTTGTTTTATCTTTGTTGTTGTTCAGTTGCTTTACACTCATGTCCAGCTCTTTGTGACCCCATTTGGGGTTTTCTTGGCAAAGATATTGGAGTGGTTTGCCATTTCCTTCTCCAGCTCATTTTACAGATGAGAAAACTGAGGCAAACAGGGTTAAGTGACTTTCCCAGGGTCACACAGTTAGTAAGTATCAGAGGCCAGATATGAACTCAGTAAGATGAGTCTTCCTGACTCCAGACTGGCACTCTACTCACTGTACCACCTAGCTGCCCCTTTTCTATCCTTAAAAGGGTAATTTCAACCACCAAAAAATAGCCCTCTGGCAATAGCATTATGGCCTGATTCATAGTTTTTAGTAATTTAGAATTAGAGGTTTCTCTCTCCCCATTCCCACCTTTTCTCTATTAACCTTTAAAGAATAGGAGGCTGAAGCTTGTGCCCAGGTACCTCCATGAAGCCATAAAATACCAGGAGAGAGAGAAATCTAGCTGTGTTAGTAGGGAAACATTGAAAAGGGTGGTTAGAGACCTGGAAGATAAACTTTGTGCATTTCACAATTTCACCTTCTCACTCTTAAAGTCTATCTGGCTAAATAGAACAGCCTCACATGCCAATACAGACCAATGCTTTTCCCTGACAATCGTGATGAACTCGTGTGTGTTTGGGGCTAATCTGAAGAGAAGGAAAATAGCTATGTGTTGGTATAGGGAAAAACTCTGGACTTGGCTCTGGGCGCTGGCCAAGAACGTGGATTCAAATCCTACCTTTGGTGTTTACTTCCTGTTTGACCTTGGGCAAATCACTGAGCCTCCCCAGAATTGCTCCCTCTTGTGTAAAAAAGGGTGTTGGACGAGATGGTCTCTGTGTTCCCTTTTAGCTCTAACTTTGTGATCCTATGAACTTATGTGGAAAAAATAAAGATGGAGAACTGAATTTGGGGAGCTAAAATTCATGGTTTTATGGTGGGGTTTTCTCCTAGTGTTAGGACCAATTTAATCTCTTGATTTATTCTTATCAGATAAAGTCAGGTATGATTAACACCAATGGGCCATTTATATGTACTGAAAAATCAGAGACAGTGTTTTTTCCCCTATGTGCTATTCTTTACTGATGCCTAATTATGATCCTTAACAGACTGATTTTTTTTTAATGTAATACTTACAGATCTTCACACAGAGAAGATAATTTAAGACAGAGATGGGCATACACACATAAAATAGCATGATGGGCTATAAAGGGCCACTTTATGCTCATTCTTTCGGCAGGAAATAGAATTGTTCCTGTGGTTTCTGGGGTGATCAGTGATGGGCAGTTGAAATAGCAGCTGATGTCTTCCTAAGCTATCCAGGAAGGATGCTTTTATTATTGAAAAAGCAGTCATTCAGCTTGTGTGTTGTAAAACAATATGGAATTATGTGAACTAAGGAGGTCCCAACAATCCAGCCTCATAAACATTTTAATTAAAAAGCAAACAAACCCTGAGAAGACTATTTAAATAAACCACTCTGTGTGTGCGAGAGAAAGAGAGAGAGAGAGAGAGAGAGAGAGAGAGAGAGAGAGAGAGAGAGAAATAGAGATTTTACACAATCATTTCAATCATGTTGATATGACTCTCACTGAGCCAGCCGAAAATAGTTGCAATAGTGACCTCATGCCACAGTTGAGAAAGCTACATGGTTCATGCATAAATAAAAACCAACCAGCATAATCATCCTGTGGGTGGTATTGGTTTGTCATCCATATTCCAGCCCATGCTTTTCCTACTGGATGCATTTACACACTCATTAGTGAAGAGGCTGACTCATTATTGAGGAGTGCTAAAAGGGATTGGCTAGGTAACTTTAGTGCCTTGGTTTCCTCCCAAGTGATTAGAGTAGCTTTGTGTAACACCAAGTAAATAACCAGACTCCAGCACTGAATTAGGCCTAAATGGTTTTAATTGAGGGATATACTTGGGAAGCAATTTGATCCAGTACAAAGATCCCCTGAACTGAGAGTTAGGAGAGCTGGATTTAAGGTTTAAACTTCTGTTACTAACTTGTTACTATTACCTTGGACAAGTCATGTCCCATCCCTGAGCTTCAGTCTCTGGATTTGCATAATGAAGTGACTGGGTTAATGATGTCTATAGTTTGTCCCTTCCAGCTCTAAAATTCTTACATGTGTGGAGCTAGGGCATCAGAAGAGGCATTTGTTTTTTTTCCTGTGGGCCATCATGGAGGCCAAATAGACCATTTTATAGCAGAGGTTTGATCCATTCTGTCTGGCTATTCCTAGCCTAGAAAGAAAAGAAGGGAGGGGGGAATTCAGAATTCTGTTTCATTTAAAAATATGCACTTCTAGTATAGGAGTCCTTCACTCTGGCAAGAGTGGTATGGCACCATGCTTAACACTTAGTCTGATGCCTTCCTACATTCGACCCAAAGGTCAAGGAGAAGCACAATAGCAATAAACTGATGATCAACAAATATTCATTAAGCTGCCATCATGTTTAGGGAATTGTGCTAGGCACTGAGGACACAAAGAAAAAATAGGTCCCTGCCTTCAAGGAGTTAGCTAGCAATGTCATTGTTTGTATATACCCGTCTTTCCCATGTTTTTCCAAGGTGATATGTGTGAAAGGAAATAGCTTGATAGGGTAGACACTGAAAAAAATTTGTGTATAGATACACATATATGTACATAATAAAAATGCATACACATAAATTCATATGTACACAAACACATTTCTAGGTCTATATATGTATATACACATATATGTGCCCAGACGAACATATGTGTGCACATGTGTATATATTATATATATATCTGTGTATACAATCTGTACCTATATGTATACACATTATACCTGTGTATAATACATGTGTGCATGCACACCCACAAACATATATACACATATATGAATTTATAAAGTTCTTTTCCCAAGTTTTTTTTTCACCTGAAAACTGAAAAAAAAAGACTGGATGGATGCAAAAACATTTTTAAGCACCTCCCATATGCCAGTCATTGTGCTAAATACTAGGGATACAAACAAAAAAGTACAGTATCTGCCACCAAGGAGACAAAACATAGGAGAGAGGGAGGAAGAGATTTGGTCTGGAGAAGCAGAGAAACGACAAACGGAGGAAAAGGACAATCTTTCCGGTAATGGATAGTAGTATTGATTTGACTACTTTTCCCAGAGAAAGAGGAAGAAAGCAGAGGCATATGAAGGGGACATACTCATAGCTGGTAGGGCAAATGACAACATGTCCAAAGTAAATGGATTGAAACTTTTTTCTGGGGTCTGCTAGATAGCAACATCGGGTTAGGTAACTGTGCACTCATTCACCAATTAGAACAGCTCAGCAGTCCAGAGCAAGAGTTCCTAAGTGGAAAGAGTTAACATGGTCCAAAGTGTGCTGTTTCAGGTGGAGAAAGGGGACTTCAGCAGGGAAAATGGCAAGATGTCAGGGAATGATAAATAAAATTTAAATAACGGTACTGCTATACCTTTCCTTCCCCTGGATAATTTGTGAAAACCTATCAGAGAAAGAACTGATAAATAGAAATATAGAATGGTTTTACACACACACACACACACACACACACACACACACCCTTATTATACACATGTATTATACACACACACATTTGAGTCCAATGGTAGCCATCTTCAGGGTGGGGGGGAAGGAAGAAAAAGGGGGAAAATTTACATGATTGTTACATATTTAAAAGGAATATCAAGGTGTACATAATAGATTTATAGTTTCGTGTAAAAAAATCCTGTGAAAAGTTTTTTTTTAAAAGACACACAACTACTCATAGCCTTCTTTTCTCAAGTCTTCTTCCAATGAATCATTCTAACATGAATATATATGATGTCTGAGGAGCTGCCTAATTAAGTTTAGAAAATATTT
Source organism: Trichosurus vulpecula (assembly GCF_011100635.1). Classification (NCBI taxonomy): domain Eukaryota; kingdom Metazoa; phylum Chordata; class Mammalia; order Diprotodontia; family Phalangeridae; genus Trichosurus; species Trichosurus vulpecula. The sequence goes on along the minus strand of NC_050576.1, from coordinate 385,590,365 downwards.
TCATCAGACTAAAGAGTAATGAGATTTTGTCCACACAAACTAACAAAGACTATCTTCCATGAAGGTAGTTATCTATGTTGACAGAGGGATTGTTCATAAAAACAAAATTACAGATTCCTAAGGGGCTGAAGAATCTCTAGTATCAGACCATTCCATTGACAGCAAACCAATTTCTTCAGTACACATTGTATCAGAATCAGCGTATCTTTAGTAGCCATTCTTCATCTAGTGGTACAGATGAAATCAACTATCTCCGAGACAACGAACTTCCATTTATAAATTGAGAAGAATTCAAAGTGAAAGCCTGTGTATATGTTTTTTTTAAATTTTAAAAATGGAAAAATCTTTGGTATTTTTGTCATAAGATAGATTTAGGACTGGAGGGGATCTTTGAGGTCATTTATCCCAATTCTCTAGATGAAGAAACTGAATCAAAGAGATGTAAATGGGTATGCTGAAGATCACATAGGCAGCAAGTATCAAAGCTGGTATTTGAACCAAGCCTTCCCACTACAATGCCAATAATCCTTTTACCAGCACATGCTGCCCCCTTCATAAGGCTAAACTCATTTGAGTGGTTAGGGATCTCACGTAGGAGGCTATACTATACAATGTTCCAGGTCCTAATTAAATAAGCCAAACATTATCAAAAAACACAAACATTTGGAGGACATCACCATCTATAGCTGATTCATACTATTACACATCTCCAGGATCTATGATTCAAAGACAAAATGTACCTAAATTAAAATAGTAGTGCTATAGTATTAAATGAATTGCAAAACCCATTTGGAACTTGGTGCTGGAAATATTCATGAAGATGTTGCATAAAACAGAACATTTGCAATACTTGGTCAAATAACATAATCTGGGATTGGTTCAAGTATAACCTTCCTATGCCATTGGGGGTAAGACCTTTGCTTGACATGGCTTCTGATTTGTCTTGCTTCATTTCTGCTTTCTCTTCCTTCAAATTTTTCAACACAAGGAAAAATTAGCCTTTCAGGAAATACTCTAAATTAAGAAGGAAACTAATATAGTAAATGGAAAAACCCTTTTCTCTATCTAAATTTTCCATTTTCAGCATTTTTGGAAAAATGATAAACGCCAAGTATCAGAAAAAGCATACAATGCGCATGGTGACAGCTCAGAAACTAAAACTGACTAGAAAAATTAACAGGTGGCAAAGTTTTATTTGTACACTTTGAAGTTTCCTTTCCCATCATTGTTTTTTTCAGCTATTTTTCTGAAAGTAGGTGATTTGTGCACCTGCTTGACACTATTGAAGGTACGAAGTCCAGGAAAAAATAAAGACTTTTTCTTTTCTCTACTCTTTTCTCCTTTGCTTTTCTTCCCTCCCTTCTTTCTTCCTCTTTCTTTCATTTTTTTCTTTTTCCCTCCCTCCCTTTCTTTCTTCTTTCCTGCCTTCTTTCTTTCCTTCCTCTCTCTTTTACTTTTCACTATGATGTTACCAAATTCTTCTTTAATCTTGCTTTTCAGCAGTTAGAAAAAATGAGAGAAGTTAAATTCTTTAAAATTCAAGTACAAAAACTGGAAAAATTAAAAGTAAATTCAGTGAGTAATTTTCAAAAGATTAGTTAAACTGTAGTTTAAATATACTAACACAATAATTTTATGAAATGATCAGATTCTATACATGACAAGTTTTATATTCCTAATGTAACATAGAGTCTTTATCTCTGTAAAAATCATTAAAAAGAAGTTATTGTATACATAATTGGGTTTTGTGCATGGAGACACTAATAAGGGAGAAGCCAGGGACTAGCTTCTGAGAAAAGACTTTCTTCATTTCTTTGCTATATGGGTGGGAACATGATCATTTGTATCTTTAAAACTAATAGACAAGGACAGTCACTGTCTCTTTCCTTTGGTAACCAGGAGGATGAAAGTCCTGTTGACTTACAGCATGGGTGCCATGAACTCAGATGGTTGGGGGAAAGGGCTATCTCTTTCACCATCTTTTATGCCCTGTGGCCCCAAGAAATAGGTTGGAGGATTTTGTTCTGGTTTGTTTTGCTTGTCCTTTTCAGTTCTATGCCCAGGCACTAGAATTCCCACTGGATTTGGACTCGAGGCATGGTGACCTTGGAAGCAGAATTCCAGGCTGGTTGTTGCTGCCAGGCTGTCAAGGAAGCTCTTAGAAGGCAAGGTTCTTGGGACTTGGGCAAAAAGGGAGCTTTGGATTTGAACTTGGTGAAACTGTGCTACATAGTAGCTTAGCTAAGCTGTAAATCTAAACTCCTTGTCCTCCTTAGAGACTGAGATAGTACAAGTGTGTACCCACGTGTGCATGTGTGTGTGTATGTGTGTGTGTATGTGTGTGTGTATGTGTGTATGGGGGAATAATACTCTCCTAGCTATTGGGAGGGATGTTTATATGTTTGTTCTGGTTAAACCTTTGAAGTAAAGATCTATTTGTAAAAGATAACACAATGATTAAGTGATGGAATGGAACTGGGGTGCAGGGGACCATCTCAAATTGAGGAAACACAATAGGTAGGGGCTGGGAGCAATGGCAGAGAGCTTAAATAATCTCCCATCACTTTAAAGGTATTGCCAAACTCTGGGGAATGGCTGAAATGTGACCTACTTGGCCTTCAGACAGTAAACACCAGAGTAATCACTGTTATACATACATATATTCAAGCACACATATTACACATACACATTCACACAAACACACACAGTTACATATGTATTAAAGATAAACATAAGACATATATGAACAGTGTTTATATTTATATAGACATAAATCTATATATAAAAAGATGTATTTATACGTGTACACATATATACATGTATATACACATGCATGAATATGTATTCATAAACATGTGTATATATGTGTGTACATATACACTACTCCTTATTGAAAATTGAGTGAAATGATTTAAAGTGATATTAGAAGGAAAAATCAAAAGGGATCATCCAACCAAAGCTTTGGTATTATTCAGGAATATCTCTCTAGTCACTTGAAATCACAGATCTAGAATCTTACAATAGGAAGAAATCTCAGTGGCCATCCAGCCCACCTATTCTTATACCCATATTGTTTCTACAAAATGATGGTATCATCATTCCCTATCCAAAGGAATGATGGGCTTTTGTGTTTTCTTTGGGCATGTTGCTTTCTTTGATGTGTTTTCTTTGGAGAGACCCAATAGTCCCCTGAAATTTGTGTCTTATCTTGTCTGCCCAGAACAATTAGTTGGTCTACCCCAATCTGGGCCTTCTTTAGAGACTTACAACAGATTCTTTTTCTGTTATTTAGCTTGGGAAGGAAAGAGCTACCATTTGCTTAGGGTTTTAAGACTTGATTTAGGTAGAAGGCTATTATTGTTCCTATTTTAAAATTGAGGGATAGGTACATATGTGCTATATAAATATACATACATATATTTATCCACATAGATTCTCACAAATGAGTGTACATGTGTATGTGTGTGTATGGAGAGAGAGAGAGAGAGAGAGAGAGAGAGAGAGAGAGACAGAGAGACAGAGAGACAGAGAGCAAGAGAGAGAGAGAGAGAGACAGAGAGACAGAGACAGAGACAGAGACAGACAGAAAGAGACAGAAAGATAATTTTCCACAAAACTAGGTTTATAAAAATCGCTAAGAGTTTCAGAATTTGAATATCCTCCTATATATGCACAGATATGGTACTATGTGTTTTCTGGGATACTAAGAAGATCCTGGGATAGAAGCCAATGTTATTTACTGGAGAAATTGCTGGATTTTGAGACAGAGAACTTGGATTCCCATCTTGGCTCTGTTACTTATTATCCGAGTGACCTTGAGCAAGTAACAACCGCTTGGGACATCAACTGCCTCATCTACAGAATGAAGAGGTTAGATGAGATTATGTCCAAGGTTTCTTCTAGCCCTAAACTGATGATCTTTGCTTCTACAATCTTGGAGGATCCATATTTTCTGTGTGTACCATTTAGTCATTTACTTCTAACCAGGTGTGAACCAAAAAAGAGTGAAAAGTCGTTTCTTAGGAATTATACTAGTGATTAGCACTAGACTTCATACCATGATGACAAGGATGATGATAAAGACGATCATCGTCATGATGAGTGCCACCTACATTTGTATATTGCTTGGCAGTGTGCTGTCATATAAATTAACTTATTGCATTCCTATATTAACCATTGGAGGGATTTACCTACTCATGACTCACTTAAAATCACAGTTAGCAAGAGCAATTCTCTCCTAAGCAGAAATCTAGTCCATCTATTCAAAGTCCAATGGGCTTTCCACCATGCTGCTTTGCCCAGGTTCTTTAACGTCTCTATCCCAGCTAGGAGGCAGCTATTGGCTCAGAAATAAATAGAATGCTGGACTTGGAGTCAGTAAGACTTGAGTTTGTTTGCAGAGATTACGTTCAATTTACATTACATATATCTTGTATGTACATTGTTATTTGTATGCTGTCTCTCTCATTAAAATATAAGATACTTGAGAGGAGGGGCTGTTTTTCCAGCACTTAGTATAGTATGTAACCCATTAAAACATGCTTAAGAAATGGTTTATTGATTGCCTGACCTGATTACTATTTGGGTGATCCTGGAAGTCACAAACTCTGTCAGCCTCAGTTTCCTCATCTGTAGAATGGGCAACAATGTCCTTTATTTCAAACAAACCTTAAAGCCCTAAGTAAAAGGTAGCTGTTCCCCGCCCCTCTCCCCCCTTACCAGACTCCCAGGCTAAACAACAGAAAAAGGAACTCTCATAAGTCTCTAAAGAGGGCCCAATCAGAGAGGTCAACTGACTGCTCTGGGTAGACAAGAAAAGATACAAATTTCAGAGCATTATTGGTCTCTCCAAAGAGAACACGTCAGCAAGAACCCATCATTCCTTTGGACAGAGAAATGAGATACCATCACACAGGTGGATTATCATTTGTTGGCCATTTTGTAGAAGCAATATTGGTATAGGAATAGGTAGATTGGATGGCCCCTGAAATTCTTTCCTACTCTAAGACTCTAGATTCTGTTAATTAAAATGACTAGTCAAATATTCCTGACTGACACCCAAACTTTGATTGGTTGATCCCTTTTAATTTTTCCTTCCAGCATCATTTTAAATCATTTTAATTAGTCTTCGATAAGGAGCCATTTGTTTATTTCCTCTTATGTCCCAATACTTTGCCCTTCCCCATGCCACCATTCAGTTCCCTTTTCCATGAATCTGCTGCTGCCAATCAACTAGCTGGGTTTTAGCCTTCTCAGGAAAGTACCAAGTCTCCCAAGGTTCTGGGCAGGTGTCTGTCTGGGAGCCCATGTGTGTGCATTTACCTTTAATGAGTTTCCCACAAACTGGGATACTGGCTGAAACTAAGGAAACAGAACTGAGGGAGAAATAAAAACAAATGTGTGTATGGTGGGAGGAGGTATTGGAGGAGAGTTACAGACTTGACTCTTGGCAAATACAAAACAATGATATTTTTCAGGACTAGTTGTTCAGTCCCTTCTTTAGCATAATAAAACCTTGAATATTCATATGTAACCTTTTCTAGGTCTGTGCTTAATGCGTATTCACGCTCTCTGTGGTGGGCGCTGGTGACTCATAGTGCCTGTTCCGGGCTATTGATTTCCTACTTCACCCCCCTCTCTCCCCCAATGCTTATCCCTCCATTAATTCTCCACAGAGGCTGTGAAAAGTTCTTTGGCTGTGTGATTTCTTTAGACCATTGAAAAGACACAAGCCCAATGTGCCCTTGAGCCTTGCCACTTCCTTCTTTTATAAGGCACTGAGATGAGGGCATTCCCTTCTACTTCCCTCTGCCTCAGTCAAAGGCAAGAGGGGCTTCATCTCCCATGGGAACAAAAGCACCCACAACGAAATTGTTGCTTCCTGTCTCTGGGCCCATTTCATTTTTATAAAGTACTTCAGTTTGAATGGACTTTTTTTTACATTTGGGCAAATGTCTACAGGACAGAAACATTTGTGACTTCTATTATTTAGATTAAATAGTGGATGTGATAGACAGATCTATAAATAGATGTATAGCTAGATCAACTGATGGATGATAGATACCAATCTATCTATAGGTTGATCAATCTATACATTGCTGTTTACATGTATCAACAAAGGGGAAAGGAAACATTAGCAAGGAAGAAAATGAGTTGCATGGGAAATCTTGCACTTTCACTCCAATTTTTCACCAGGGCAGGAAGACTCTGGCTTTCTCTGCTTTCCCCATTGACCCTACTCCACCTCTCACACCTTGCCCTTCTCCATTGGCAGCCCTGCTTCTGATTGTAGTTGAAAAAGACAGATTTCAGCTTCATGTAAGTTAGTTGATGAGTCAAAAAGCATCACTGAGCTCTGTATGGCAGGCACTATGCTAAATGTGGGGGTGAGGAGGTTTGGGTTACAAAGAAAAAACAGTTCCTGCCCTCCAGGATTTCATAATCTAATGGGGGAGACAATATATAAATTATGTACATGCAGCATATATACAATGCAAATAGAAGGTAATCTCAACAGAAAGAGACTAGCATCTAGACAGATTGGTTATTGTGGAAGGTCTCCTGCAAAAGGCGATATTTGAGTTAAATCTTGAAGGAAGCTAGGGAAGCCAGGTACTGGAGATTAGGAGGGGGAGTATTCTAAGGATGGGGGACAGCCAGTGCAAATGAGAGGTGTATGGAGGGGAGAGCAAGTAGAATATAGCGATATTAAAGACTGAGTAAAGTGCAAATGTTCCCTAATAATCAGATCTAACCTTAAATGAAATTGGCTGCCTCAGGAAAGTAGTGGGTTCCCCTTTATTAGAAGTTTTGGAAAAAGGCTGGATGATCACTTGGAAAATACCTCATAGAGGACTAAATAATATTGGATTAGGTGACTTCTGAGGTTCATTTCAGTTCTGTGGTTCTGTGACACCCTGGTTCAGAAGTTCAGAGTGATGTTACATTTGATTTGTTTCCACCAGCAAAATGAAGTCAAGAATTATTTAATAAATAAGATTTCTATAAATAGCCAATCACATGACTTAGAGGGCAACAGGACCTCAGAGGTCATCTGGTCTAATACTTTTATTTTACAAATGAGGAAACAGAGGCCCAGAGAGATTAAATAAACAGTATTATACCTGGGAATTCTTTCACCTGAAATAAAACCAGTTGTGGCAAGAGGGAGGGATGTGGGAAAGAATAGTTTGATGCAGGTACAAGCATGCAGACAGGCAGCATGGTCCATTTCCAAGAGAATCCTATACCTCCTAGAGATGTGGGGGTAGGAAAAAGGCAAGTCCCTAGAGAAGGCCTCACAGGGGCCATGGAGGGTGGCCTAGGCTCAGGCAAGGGAGAGGAGGCCCAATTGAGGTATAGACCAATGGAGAATCTCCATATTTGGGTACAAAGTAGACCCCCTAGAAGCATACCCCTGAATGTCATCAATCTAGAATAAAGCCTGTCATTACTTTCATTATGACTTTAGAAATGAGTTATTCAAAGTCATACAGGAAATAAATAGCAGAGCAGAGATTCAACCTCATCCTCTGACTCCAAAGCCAAAACTGTGTTTTCCCCCACCCACAATATGCCATACTTCTCTCTACAACTCAACCTTAACAAAAGCCTTTTGCCCTGAGACCTGTTTTGGTGGGGACATTTTTCCGTTTTGATTTCCCAGGTTATTAAAACCAACTTTGCCAAGGATCTCCATCTTGGAGTGCCCTAGGTATACAGTGATCCATTAAAAATTTTTAATATTGGAGATTTCCATTATGAATTGCCTTAAGTATTGCAGGAATCCACTGGAGAAGTTGTCATCCAAGACAATTTGGTTGTTTACCTGAGAATGAAGAGTTCACTTCCTATTGACTCCCATTATAAATCCCTTCTGAAAGAGCCTTACATGCCTTGGGAGCTCATCTTTCCAAAGGGAAGATTTTTAAAAATCTTTTTACAATTCTCTTATTGTTGTTTGTTTTACAATTTTTTCTTTTCTAATTATTTTTGAAGAGGCAATAAAAAACTATGCCTAATGGACAAGTGTTGGAGCTCCTCCAAGTCATTAGAATGATGTCTAGAAGTGGGGAAGTGGACCAATGTACCTTAAAGCTCCAGTCTGATTTGCTGGGACATTACTTATTTAAATAGAAGTAAAATATATTACTGGCGATAATTAAGAGCGATCAATTTTATTTCCTTAGCCAATGTGATAAGATTATAAGGTGTGACCATTTGGTATCCTCTAAGAAACACCTCCCTTTGGAATATGACGATTCCAATTAGTGCATTTTTAAAATTTGAAAAGTTATCTTATTTCTTTTCTCATAGCAACCCTGGGAGAGAAGTGCCTTATTTGAGGGAATATCCCCAGATAAGGAAATTGAGGCAGATAGAGGTTATATGACTAGGCCAGGATTATGCAGTTTTTAGGTATATAAAACTATTACACTCAGGTCTTCCTGACTCCTGGCTAGCAATCTATTCACTGTGTTACCTTGTTGATGCAAAAATCAATACTTATTTGTTGCTTTTTGGAGGGGCTGGCTTAAAATCCACTTTCATCTCCCAAGAAAACTGGTTTTATAGATGAAAAGGTGAATAAACAATTGACCTTAGAATCTAAGTATCAAGAATAACTAGTTGCTGGTGGGAAAAAATTGGAAATTGAAGGGATGCCCATCAATTGGGGAACAGCAGAAGGAATCGTGAATATGAATGTAATCCAATACTATTGTTCCACAAGCAATGATGAGCAAGCAGATTTCAGAAAAACCTGGGAAGACTTACATGAACTGATCCTGAGTGAAGTGGGTAGAACCAGGAGAACATTGCACACAGTAACAGCAACATTGTGTGATGATTAACTATTAATAACTTAGCTCTTCTCAGCAATACAGTAATCTAAGACAATTACAAAGGACTCATGATAGAAAATACTATCCACATGCAGAGAAAGAACCAATGGACTCTGAGTGCAGATTGAAGCATAGTAATGTCACTTATTTTATTTTTTGTGTGTTTTTTTTCCTTTTGTCTGTTTCATCTCTCACAACTGTAACTAATATGGAAATATGTTTTATGTGATTTCACATATATAGCCTATATCGAATTGTTTACCATTTTAGGAAGAGGGGAGAGGAAGGAGGGAGAGAGAGAAAAATTTGGAACTCAAACTTTTGTAAAAAAATAATGCTAAATATTATCTTTGCATATAATTAGAAAAAATACTATTTAAGAAAGGAATAGTTAAAAAAGAAGTGACCAAATGCACTAATTTCCTTGGGGACAGAAGTAGGAATGAGTAGTTTCCCTATCATTGGTCTCACATTATCCTGAATCTCTGTTTCTTCCCATGGTGCAATGTATTCCCACAGCAACTGAGGGTGTCTTTGTTGCTACTTGCCTCAGGTCTAGTTTGTAGCACTAGCCTTAGATACAAACATTCCTAGTTCCTGCTCTGCATCAAAGTATTTTCAGTATGGACTGAAAGAAAAAGGATCATGAGGTTAACCTTTCATTAAAAATCCCAGCCTACTCTCTGTTGAGACACAATTTTACTATGCCAGCAATAGGCTATAAAACACTGAAGGTCAGTTCCAATCCTTCACAAACACAGGGTGGCAAATATTGCTTTCTCTTCAATAGGACTGAAGTATTTCTAGCAATGGGGAAAGGGAAGTCAGCATTCTAGAAGTTCTGCTTTACCCCTAATGCTGGAAATTTAATATTTACATTCTATAGTCTTATTCTATAGGGGAAAGATTTGCGAGAGTCAGTAACAGTTTATAACATAAAATGTTTTCCCTCAAAAATCCATGGCAATTTAGGTGAAATTATGACTGAGGAAATTCATTTGGAAATGCTTAGCCTGAATGTGCAAGTGGTTATATTTAAATTGTTCCTAACTTAATTATTTTACCCCCATCTATTAATCCTCAGAAGAATAGCTATATGCAAATTTTGGTAGTTGGTTGTTTACAGTTTCTGAACAAAACTCTGAGTAAAACTCCAAGGATTTTTTTTGTTTGTTTTAATAACTCTTAAATGGCCACAAGATTTGAGCTAAAATTTTATTTTTAGATATGAATTTTGTTTCCCAATATTTTTGTTAAATGAATGAGAGCAAAAATGGGAAACATTTTGTTGAGAAAATCATTATAGTGCTTTCTGTGGCAAATCTTCAATGATTTTTCAGAAAAATTATTCTTTTAGGAAAGAACCAAACACCATGCACAACATGAAGGGGAAAGAAGAGATAAAAATGTTTAGGAAATCTTTTTCAGGTGGTGAAATATGTTAGTAAGTGCATATGTATGCAAAGACAGAGAGATTATTGCAAAATTGTACAAATGTAGGAAGACGGGGATTTTTCCTTGACCAAAATATATTGCTCTAGCCAGAGATAACCATAATAGTTTCTTTTTTGCTGCTGACAAACACAGGTTATAAAAATATGAATTTAACACAGCAGGATGAAGAAAAATGACCTTCCTTGTTTCCTTCACTTTTGTTTTAGTTCAATTTCCTTTGCATGCCAAGTCAGGGAGGATGTTGGGAGTAATGTCAATTTTATAGTTTAGTATCCATAATTGGCCCAATCCTATGATTTCTCTTTGGCAGAGCCCCATTGTAAGAGTGTTGGGAATTGTGGGATTGCCTTAAGAGATTAAATGGGAACTATACGGAATTTCTAAGGCTAGGTATTATGTCAGATCCTACAACTGGACTATAATTCAACCCATGACAGAAAGTTAAAGAAAAACTTTATCTTGGCTCTGGGGTATTCTCCCTGGCTTTTGTTCAGGTATGATGATTGAGAACCTGGACATAACAAAATGCTGTCAGCCTGACCTTATCAGGAAAAGGCATTATAGTCTCAGATATCTGCTAGTAAGGAGCCAAGATAGCCTGCAGATGTCCCTGAAGAGATGAAGGCCAGCAGTGAGAAACTTACTCTGGTGAGTCCAGTGAGATACACAGCGGAGGGAACCAAGCAGTAAGAAGATATGCAATGCATTGATATCAATAAAGGACATCACCAGCTTTGCAGCAGGGAAGAGTGAGTTGCCCTGGCCACATGTTTCCCTTGGGGTTGTGCCTTAAATGCACGTACCCTGGTTAAATATGTTCCTTTCTTGTGCTTCTTTATATATATTCCCTAACCTCACATGTTCCTTCCATGTGGTTTCTATGTGTGATACCCATTTTTGTGCATTATTTGCATGTGTGCTCCTTCTTCTTTGTAGCATAAGTTGTGGTTAGTCCTCTTTTACAAGTGTGGGTGGGTGGAATCTTTTCTTATCACTTTATTTGATATGTTGTTTGATTAATTACCTCTTGTAGTGAACTTAGGGCTCCTCAGGCTGGCTGATAAAAGATAATATTTTGGTAAGGACTTATGAGTTATGGTTTAGAGTGGGTGCTGGCTTGTTGAGTTTTTGAATCTGGGGGGCTTTTCTGGGGGCACAAATGTAAGGGGTGTGCCATTGCTAGGAGTTATCTCTGCTGGACTAGAATATAGAAGATTGTTTTGGTTTGTTTTGTTCTGTTAGAACCTGATACAGTGCTTTGTAAATTAGAGATTCTTAATTTAAATAAATGTTTCCATTGTTTACAGCTGTCTATCAGACCTGCTATGAAGGTCAACCAGTCTAAGAGATGCTTTCCTACCTCCAGAGCCACTCAGAGCATATTTAACAGGGATGATACCACCATGTGCCAGGCAGCGTCTGCCTTTCCAAGTGCCCCACAGGCTCCAGAAGCAATGATTGTTAAGCCCAGACCCTCCTTGCCTGACATCTTACTCCAAACATGAATGCTGGTGGATTTCTCCAAGTTCATTATTTTCTAGCCCAGTTTGAGGGGGAATAAGTGGATGGTCCAGTGCTGGATGGATTTCCAACTCATTTCATTGACTGAGATTTGAGTGTTTGAAACACTGTCATGCAAATCCTTCACAGTTATCCCTGTGCAGATGTCTATGTATACATGTGCTTGTCTTCTGTATGGATGCATACACATGCACTTACAAAACCCACTGAAATGGATTTTTAGATTCATCTTTTGGAATTACTCCATCATGGTAGCTTGGGAGAATGGGACTATTTTACTAGGCTTTTTTGTTTGTTTTTAAATTGAACTCATTAATATTAATAAGTCCATTAAATTGAATTGAATCATAGTTTAGATCAAGAAACTGTTTTAGAATAAATCTGTGTATCATTTTAAAATTAGAAAATGAAGAGAAATGATTTTGACCAAGATCGCCTTACCACTTTTTATTAGGGCAGAGGATTTTGTAATAGGAATAGTCTTACTAAGTTACCTCTGGAGTATTTGTCCTAAGACTAATAAAGTCCTGGAGTGAGAGACCCACATCGACTGGTGTCAGTTGTTTTCTTGGAATGTGGAGAGGTCAGGCAAGAATTCAGGAATGTAAAGAAGGTCGTATTTCTTCCACCTCTGAACATTCTGTAACTCCATCAGGTTGGTATTACTTCAATTACTATCCTAATCTTCTCTACTTCTCCAGGTAGAAACAAACTTTAGCCAGTATCCTCTGAGTTGGTTTATAGAAGAGCCACCAAGTTCAGTCTTGGCCCAGAACAACATCAAGGAAATAAATAAAAATTTGTACATGCTTAGTAATTTCATTATAGATGTGTGCCTCTTTAAGGCTAGATATGCTATTATAAAACTGACTACAGATATATTAAATCCTCAGTAAATACTTGCTGAATTCAACATGAACTGCGTATGACTTCCATTAGAATTATGATGGAATTTGCTATTGATGTCGTTATTAGAGTTTGTTGGTAGCCATATTTTGGTCCATTTAAAAAAATTCCAAGGTAAAGGAGGGGCTATTAGTGGAATCCATCACTACACATAATAGGAAAGGGAACAATAGTTCGGCCTTCATTCCAATGTTATGCTACATAAGAGTAAAAACACATTTTAGGTTTTGAAATGGTTAAAAAACTAAGACCACTCAATATCTGCTATTTGGAATTATGGAAAATGAAAGTGCAGAGCAGCTATATCTAAGCCTGCCCCAGGAGTCAATTAGAAAAGCAGGCATAAAATCCAGCTCTCTGGCTTTGAAAAACAGTGATGCTAAGGCATAAAAAGTATATAAAAAGTAGCTTTTAATATTTTTATACGGAATAAGGACTCCATATTGTAAGTATAAGCAAATTTCTTCTATTGTCTAATTTGCCACCTTTTCATTGCACATTACCTCAAGTTGCTAGTATTTGATGCCCTTTTAATGTTAGCATGACTGAACTCTTATCACATTCAAGTCTCTTCTAGTTCTAATGTTCCATGAGTTGAGGAATGTCCAAAAAGGCAGATGAGGAGACAGTAAGTGTCTAGGAATCAATGGACATTATCAGATAAGCATTGTTTGGTTATATTACTCAAAACTCAATGTGACCACTGTAATGTTAATACAATTTGAACATCCTCCCTGCCCCTAAATAGGCCTACGTGACCTGCTTTGAACCCGAGTCACATGGAAGCCTGAGTCACATGAGTCTGGGTCACAAAGGTTGTGATGCCCTCTGACCCTGAATGAGTGTATATATACTTTGAGGTTAGCATTTTGCTTTGGGGCTCACTCATTGAAAGAGTATTGACATGATGTAGCTAGATGAGACTATGGGTAGCCATTAAGGAGCCCCTCAGCTTTGAAAAACCCAGATGTTGGGGTGCATCTTTCTCTGGTAACTATGTATGTTTTGCTTTCAGTCAGATAGTTGGAAGCCCTGTCTGTTGGTCTTTGCTGTTTGTATTTGCCCTGTTTAGATAATTTCTGCTCATAATTTCTGTTCTTATTTTTTCTGAAGTTTGGGGTGCTGACTTTTCCCCTGAACTAAATGAATTATATATATGTGTGTGTGTGTGTGTGTGTGTGTGTGTGTGCGCGCACATATATGTACATATATACATATGTGTGTATGTTTGATTTAAGTGAAATTGTTGACCCCTTTAAAGTTGCTTTCCTTTAGAAAAGCGGATCAAAGAACCTGTGCTAGCAGCCCTCTCGTGTGCTGGTGTTAGTGGTCTTACACTCCCATAGTAGCTGCAAGTAGCACTGTTGTTATAGCCACATGTAGAGTCAAAAATCTGGCTATGGGGCCACAATGGAACAATACTCTGAGATTTCCAAGATTTACCTTGCAGAAACAGAGTTGGCAGTCAAGGGCTGATTCCATACTTCCTTCGGATTCTGAATTATATATTATTATTAATGCTAATAATAACTACAAGCATTTATAGAGCTCTTTAAGGTTTACAAAGCACTCTCTTTCTATATTCACTACAACTCTGGGAGTTAAGTGCTATAATTATTCTCATTTTATAAATGAAGAATCTGAGGCAGAAAGAGGGTAAGCAATTTGCCTAGAGTCACACAGCTAACCAAATTATGTGTTTCCTTGTGGTCAGATTGGCTTTGAAGACTATTACAAACTCAACTTCCTCCTGAATATTTTATTAGTCCCTAGAAACTTTGTATTGCCTCATCCATCTTAGATAACATTTGAATTCAGATCTTCCCGACTCTGAGTCCAGGACTCTATCCACTCTGTTACCTTATTGATGCAAGTTAAAGATTGATTCATTGAGATATGAGTTGAACTTGGCCCCCCAAGACCAGAAGCTGGTCAAAAAAAATCACTGCAGAAACATACAGGTATAGCAGATCTCTTCAGTATTATCAAACAGGTCCCTTACTGAAGCAAGGAAATCCTTTTGTTCTTCAGTAAGTGATTCTCTAACCCACTCCTCACAGTGGCTGTTCAAAGTCTTTCTCTTTACCTAAACCACTACATTTGCTGCCCTCAGTTTTAAGGATTTTGCCTCATATTTTGCTGAGAAAATAGAAACTATTTGATATGCTCTCTCCCTTTTCCCCTTCTCTACATCCTACAACTCCTTGACATTATTTTTCATTCTCTATGTTATTTCTCTTATCTCTGATAAAAAGGCTCCTCCTCTCTTCTGTAAGGCAAGATCAAACTTTGACAGCATGAGGAGTAAAGAAAAATGAAATGCCATCTGTAAAGAGGACCTAACCAGAGCTACTTTGGTCACCATTATGAACAGCATCTCTTCTTTTAGATGTACCATTGATCCTCTTCTCTCCTATTTTCTCTAGCAGATTACACCCCAAATCATCTCCCTTCTAACTTCCAGTCTCTCCCAACCTACTGACTCCTTCCTTGATGCCTACCAAACACAGCCACATTTTACCTATCTTTAAAAAGTGTTTGAGAAATGCAAATTAAAACAATTCTGAAGTATTACCTCACACATTATATTGGTTAATAGGACAGAAAAGGAAAATGACAAATGTTGGATGTGAGAGAATTGAGACATTAATGTATTGTTGGTGGACTTGCAAACTGATTCAACCGTTACATACAGCAATTTTGAACTATGCCCGAAAGGCTAAAAAACCATGCATACCCTTTGACCCAGCAATATCACTATTAGATCTATATCCTAAAAGAGATTTTTAAAAGAAGTAAAAGGAGCTATATGTACAAAAATATTTATAGCGGCTTTGGGGGTGGCAAAGAATTGAAAATTGAGGGGATGCTCATCAATTGGGGAATGGCGTAACAAGTGGTGGTATATGATTGTAATGGAAATACTATTGTGCTGTAAGAAATGATGAGCAGGATGTTCTCAAAAAAACCTGGAAAGACTTACATGAAATGATGCAAAGTATAATGACTGGAACCGGGAGAACATTGTACACAGTCACAGCAAGATTGTGAGATGATCAGCTGTAAATGACTTAGCTATTCTCAGCAATACAATGATCCAAGACAACTCTGAAGGACTTATGATGAAAAATACGATCCAACCCCAGAGAAAGAACTATCAGTGTTTGAATACAGACTGAAGCATGCTTTTTTACTTTCTTTATTTTTCTTGGGTTTTTGTCTGTTTTTAACAATATGACTAATATGGAAATATATTTTGCATGACTCTATATATGTATAAATATGTATGTATATGAATACATACATAT
Source organism: Trichosurus vulpecula (assembly GCF_011100635.1). Lineage (NCBI taxonomy): Eukaryota > Metazoa > Chordata > Mammalia > Diprotodontia > Phalangeridae > Trichosurus > Trichosurus vulpecula. Next base: position 385,574,332 of record NC_050576.1, on the reverse strand, counting down.
ACATACATATATAAAACCTATATCAAATTGCTTGCCTTTTCAATGAGGGGAGTGGGGAGGGAGGGAGAGAATTTGGAACTCAAAATTAAAAAAAAATGTTAAAAATTATTTTCACAAGTAATTATGAAAAAAATAAAATAATAAATAATTCAAAGAAAAAAGATGTTTACTAATCTCTACCATTCCCTCCAGCTCTTAACCTACATATTTTCTCTCTTTCTCAGTCAAAGTCCTAAAACTTATTGCCTCCATTTTCCATCCTCTCACTTCTCAAACCTTCGTGGATCTGACTTCAAACCTCGACAATGGACTGAAATTACACTTTTGAAAGTCACCAGTGATCTCTCAGTTGCCAAATCTGAAAGGCTTTTCTGAGTTCTTATTATTCTTGATCTCTCTGCAGCATTTGGCACTGCTGATCACACTCTCCATTTGGATAATCTTTCTTCTCTGGGTTTTTGTGATAATATTCTCTTTTGGTTCTCTTATTAATTTGGCCAATTATCTTCAGTCTTCACTGTTGGATCATGGTTGTACACTAGATCTGTGTCCTGGACCATCTTCTTTTCTCTCTCTAGACTCTCCCATTTACCTCATCAGCTTACATGGGTTTAAATATCACATACTGATGACTCCCAAATACACATTCAGCTTTAATTTTTCTCCTCTCCACTTCCACATCAACATCTACATTAGATATTTCAAATTAGATATCCCATAGGCATCTCAAACTTAGCACATCCAAAACAGAGCTCATTCATTATCTATCCCCTCCCTCCCACCCATCCCTCTTCTGAATTTTCCTGTTTCTGTTGAAAGTAGATACCTAGACACTCAGGTTCATCACCTTGCTGTTAAAAATGACTCGTCACTCTCTTTTACCACACATATCCATTCAGTTAAGAAATCTTTTCATTTCTATATCCACAATATCTCATCACGTCTGTCCCCATCTTTCCACTAAAAAAGCTATCACCCTAGGTCAAGCCTCATCAACATTCACCTGGTCTATTACAATAACCTCTTAATTTTCTCCCTGCCTCAACTCTTTTCCCAATCTAATTCATCCTCCACACCACAGCTGAAGTGATTTTCATAAAATGAAATTCTATTTCACTTATTCAATAAACTACAGTGGCTCCCCATTACATTTAAGATCAAATATAAACTGCTCTGTTATTTATTTCATGTCCTAAACAAAGCAGCCCCAATCTATCTTTCTAGCCTTATTACACATTACTTCCCTCACATGTTCCACAGTCCAGCCAAAGTGCCTTCTCACTATTCCTCATACACAGTAACCCATTTTAGTCTGCATACCTTCTCTCTCCTTTTTTAGAATTTCCAGCTTCCTTTAAAGCTCAGCTTAAGCACTATTATGCATAAAGTTTTTCCATAGAATTATAAGATATAGGATCATGAATCTAGAGCCTGAAGGGACTATCTAGTCTATTTAATCAGAGGCTAGCTAGACTTTTAAATGCAGAAAGTCTCCATAAAGCAAATAGGTGAGCCCTAACCCAGGATTATTGGGAGGATCACATGACATAATATTTATAAAGTGCTTAGCACAGTGCCTGACACGTGGTAGGTGCTGAATAAATGCTTGTTATCTCATTTGATATTCACAACAATTCTGGAAAGTAAGTGCTCTTTTTATCTCCACTGTGTAGTTGAGGCTCAGGATCACATAGCTAGTAAAAAGTGTCTACAGTCAGATATCAAGAGAGGAACAAGGACAACTAAGGTCTTTTGAAAGTACCCCTAGCTCTGGTTCTGTAACCATAACCAATCAAAGATCCTACTGTATACCACATGGTTTGCAGACCAGTAAAGAAGGTCTATGTATGATGCAAAACCTCTCCAAGGTACTCTCATTTCATGTCATCACAACTCTCTCTAGACTCTTCCGCCTGGAGATTTACATCAGGAGATCACACTGATGATACTCCTCCATTGTCTGAATATTTCACCCTCTACAATTGTGGTAGGTGGAGGCATTCTGTTACTTGAAGTTTTACCCTTGAATCCCTTTCATTCTGTCTTTCTGGGACCTTGAAAACGGGACAGTATAATCATCCATTGTTGATGTAACCAGCAAATTAGCGATAGGGTTGGACAATGGACGTTAAGCAGGTGTGTTTCCCTTGAACCTACCTTTCTAACATCCGTAGGAATTTGCTATTTACCCTGAAACTTAACAATTTTTTTTATTTATTGCCTTTCTCAACATAAGACTAAGTTATTTGAGAAGAGGGACTGTCTTGATACTTAGCACAATGGATGGCATATCATAAGTGGTTAATAGAATGTTTTTTCGTTCATTCATTCAAGCCACTTCTCTAGACTTCCTAAGGAAAGTGTTATCAAGACATTGTTGTAATTTTCATCCCTGAGCAGGTTTAGATAAGAATTTTACAAGGAAAATGACTACAGGAAGCAACTTTACTGACAACAGATGTGACAGCCTGACAATGAATGAAACTGAAAAAACAAACAACAGCAAAGAGATTGTTGTTCCTTCTCTATCATGGAAGAATGCAAGCAGGTCACCCCATAGGTAACATCTCAACTGCCTTTCACATTTCACAAATTTAGCAAACATTCATTAAATACCAACCTTATGTAGAATTCTCAGTTCTAGTTAATGAAGAAGGTATACAATTTCCATAAGATCTCATTCTTCCCATGATGGAGATTACAGTCTAGTAAGAAAATAAAACACATATGTAGATAACCATAATTACCTTTGCATGATAGTCATGCTAGAAGTTTGCAAAACACAGTGCTACAAGAATTTCAAAGGGGAAAATCATTACAAACCTGAAGAATCAAGGGAGGTTTTGTGGAGGAGGCAGTTCAGTTAGGCTTTAAAGGATGGCAGGAATTCAAGGGGTGAAGGAGAAGAGGAAGCAAGCAAATTATCTTAGATCTAGGATGAAAAGAAACTTCAAAGATCTTGTTAACAAACCCCACCCCTCATTTTATAGATGAATAAACTGCCCAATGACACACAGTTAGTGGAAAGGGAAAGATGTAAACTTGCGAAATGTCTGAAGAAGTAGAGAAGATGGAAAAATGCAGAGCACATTCAGGGGCCAGAAACCACTCCAGTTCGGTTGGAGTATCATTTATATGCAGGGTAGTAATATGAGATAAGGCTGGAAAAATAGAAAGTGGCCAGAATATAGAAAGACTTGAATATCAAGCCAAGGAATTTGAACATTATTAAGTAGGCAATGAGAAGTCTCTAGAGATTTCTCAAAAGATTGGAATGACCAGATCTATGCATAAAAGAGATTATTCTAGAAATGTTATGAAGGATGGATTGGAGTATAACAGGTCAGAGATAAGAAAACCTGTTAGGATGCTAATGCAGTAGTCCATGTGGCTGGTAATGGGGGATAGTGTTAGGTTGGTATCATCAACACCAAGAAATAAAGAAGGGAAAAATATATTTGAAGGAGTTGCAGAGGTGGAATTAAATCAATCAAAAAGAATTTATTGAGTACCCATTATGAGCCAGGCACTATGTAATAGGCCCTGGAGGTACAAATATAAAGGATAAAGCATTTCTACTCTCAAGAAGCTTCTATTCTACTGAGGAAGAGAATACATGCATATACACACACACACACATACACACACACACATATATGCGTGTATGCATATGTATATATACATATATACAAATATATATTATATATCCATATATATTTATGTCTGTTTATATGCAATTGAATATTAACAGAATAAAACACATTAATATAAAATAGCAAAAAAGAGGGCAGATAGGTGGCACAGGCAGTCAGAAAGATGAGTTCAAATGTGACTTCAAACAGTTAATGGCTGTGTGACAGTTTTCAAGTCACTTAAATTCACTTCATCTATAATTGGGGATAATATTTTCATCTACAACCCAGGATTGTTGTGAGAATCAAATGAGATATTTGTATAGTACTTAATATTTAAATTACTTTAGCAATTTTAAATTGCACATTTCTCTTGCCAGTCTAAAAAGAGCAAAGAATTAATGAAAACAAAACACAGCACCTCAATATTAATTCAATTTGGTTACTTTTTGCAGATGTACACAGAAAAATAACAAAGAGTTCCATAATCCATATCACACAACAATCCTTTTTGTGTCATTCTATGCATAGTAGGGCAGAAGGCTTCTTCTCAAGAAGCTCTGGGAATGGCAACTGGAAGGACTATGCAAGGTGAACCATTTCTATCTAACTATGGCTATCAATTAGATAAAAAATGCCCCAGCACATAGTAGGTGCTATACAAATGCTAGCTAATATTATTATTAATAATAATAACATATTTATATATAATAATAACATATAAACGATGATTATGGAGTTGCATCTTCGAAGAAGAAAGGGATTCTATGAGACAGAGAAGGGGAGGAAGTGAGTTCTTGGCATGAGAGACAAGTAGAAAGTCATAGAGATAGGGGATGGAAGATCATTTTGGCTAGATCATAGAATAAAGGAACGATATAATGAGTCTGGAAAGATATGTTGTGGCCTGGTTGTGGAGGCCTTTAAAAAGCTAAACAGAGGATTTTATATTTTAGCCTAGAACAGGTGTTCTTAACCTAGGGTAAACAGATCCCCTGTATGGTCCGTGGAAAATTTCAGGCCAGTAGTTAATTTGAAAGGGGAAAAAGTTACACCTTTATTTTCACTAACTTCTAAATGAAGTCCAATATTTCCTTCAATTATTTAAAGATGTTATTCTGCAGAGTCCATATACTTTGTGTATGGGACACACAAAAAAGATTAAAAAGTCCTAACCTAGACAGAATGGATTTCCAGTGGAACTGTTTGAGTAGGAGAGTGACACAATCAGATTGGCTGTTGAGGAAAATGACTTCTGCAGCTATGTGTAGGATGGACTAGAGTGGCACAGTATGTAGACATAAAGACTAATTAAGAGGTCATTGTAATATTCTAGGTGAAAGGTCAAGAGGTCCTGAATTAAGATGGCAGCTGCCTCAGTAGAAAGAGAGTTAGATGTGAGAAATATTGTGGAAGTAGAAACAATTCCACTCCACAATTACCATTGCAGTGAAGGAGGGTGAGTTGTTGAAGATGATGTGGAGAGACAGGAATAATGGTGATGCCTTCAACAGAAATAGGGGGCTTGGGGAATGGGATGGGTTTGAGAGAAAGCTAATACATGCTCTTTCATACATGCTGAGTTTGAGATGTTTATGGGACATCCAGTTTGAAATGTCAATTAAGCAAGTTAGTGATGTGGACATGTGATAAAGGTTGGAGGATCGTCTTAGGGCAGTATATATATATATATATATATATATATATATATATATATATATATATGTATATATAGATATAGATAAATAGACAGAGATGGAGAGAGACAGACAGATACAGAAAGGTAGAGGAGAGAGAAGGAGAGAGCTCGTGCCCAATATTGAGCCCTGGGAAATACAAGGATGTGAAATAGATAAGGGTCCGGGAAAGGAGACTGAGAAAGAACAGTGAGACAACTTTGAAAAAACCCTAAAGACATGGTAAAGCCATGACGACACAGAGATGAGAGATTATTAAGGAAAAATATGATCATAATATTAAATGGTTCACAAAGGTCAAGTAGAATGATGGGTGAGATAAAAGGAGTGGATAGATATTGGCTACTGAGAGATGATGGATATAGAAGTTTCAAGGGTAACCCCAAGGTTTTTACATGGGAGGCTATGTGAATGCACAGATTTTTTAAAGTAGTAAAATAAAAAAAGAGGAGCTGGTTTAGGGGGAAAGATATTTAGGTGAGAGTTTGTCTTCAGGGTATGAGGGACTGTGGGAGAGCCTTTTGGAGTCTTCTGACAATAACTGGAGGGTTTTGGTCATCATGGTACCACTAATAGTAGAAATTATAGGCAATTACCACATTACGTTTCTGTAACCTAATGAAAGCACTCATGCCAGGTGAGCAACTGTGTCCCACTATAGAAATATACATGTGTGTATGTGTATGTATATGTATTTACATGTGTGCACATATACACACATGCATATACACATACACATACATATATACCTATATACACACGTGTATGTGTGTATTTATGTGTGTGCATGCACGTACATATACATACACATATATACATATACACATATACATACACATATACCTATATATATGTGTGTGTGTGTGTGTGTGTGTGTGTGTGTGTATCATCTCCAAGGATGCTCCCAGCTCTAGAGCCATAATCTTGGGCAATGCTGTCAATCCTGAGAAACTTTGCTTTCAACCCACTTGTTTTTAGGACTTTTAATAAGAACTCTCAAGAACTCCCAGTCCAGGGTCCTCTCAAAGAGGTTAGTTAGCTTTGAGTATGGTGTGTTTTGTTGTTTGTTTCTTACAAGATGCATACAATATTTTATATTTGTGTTCATTCTTATGTCATATATCATGTCGCTTTCCTTTTTCCTTCAGTGTCAATTTTCTTTAATGACTTTTCTCCACTGTTCCTAAGATCAGGACAAACACAAATAAAGTACTGGATTCTACTGCCACAATATCTCTCCTATCTGTCCCCTACTTTACACTCCCACTGCAGCCATCCTCGTTCAGAACCTCACCTTTTCCTTATGTTGTTTTTTTTTTGGAAATGTAGCTATGTTCTTTCCTTTTGTGTTCAGGAGATGGAAAAGCAATAGGTGAAGTGATTCCAGAAGGGTCCAGTGAACTCATGGAAACTTAGTCTGGGCAAAAGCAGACTTAGGAGTGGGATATAAAAGCTGTTTTCAAAATGTTTGAGAGCTTTGATGTGAAAAAGGATGAGCCTTTATCCTACATAGCTCCAGGGGGTAGAACTTTGTTGTTGCTGTCGTGGTTGTTGTGGTTGTTGCAGAACTAGTATGAATAGGTAGAAGGAAAATAGGATGAAGCGGATTGCACTCAATGTAAGGAAAAGATCTCTAATAGTTGAAGCAGTTTTAAAACGGAATGGGTTGCTTTGCAAAATTGTCCATAGATCCTCTCCATCATAGGAGACATTGAAGCAGAGACTGGATGATCACCTTGTAGGGACACCCTAGAGAGAATTCCTAAATTTGGATGGTGTGTGGGACCTTTCCTGTTCTTCAGTCTAGAATTCGTTTCAACTATGATAAAGGCCTCCTAAATCACCTTTCTGTTTCCTCTCTCTAATCCATCCTTCACATTGGGGCCAAATAATCTTCTAAACATATTTGCTCTGAATCAAATTTTTACCTGGCACCTATTGCCCACCAAGTAAAGCATAAGCTCCTGCTGCTGGAATTTGAGGCCATTTATGGGAAGCAATATGGCACTATAGGAGGAGTGCCAGATTGGGAATCAGAGGACCATGTTTCAAATCATGCCTCTTGCCATTTACTCTATCAGGTAACATTTCTAGACTTCGGTGACTTCATCTGTAATATCAGGAGATTTAACTAGATGACTTCTAAGGTTTAATGAAAATCTAAATGGAAAATAGTGCATACCAATTTGGCACTGAAGAGTTCCAGGAGAAGGTTGTTCTTTGTTTTGCCCTGCTGAACTCCACACAGTCATCTAGGTGGCACCGTGGTTAGAGGGCAGGACCTGGAGTCAAAAATCTTCCTGAGTTCAAATCTGGCCTCAGACATTTACTATCTGTGTGACCCTGGGCAAGTAACTTAACCCTGCTGGCCTCAGTTCATACATACACACATATACACACATCTACATATATACACATACATGTATACATACATGCACATATACACACATATGTATGTGTACATGTGTATGTGTGCGTATACACATATGTGTGTATATATAAAATATACATATGTAAATGAATATATCTGTATAAATTTATCTATCTAAGATATATCACTTTGGGCAAGTCACTTAAATATTTTGTATTTCTGTTTCTTCATTTACACAATGCAGCGGTTGGACTCAGTGACTTCTAAGGTCCATTCTAGCTGTATACCCATGATCCTAGGATGTCCTGTTTGCTAGATGATATGAAGGGGAGGGGTGGTGGTGATTTCATATATCAAAAATCATTCAGCCTAGGGTCCCTGTCATCAAGCAGCTCACTGAGAATTCATGTGCATAAGATCATATTACTAAGACCGTTCTTAGAAGACCAGGCAAAAAGCTGGAACGGAGGAGTTAAATACTATTTCCTTCATTATTCAAATAAACAGAGTATTTAGTTCACTTTTAAAAGTTTAAACAGTAAATCATTTCTGTCCTTCCAGCATTTTTCTTCTATAAACTACTTTATTCTGCACCCTACCGTTAAAATAATTTCCTCTGCGTATCCCTTCAACCACGCTTTGATGCTTCTGACTCTGAAGACCCTCATCAGCCTTTGAAACAAAAACAAGCTCTTGTAATCCACCTGGGAGATAGGCTCCCTGAAGGCTTCCCTTTCCCTCCAGTCCCTTCTCATGTCCTTACCACTGGCTTTCCCTGGGAGCAATCAAGCCCAAAGGATATGTATGGAAGCTGGGTGTGTTCAGGGTCCAACACACAAATATTCTATTCAAACCCTTGGGGTTTGTTTAATTTGCAAACCCCTTCTTATTTGCAACTCTCTCTGACCTATGGCCAACAAATCCCAACTTCCTGCTCCCTAATCCATGTCTTTCAGGACTACCACATGCCTTGCAAAAACTCTTTCCTCTCTATTCTTATCTCTCTCTAGTTCAGTCCTCCCTTCTCCTGTCTTCTGCCCATCTTTGCCACTGTACCCGCTGGAGTACATGATCTATTGTTAATAGTCCTCCTCCTTCATCCTTTATTTATTTTGTGCTTTTTGTACCTCCTAGTAATAGCAAAACTTTCTAACTAATAGCCTTTTAACTAATAAACTTTCCAACTGAAATTTCTAGTGAAGATACTCATCCTTTTGCCAACCCTTGTAAATTCCACTCTTTCCATTGATGACCAATCCTTTCAATCCTGACCACTCTTCCCCTTCACTATAGAGAGGACCAAGAGTTCAGGTTGCCATACTTCTTACTCTTGACACTACTACTTCCAGATACTTATTGCTATTAACACTTTGGCAATCTCATTGAAATCCATATCAAATAATTATAAAAATTATCACCATAATCACAATTGCTGGAATGTATATAGTGCTTACTATGTAGTAGACACTGTGCTAAGTGCATATTAATTAGTGTAAATCTTTTCCCTTGCTATATTCCAATCTCCAGGACATTTTCCTGCCCTACATTTCAACAATGCACTCTCAAATTCACTCTTGAATCCTTGCTTCCTTGTCTTTTTGCAGTTCTGCAATTCACTGCCTTTCTCCAATCTCTTCCTCCTCAATTTTTCCTAGATTACTTTGTCTATTTCCCTCTTTTGTGCCCATTATATTTTACCTTGGACTATGCTTAACTATATATGTGTAATTGATTCCCGCTCACCCCCTCCTCCAAATTGTAAATACTATATCATAAAAGACAGTATATTTTGGTTTCATTTTTCTTTTTTTTAAATTTTTAAAATTTATTTATTTAATATATTTAGTTTTCAGCATTGATTTTCACAAGAGTTTGAATTACAAATTTTCTCCCCATTTCAACCCTCCCCCCCTCCAAGATGATGCCCTGTTCCCCATTCAGCCCTCCCTTCTGTCACCCCACTCCCCTCCCATCCCCTTTTCCCTTCCTTTCTTCTAGGGCAAGATAAATTTCTACACTCCATTGCCTGTGTATCTTATTTTCTAGTTGCATGCAAAAACTTTTTTTTTGTTTTTGAACATCTTTTTTTAAAACTTTGAGTTCCAAATTCTCTCCCCTCTTCCCTTCCCACCCACCCTCCCTAAGAAGTCAAGCAATTCAACATAGGTCACATGTATATCATTATGTAAAACCCTTCCACAATACTCATGTTGTGAAAGATTAACTATATTTTACTCCTTCCCAACCCTTCGCCCTTTATTGTATTTTCTCCCTTGACCCTGTCCCCTTTCGAAAGTGTTTGTTTTTGATTACCTCCACCCCCATCTGCCCTCCCCTCCATCATCCCCCACCTTTTTTAATCTTCTTCCCTGTTCTTTCCTGTGGGGTAAGATACCCAATTGAGTATGTACGGTATTCCCTCCTCAGGCCAAATCTGATGAGAGCAAGATTCACTCATTCCCCCCCCACCTGCCCTCTCCCCTCCTCCCACAGAACTGCTTCCTCTTGCCACCTTTATGTGAGATAATCCACCCCATTCTATCTCTCCCTATCTCCCTCTCTCAATATATTCCTCTCTCATCCCTTAATTTGATTTTATTTCTTTTAGCTATCTTCCCTTCATCTTCAACTCACCCTGTGCCTGCTCTCTCTCTTTCTCTCTCTCTCTCTCTTTCTCTCTCTCTCTCTCTCTCTCTCTATATATATATATATATATGTATATATATATATATATGCACACATACATATATACATACATGCACATTCACATATATATATATATATACATAAACACACACACTACTACTACATATATATATGCATATTCCTTTCAGCTACTATGATATTGAGGCCTCATGAATCATACACATCATCTTTCTATGTAGGAATGCAAACAAAACAGTTCAACTTAGTAAGTCCCTTATGATTTCTCTTCCTTGTTTACCTTTTCAGGCTTCTCTTGATTCTTGTGTTTGAGAGTCAAATTTTCTATTCAGCTCTGGTATTTTCACTGAGAAAGCTTGAAAGTCCTCCATTTTATTGAAAATCCATATTTTGCCTTGTAGCATGATACTGAGTTTTGCTGGGTAGGTGATTCTTGGTTTTAATCCTAGCTCCATTGACCTCCGGAATATCGTATTCCAAGCCTTTCTATTTCTTAATGTGGAAGCTGTCAGATCTTGGGTTATTCTGACTATGTCTCCGCAATCAAATTGTTTCTTTCTGGCTGCTTGTAAGTATTTTCTCCTTGATCTGGGAGCTCTGGAATTTGGTGACAATATTCCTAGGAGATTTCTTTTTGGGATCTATTTGAGGAGGCGATCAATGGATTCTTTCAATTTCTATTTTGCCCTGTGGCTCTAGAATGTAAGGGTAGTTCTCCTTGATAATTTCTTGAAAGATGATGTCTAGGCTCTTTTTTTGATCATGGCTTTCAGGTAGTCCAATAATTTTAAATTATCTCTCCTGAATCTATTTTCCAGGTCAGTGGTTTTCCCAATGAGATATTTCACATTGTCTTCCATTTTTTCATTCCTTTGGTTCTGTTTTATAATATCTTGATTTCTCATAAAGTCACTAGCCTTCCACTTGCTCCAATCTAATTTTTAAGGTAGTATTTTCTTCAGTGGTCCGTTGGACCTCCTTTTCCATTTGGCTAATTCTGCCTTTCAAGGCATTCTTCTCCTCATTGGCTTTTTGGAGCTCTTTTGCCATTTGAGCTAGTCTATTTTTTAAGGTGTTGTTTTCTTCAGTGCATTTTTCAGTAATTTTGGGTCTCCTTTAGCAAGTCATTGACTTGTTTTTCATGGTTTTCTTGCATCCTTCCCATTTGTCTTCCCAATTTTTCCTCTACTTCTCTAACTTGCTTTTCCAAATCCTTTTTGAGCTCTTCCTATGGCCTGGGACCAGTTCATGTTTTTCTTGGAGGCTTTGGTTGTAGGCTCTATGCACTTTGTTGTACTTCTTTAGGCTGTATGTTTTGGTCTTCTTTGTCACCAAAGAAAGAATACAAAGTCTGAGACTGAATCTGGGTTTGCTTTCAGCTGCCTGGCCATATTCCCAACCAACTAACTTGACCCTTGAGTTTTTCAGTGGGGTATGACTGCTTGTAGACTAAAGAGTTCTATGTTCCACTTTTTTGGGGGGGATGCACCAGCTCTGCCACACCAGCACTCCTCCTTCCCCAAGAACCCCCAACCCGGCCTGGGCTTAGATCTTCAGCAGGCTGTGCACTCCTGCTCTGATCCGCCACTTAATTCCTCCCACCAGGTGGGCCTGGGGCTGTAAGCAACAGCAGCTGTAGCTGTCCCAACTCTGCTGCCCCGGGGGCAGTGGCTGAACCAGGAACTCCTTCCACTCCCACAGCTTTTCCCATTAACCTTCTCTGCAGTCTTTGGTGTTTGTGGGTTGAGAAGTCTGGTAACTGCCGCAGCTCACTGATTCAGCACACTAGGGCCCGCTCCGCCCGGCTCCTGGTCTGGTTGGTCCAAGCCACTCACTGCTGGGCTCTGCTCTGCTCCTGCTCCCAGCTCCCAGCTCCCAACTCCGTGTGGGATAGACCTCACCCAGAGACGATCCAGGCTGTCCTGGGCTGGAGCCCTGCTTCCCTCTGCTATTTTGTGGATTCTGCAGTTCTAGAATTGCTTCAGAGCCATTTTTTATAAGTTTTTGGAGGGACTCGGCAGGGAGCTCACACTAGTCCCTGCTTTCCAGCCACCATCCGGTTTCATTTTTCATATTCTCGATACCTATGGGAACTCGAAGAAAGTGGAAAAGTTTTGGAACAATTGCTATGGAGAATATGATAGACAATCAGAGATGCATAGAGGGATTGTTGTGCATTCTTAAAGCAGATGCTGGTATTGACCTAATTCCAGTCAGCAAATGCTTCTTAAGTGCCGCAGTACATACAAAGTACTCTACACTTCTCTCCAGCTATGATTTAACCGTGGATGATAGACTGAAGTCATCTGTCATGAGCTCTTTCACCTTGCCTCTTCAATCAGTCAAAAAAACCTTGCTGTATCGTTGCTTCCAGTCTCGGTAGATAAAGGGCTCCCCACCTTTCTAGGGATTGTCTGTTTGTACTCTTGACCCTACCCCCCCCTTGTACTCCCTAGGGCCTTAATTGATCATCCTCTCACAGAATCATGTAGTTTTAGACTTAGAAGGCCCCTCAACAGTAATCTATTCTAATTGATATTTGTCAGTCAATACCGATTTATTACGCACCTACTTCTCTGTCTTTTCTGTCTTGTCTGTAAGTATCTTGTTCATGTGTTGTCTTCCCCATTGGAAGGTAAGCTTCTTAAAGGTAAGGACAATATTTTTGCCTTTCTTTGTATCTCAAGAATTTAGAGCAGTGACTTGGGAAACAAAGGAAGGCAAAAATATGATCCTTGCCCTCTACAAGTTTTCATTTCATGTAAACAAGATATATACAAATAAAATGGAAGGGACTTAGAGGTGGACATCATGGCCAAAAAAGAATGCCTTGCACAGCGTACTTAACAAACGACCATCCAACATTTGTTCAAAGACATCCAAGGAAGGGAATTCCTAATCTCCCAAGGCAGGCCATTCCATTTTTACCTAAGTTTGTTAGTCTCACGTTTTCTAGCTCTTCATTGTAAAAGTACACTTTTTTAACATAACATATATTTCCCCCTCTATTCCTCCTCCACTCATTCGCAGAGGACCATCCCTTATAATTAAGTATGAAGCAAGACAGACACACATTACAAAACCAAATAACATATTTGAGAATTTTGATTTTATATACGGTACTCCACTCCCATAGTCTTCCATTCTTCCAAAAAAGAAAGAAGGAGACATCTTGTTATATTTCTTCTTCGGTCATTATATTTTTACAAGATCCAGGCTAGATTATTTTGTTGCTATTACTTTTCATTTACAGTGATATACCATTTTATACATATGTATATCTATTTATATATAGATATACATATGTATAGCCTGTTCAATTGTTTCAGTTGTGTCCAACTCTGTCACCCCATTTTTTGTTCTTATTGTTTTTGGCAAAGATACTAGAGTGCTTTGTCATTTCCTTCATACATATATGTATATATTATAGTATAGGTATTATTATATACATTTGTATATGTGCATATATGTGTACATATATGTATATCCATGTGTATGTATACATGTATGTACATGCATACATATAAAACCTAGTTCTGCCTGCTAAACTTCGCATCAATTCATATATGTCCCTCCATTCTTCTCCAGATTCATCATGTTTATAATTACTTTCTTTCCTTTTTAGCTCATTTACTTTTCTCTTTGCTTGTTTTATTAACACACAAAGACTGATTATAGAAGCGGCCCTTTTTTCTATGCATCTCGGCTCTTACAAGACTTATCAGTTCTTATGAATGGTCTCTAATAAGCCAGTAAGGATTTTAGAAGCTTAAGTTTTACTTATCCCTACCTGGCCTCAGGGAGTCTATTCCCTATAGAAGCTTCATTTTCCACTGACATACTGGCTTCCATTAGCTTCATTCCTGTAAAAGAAAACTCATCTCTGGCTAAGTCCTAGTACTGTAAGGGCCTAACTACGAGGTAGAAGATTTTAATCCTTTTCGGCACAACTATAGGGTGGAGTCATTATCTAATCACATGAATTCATAGGAAAAATACTGTATATGATTTCTTCATTGAAGGAATGGGATAGAGAGTGATTCCAATATTCCTGAATATAGATTATGAGACCCTTCTTTGCACTGCCATAATTGCATTGGCTCTCATCACCACAAGATATGTACATATGCGTGCATACCACTGTGTGCAAAGATTCTTTGAGGAATACCCTTAGAACGTCAACTAAACTCCTTGTAGAAAACATAAGAGAAACATGAGCTATGGACAGAGTTCAATGCACAGACATGCGTGAGTTACAATCCTAGTAAGTCATTCAATAAAGATTTATTAATCATCTCAGGTTTTTGTTTGGTTTTTCTGGCATAGCGCTACCAGACTGTTCAGGTTTCACAGTTATACAAGTGTAGTCAGCACAACAGCTCTGTAGACTTTCAGTTTGGTATGCAAACTGAATACCTTGATACCTCTTCTCTTCCACACTTTCTCCCAAACTCGGAGCTAGCTCTGCCACTATCTGCATCAACCTCATCAGCTATGTGGACAGCCCTGGAGAGTGTACTGCCAAGGGTAAGTGAATTAACCACAGCATTCAGAATTTCCCCATTTTCTGTGACCAATGTTTCTACATATGGGTGGTGTGGTGCTGACTGGGGGGGGATCTCTGTTTTCTTGGTGTTGATTGTCACACCAAAATTAGCACAAGCAGTATGAAACTGGCCCATAGTCTTTTGCATCTCAGCCTTGGAGGCTGCATTAAGTTCACAATCATCTGTGAACAAAAAGCCTTGACTAACTCCCCCTTCACTTTGGTCTTGGCTTGTAGCTTTTTCAAGTTAAATAGTTTGTCATCAGGGTGGAGCTTAATTTTTTGTTTCTTTTTATTTTTTATATTTTAATTAATTTATTTTTAGTTTTCAACATCCACTTCCATAAGGTTTTGAGTTGCAAATTTTCTCCCCAACTCGCCCCTCCCTCCACCCCAAGATAGTATGCATTCTGATTATCTCTTCCCCCAATATGCCCTCCCTTCTATCATTCCCCCACTTCTCATCCCCTCCCTTCTATTTTCCTGTAGGGCAAGATATATTTCTATATACCATTGTCTGTATACCTTATTTCCCAGTTGCATGTAAAAACAATTTTTAACACTCATTTTTAAAACTTTTAAGTTCCACATTCTCTCCCTTCCTCCCTCCCCATCCACCTTCATTGAGAAGTCAAGCAATTTGATACAAGTTATACATGTGTAGTCATGCAAGACACTTCCATAACAGTCATATTGTGAAAATCTAACTACATTTCCATCCATGCTATCCCACCCCCCATTTCTTCTATTCTCTCCTTTGACCTTGTCCCTCCTCAAAAGTGTTTGCTTCTGATTACCCCCTCCTCCCTTTTGCCCTCCCTTGCATTATCTGCCCCCATCCCCTTCCCTCCTACTTTCCTGTAGTGTAAGATAGATTTCCATATGCAATTGAGTGTGTATGTTATTCCCTCTTTAAGTCAAATCTGATGAGAGTAAGGTTCACTTATTCACTCTCACCTCCCCTTTGTTGCCCTTCTATGTAAAAGCTTTTTTGGCCTCTTTTATGTGAGACAATTTACTCCCTTCTACCTTTCCCTTTCTCCTTCTCCCACTACAACCTCTCTCACTCCTTAATTTTATATTTTATATTTATATGTCACCCTGAGTTACAAATATCATCTTTCCATGTAGTAAAGTAAATAAAGTAAAGTAAATAGTTCAACTTTGCTAAGTCACTTATGATTTCTCTTTCCTGTTTACCTTTACATGCTTCTCTTAATTCTTGTATTTGAAACTCAAATTTCCTATTTAACTCTGGCTTTTTAATCAAGAGGGCTTGATATCCATTTGCCCCCTGAAGTACTATACTCAGTTTTACTGGGTAGGTGATTCTTGGTTTTAATGCTAACTCCTTTGCCCTCTGAAATATCATATGCCAAGGTCTCCAATCCCTTGACATAGAAGATGATAAATCTTGTGTTATCCTGATTATGTTTCCACAATACTTGAATTGTTTCTTTCTGGATTCTTGTAATATTTTCTCCTTGACCTGGAAATCTGGAGTTTGGCTATAACATTCCTAGGAGTTTTCCTTTGGAGATCACTTTCAGATGGTGATCAGTGGAGTATTTCAATTTCTATTTTATCCTCTGGTTCTAGAATATCAGAGCAGTTTTCCTTGATAATTTATTGAAAAATGATATCTAGATTCTTTTTTTTGATCATGGCTTTCAAGTAGTCAAATAATTTTTAAATGATCTCTCCTGGATCTATTTTCCAGGTCAGTGGTTTTTCCAATGAGATATTTCACATTGTCTTCTATTTTTTCATTCTTTTGGTTTGGTTTTATTGTTTCTTGATTTCTCATAAAGTCATTAGCCTGTATTTACCCCTTTTTAATTTTTAAGGAATTATTTTCTTCTGTGAGCTTTTGGACCATCTTTTCCATTTGGCCAATTCTGCTTTTTAAGGCATATTTCTCCTCATTGGCTTTTTGGACCTCTTTTGCCATTTGGGCTAGTCTATTTTTAAGGTGTTATTTTCTTCAGTATTTTGGGGGGTTTCCTTTAGCAAACTGTTGCCTCATTTTTCATGATTTTCTTGCATCACTCTCATTTCTCTACCCAATTTTTCCTCTATTTCTCTTACTTGATTTTCAAAATCCTTTTTGAGTTCATCCCTGGCCTGAAACCAATTCATATTTTTTTCTTGGAGGTTTTGGATGTAGGGGCTTTGATTTTGTTGTCTCCTTCTGGTTTTGATCTTCCTTGTCACTAAAATAAGATTCTATAGTCTTATTTTCCCCCACTGTTTGCTCATTTTCCCAGACAATTTCTTGACTTTTTAGCTCTTTGTTAAGGTAGAACTCTGCTTCCAGTGTGAAGAGTGTACTGTTCCAAGCTTCAGGGTTTTTATGCAGCTCTTTTCATAGATACATGGTAGGATCTGTAAATTTTCAGCTCTTCCAAGATGGTATGATCAAAGGAGAGGTGTTTACTCCTCTTCTGGCCTATGCTCTGGCCTGTGAGTGACCACAAGCAATCTTTTCTGCCTTGTAACTGTGAGGAGGATTCCCTGTCCACCACTGCGACAAGTCCCCCCACACCAGCACTCCTCTTCACCCCAGGACCACCACCTAGGAATGAGACTCAGATCCAAGCAGGGCAAAGCAAGAGAATCATGCCTCAGCACCAGCAAAGAGATCCCTGCAATCTCTCTCTCTGATCAGCCACTCAATCCTCCATCATCTGTATGGTGAGAGCTCCTAAAGCAGCCACCACTGCCCCTACCACTGCTGCCCTAAGCCTGGGGCTGGACTGGACTCTTCTCTCACCCAGGTCCAACAGACCTTGACTTTCTGACCTACTGACGACTTTGGCCTTTGTGTGTTGGGAAGTCTGGAAACCACCATAGCTGCCAGTGATTCAGTCCCCTGATGCCTGCTCCACCCCATCTGTGCCAGAGCAGCCTTTGCTAGACTGTGCTCCTTTTCCAGCCTGGTGCAGTAGATGCTTCCTGTTGACATCTCAAGTTGTCTGGGGCTGGAAATTTGTTTTGCTCTCATTTTGTGGGTTCTGTTGTTCTAGAATTAGAGTTATTTTTACAGGTATTTGGATGGGTTTGGAGGAGAGCTCAAGCAAGTCCCTGCTTTTACTCCACAATCTTGGCTCTGCCCATGTTTGTAATTTCTTATAGCACAGTAATATTCCTAGAACATAATTTTTTAGCCATTCCCCAATTGATGAGCATCTACCTTGTGTCCAGTTCTTCACTACCACAAAAACTGTTTCTGTAACTATTTTGGTGTGTATTGGGCCTTTCTTATTTTATTAAATATTTTAGTACTTTCTTTGCAAAATTCCACATTGTTTTCCAGAATGGTTGTACCCATTAACAGCTTCACTAATGATGCATCGGTATGCTCTTCTTCCTACAACCCTTACAATATCATTTTAATTTTTTGTCATCTTTATCCATTTTGGGGGGTGTGAATTGAAGCTTCAATGATGTTTCACTTTGTATTTCTCTTATTCTTAGTGATTTGGAGCATTCTTTCCTATAACTTTTCATAATGCGCAATTGTTCTTTTGACCCTTTATCCTTTGACCTTTTATTCACAGGGGATATCCTTTCATCATATATTTATGTTAGTACTCTACATAGCTTAGAGATCAGACTCTTGGAGACATTTAATACAAACTTCCCCCACTCCACAGTCAACCACTTCCCTTTTTATCCTAAATGTATTAATTTGTTCTTATGAAAGCTTTTCAATTTCATATAATTTTTAAAATTTTCTATATTTGCTTCTATTCCCTGTTTATTTAAAATTTCATGTCCTACCTACAGCTATCAGATATGTATGATTTGCTTCTTTTCTGATTTTTTATGGGACCATCTTTAATATTCAGGTCAGGTATCCAATTTCAACTTATCGTGGAATATAGTATAAGATATTGCTCTAAATCTCCCATCTGCCAGACAGCTTTCCAGTTTTCCCAGCACTTCTCTTATCAAATAGGAAATTCTTTCCTAGATAATTTATGCTCTTGTGTTCATTAAACACTGAATTATTGAATTTAGTCATTTCTGATTCTTCCTTGTCTAGCTGTCTCCATTGATCTTTTCTATTTTTAATCAGAATCAAATGTTTTTTGATGATTGTCTTAAAACATAGTTTGAGGCCTAGAAGTGCTTTTCCTCTTTCATTCTGACCATTTTCATAATTCCTTTGGATATTCTGGATCTTTTCTTCCCCAAAATAAATTTAGTTATTGTTTTGTCTAGCCCTCTTTTTCTACTGTCTATAAGTGCTTAATTAAGGGCTCAGGTTTCCCCTATCCTGAGAAAAGCCAAACCAAAACAAACAAACAAAAAAAAACTCACCATCTTTCCTTGGCATTAATATCTCCTCAAGTAAACATCATCTGCCTTGGCTTCCTTTCAATGCTATAGTTCTAGAAAGATTAATCTACAACTTTTGCCTCTACTTCCTCACTATCTACTTAGTCCTTAGCCTGTTGCCCTATGTCCCAACCACTACAACCACCAGTCATGACCACCTCTTACTGAAATGATAATATCAAAGATAAGGGGACCAGTGTCCTTGATAAACAATCAAAATAATTGTTTATTACTCTTAATTTTCCATGACTTCCTACAATCTTTGACACGTGACTACAACTTCCTTCCTGATTCTCTCCACTCTCTTGGCTTCCATGACGACATTCTTCCCTAGATTTTTCTCTAACTGGTCTGGTGATTCTTATTTAATCTGCTTCTCAGATCTACCTTCCTTCTCCTACTTTCTAAGGGTAGGCATCCCTCTTGCTCTCCATCCTTTTTTTCTTTAAACTCCTTCCATTTTTAAACTCTTTACTATCGAGTATATATAAGGCACTGTGCTAGCTGCTGGCTATCAAAAATTTAGAAAAAAAGTGTTTCCATCCTGAAGGAGCTTACAGTTTACTGAGGGGATAGACAGACAGACGGATAGATAGATAGATGAGATAGATAGATAGATAGATAGATAGATAGATAGATAGATAGATAGATAAAAACATATAAAACACAAAGTAATTGTGGGAAGAATTGAGTACATTAGGTGGATCAAAAATGACCTCATGTAAGATCAGATCCTTGAATGGAACTAGAGATTCCAAGACACAGATGAAGAGGGAGAGCATTTTAGACATGGTTAAAGGTGGATAATAAATTTTTGTGAATCACACATGAAGTACTCCAGTTTGCATGGAAAATAGTATATGAATGGTAGTAATATGAAATGTCTAGAACAATAGGTTGGATTTATCTGAAAGACTTTTAAGTCCTAAAAAAGAATGGAATTTGTGTTTTATCCCGCAGTAATTACAGTCTTGAACCTTTTCGAGCAGTGTGGTGACATGAGAATATCTATGTTTAGAAATATCATCTTTTCATATGGACTCTAATATTATCTTCACGTAGATATAATTCCAATACCTTCATATTTAGGTTTCATCTCCACCAATCTCTCTTACTCCTTTCTTCCTAGTTCTAGTGCTTCATTTCTAGTTCCCTCCAAAACCCTAAACATATCTAAAAATAAACTCACCATCTTCCTCCAAGCTACCTCTCTTATCAGATTCCATATATTTGCTGATGTCTTCACATTCCTAGGCATGTAAGTTTGTAAATTCAGTCATCTTTGTCTTTGTCTTCCCTAGCCTCATAATCTATCAATTCCTACTTCAGAATATCTCTCACTTCTATTCACTACTCTCCACCTAAAGTGGCACTATGCTAATTCAAGCCTTTGTTACTTTTTGCCCTGAAATAATTCATATAAAGTTAGTAAAAAAAAATCTTAAAGCATCATGGAAATGAAGGCTGTATTACAATTCATTTTTACAACTAAAAGATTATTTTGCTGAGGAAAGAAGTGCCATAGAAATCCTACTAAGACACCTCATCTTGACCTTGCCTCCTAAACTTTTATTTATTTTGCTTGTTCAAAAACCTTAAGTGGCTCCCCACTCATAAGACAAACTACAAAAGTCCTCAACCTAGCATTCAATGTACAGTTGTCCCTTCCACATTGCAATTTGCCCCATTGCTGTTTCAACATAGCATAACTTGGCATGAGAAATTAAATGGGAATCTGGGGGTGTTTACTAGAAGCTGCTGACAACATGCAAAAGCCAACAGATGACACAAAGCCTATGACCAAACCCTTAACCCAAATTTTACAATAAGGTAGTGTAAACAACTCATAAAAGAAAAAGAAAAAAAAATCAGACTTCTTCTCTGATATGAAGGGAGGGCCAAAAATTTTCTTGGATTTTCCTAATTAGGAGGGCACCATACTCCTAGTCCCTGTGATGTGGAAAGGATAACTGTACTCCTTAGTTTCTCTTCAACCTATATTTACAGTTTTATTTTGTCTCGATCTCCTTTATCCATTTTATATTTCAGGTGAACTAGATTCCCTCAATGCATTTACAGAGGCTGTCCCCCTGTGCCTAATGTACTCCCTCTACTTATATCTTCCTCTTAAAATCTGTTTCTTCTTTTAAAGCTCACCTCAGGTGCCAATTATTCCATGAAGCTTTCCCTAGCCCTACAACACTCCCTCTCCCTAGCCCCTACTGAAAGTAATTTCTCTTTCCTCCAATTTTCTGAGGGCTCTCTGAATTACACCTTTACCTTTATCAAATCTTATTTTGAATCCTATTTACGGGATGACAAAAAATCAAAGACCTAGAGCTAAAAGAGACTTCAGACTTTATTTAGTCTAACTAGCTAATTTTTTTTAAATGTGTAAAGAAACTGAGTCTTGAGGAGGTTAAGTGATTTCCCCAAGTTTACACATATGGTAAAGAGGCGAGATTTGAACCTGTGTCCTCAAATTCTAAACAGAAGCTTTGATCTTTCTACTGTACCATGCTCATTCTTAGCGTATGCACTGTTTGTACACACACACCCCTCCATGTTTTATACTTAAACTCCTCAAGGGCAGGAACTAATCTTTTTTTCATGTTAGCAACTCTAGCTCTTTATACATGGGTGGGGAATATGTGGTCAGGAACAGACCCATGATTTTACTGAGATAGGGAATTTCTGGATCAGAAAACTCCCTTTCTTCGTGCCAGCAAGCAGTTTCTCTCCTATGTATTATTTCAGAGTTACCTAGAGTACTGAAAGATTTGCCTGGATTTATGCAAGAGTATGCCAGAGGCTGAACTTAAACCGTAGGTCTTCCATGCTCTAGGGTCAGATATCTATTCACTGTAGGTGCCTTAATTAATATTTGCTGAATTCTGGACATCACCATTCAAACTCTCATCCTATCTGCTCTAAAATACTTCTGTTCTAGTATACCACACCCTCCTAAAGGGTTATAGCTCCTTCCCATTAGAAACTGCTTTCTGAGAAAGCTGAAGCTGACCAAAAAAGGACTCTGTAAACATGTCTAGTCTGCTTGGCAAACATTTTCACCTCTGATTATGCCACTAATTATTCTCCAAGACACAAACTTTAAATGGAACCCCAAATTACTTTGTTGTTGTTGCTGGTTTTATTGTTGTTGCTACTGCCGCTGTTTGGTTGTTTAACAGTTTTTCAGTCATGTCTGACTCTTTGCGAAGACTTTTGGGGTTTTCTTGGCAAAGACACTGGAGTGGTTTGCCATTTTCTCCTCCAGCTCCTTTTATAGGTAAGGGAACTGAGGCAAACAGGGTTGAGTGACTTGCCCAGTCACATAGATAGTAAGCATCTGAGGCCATCTTTGAACTCACATCTTCCTAATTCCCGGCCTGTCTCTCTCTCTCTCCTGAATCATCTAGCTCCCCTATACTGTCTAGAATCATGATCAAATCAGCCCACCCTGAGCAAGGAATGTCCTGGCTAAGTGGACCCTTTGGAGAACTACTTTTGAATGGATTTTGATAATATGTTTTGAATAGTCGAAGATTTCTGTTTAAATTTTAAACCCAGCTGTAGGTTTTATGAGGAAATGTGGATACATCATTAAAATGAAAATCGCATGCTCAGGGAGATTTGGAGAAGAGGCAAGCAGTTATTTTTCTGGGTAGAAGGTATAGCCTCTGGCAGGGGAGTAGAAGGTAGAAAAATAGTTAATCTCAATGGGACTCAAACTTACCTACTATACTGTAACTCGTGTAATTAGATGATTACTAGATTTAGAGCAGGGGGCTGTCATTTTGCCTTCTGATAGTAGTGAACACCAAAACCACTCAAACACAGCTCACAAAGTTTATGACATCTCCCAAGCCCCTAGATGCAATTTATATCCCCATTATCCAGGGTTGCCTATTACAGACATATAGTTGTCTCAGGGAATTTCCAGATCTAAAATCTCAGCATCAGTGTCCTCATTTCTAAAATGGAGATGTAACACTGTCATTATCTGCTTCATAGTGATGGGGTTGGGTGGGGGGAAACAAGATAAACCATGAGGCTGCATAAATAGAAAGAATCCTGGCCTAAGAATAAAAAAAAAGAGTTGAAGTGTGTATATATATATATATATATATATATATATATATATATATATATATATATATATATATATATATATACAATATATATACTACATACACACACATATACACACATATGTATACATATATACATACATACACATACATACATACATACATACACATACATACATACATACATATATGATTCTGGGTAAATCACTTAACTACTCTGAGCCTCAAATTATTCATTTATTAAAAATGGGAGTAGTTACCCTACTGAGTAGGTAGTGAAGAAGATAGAGCTCCAGGACCAGAGTCAAGACGGTGTTGTTGTCTAGTCATTTTCAAGTCATATCCAACTCAGTGACTCTTTTTGGGGGGTTTTCTCGGCAAAGATACTGGAGTGATTTGCCATTTCCTTCTCCAGCTCATTTTACAGATGAGGAAACTGAGGCAAACAGGGTTAAGTGTCTCACATAGGGTCACACAGCTAGTAGGTATCTGAATCCCAATTTGAGTTTAGGTGTTTCTGACTCCAGGCCCAGTACTCTATCCATTACACCATCTAGAAAACTTGAGTTCCAATCTGGCCTCTGACTTTTATTATCTGTGTTACATTGGGCAAGCCACTTAAGCTTTGTCTCAGGTTCCTCATCTGTAAAACGGAAATGATAATAACACCTACTTCCCAGAGTTGTTGTGAGGGTTAAATGAGATAATAATTATAAAGCACTTGTCACATCCTAAATGCTACATAAATGTTAGTTGTAGCTGCTAAACAGGAAAGCACTAGATATACGGGAGCCCTGCTCATTGACATTAACTCTTACTTTTATATTATAAATTATAAACTTAGTCGCTGTTCAATCGCAACCAAAAATTAGAATAAAATAGGGAGGGGGAGGTAGGGATTGGATCTATGATTTCATTCATATAGGGGACTCTGTTAAGGCACTTTCCTCTTCCAGTGTAGCAACTTCCTCTTCCCATGTAGCAACATCCTCTTCCAGTGTAGCAGCTTATATTCTTAGACAAATTAAGTGAATTGCCCTGGCTCACACAGCTAGTGTATGTGTCAGAGGACTTGAACCCATCTAGGCTGACTTTATTTCCTGTCTTTCTCTCCTTCCTATTGTAACGATTCTATGCACATGCATGCATATATGTGTGCATGTATATATGTATGAAACATATACACATGTGTAAGTACATGTATATAATGTGCATGTACATAATATGTATGTGCATATATACATATATATAGTGTATATATGTGTATATATATGTGCATATATGGTTAGTCTGGTTTTGTTTTCCACTTTTTTGCCTTTCTCACTTTCCTAATATACTTAATATACTGCATATTTGTTACTTTTAATAATACCTTAATATTCTGTCAATCAGTCAACAAATATTTATTAAGCATCCACTAAGTGCCCTGCTCTGGGGATTCAAGTATTAAAAATGAAACAATCTCTATTCTGAGTGAATATTCTAATAAGGCAGATAAATGTACATAAAATATAAATAGCTTAAACATAAAATCAATAAGTAAAGATACATACAAAGTAGTTAAATTCAAAATAGTTTGGGAGGGTGGGCATTCCAGAACCCAGGGGAATTGGGAAAGATTTCATGCAGAAAATGATGCCTGAGCCGCCTCTTAAAGGAAAAGGGCGACTTTGTGAGGCAGAGGACTGCATTCCAAGCATGGCAAAGCAGGGTGGTAAAACGGTATGTTGTGAGTAAGGAACAGAGAGAGGGCCCGTTTGACTGGGTCAAATAGTGGAAGAGAAATGTCAAAAGATGCTAGAAAAAAAGGTTGATACTAGGTTGTATAAGGTTTTAAAAGCCAAACAGACCAGCTTATTTTTTACCTCTCAAGCAATAGGAAACCACTGAACATGGTTGAATAAGGGAGTCACACAGTCCGATCTATACTTAAGGAAAATGAGTTTGGAAGCACTGTGTGAGAATGGAGATGGGAAGACCTGAGCTAAGATGAGTGGAGATAAAGAGTTGGAATGGAGACATGTTGTAAAGGTTGAAATAGCAAGATTTGGTGATTGACTGGGTGTGTGAACTGAAAGCAAAGGAATCAAGAATGGTGCCTGACTTTAAAAACCTGAGACACTAGAAGTATGGTGACACCTTTGATACTAAGGGAACAACAGAAGAGGGAAAGATTTAAGTGTAAAGGTGAATTCATTTTAACTACATTGAGATTAAAATGTCTATGGGATATTTTGAAATGTTCAATAGGCAATTGGTGATGGGAACTGAAGTTTGGGGGAGAGAATAGGATTAGATAGGTCTGTGAATAGCCTTCAGAGGTTTTGTAAGTTAAACCCATAAAACCCGATGGGCTACTGAGATTGATTATAGAGAGAGAAGAGAAGAGGTTCCAAGATAGAGCTCTAAGGAACACCTATAGTTAGAATATGTGATGTGGAGAATGAACCAACCAAGGAGACTGAGAAGAAGTAGTGAGACAGGCAGGTGAATGTAGCATTACAAAAACACAGCTAGGAGAGACTGTCCATAAGGAGCGTGGCCAACATTGTTAAATGTAGCAGACAGGTCGAGAAAGATTGGGGATGAGAAAAATTCTGATTTCTCACTTAAGATATCATTGGTAATTTTGGAAAGAGCATTTTCAATTGAGTGATGAGGTCAAAAGCCAGATTGCAAATAACTGAGGAGTGAGTGAGAGAAGAAATGGAACCACAGATTACAATAAAATTTTCAGCTTCCTGTTGCTTGAGAAAGGGAGGAGAACTATTGGGTAATAGCTTCAGAGGATGGTAGGAGCTAGTGAAGTTTTTTCCCCTCAAAGGATTTTACGTATAGACAATAATTTAAATATTCTCTGGTTGTTAGACCTATAAATTATTTATTTTGCCATAATAAATAAAACAGCTATGAATGGGGGAGGGGGAAGCAACAAGGTGACACAGTGGATGGAGTGCTGGGCCTAGAGTCAGGAAGACTCATCTTTCTGAGTTCAAATTCAGCCTCAGAAGCTTACTAGCTGTGTGACCCTGGACAAGTCACTTACTCCTGTTTTTCGGTTTCCTCATCTGTAAAATGAGCTGGAGACAGAAACTGCAAGTAGCTCCACGATCTTTGCCAAGCAAATCTGAAATGAGGACACCAAGAGTCAGTCACAATTGAACAACAACAACAAATGAATATTTTTGTGTGGAAGCATCCCCTACCCCTTTTTAAAATTATATCAAAAAAAAATAAAGTCCAAGAAATGTAATTAATATGTGGAAATGTATACAGTTTCAGCACTCTGATGTCATATGGTCATATTGTTCTACACCATTCTCCAGTTCCATCAACAATATGGCAGAGAAGTTTTTTTCTTCATAGTCCCACTGATATATTTTATCATTTTATTCCATATTTTCACTTGGGTGCATATAAAAGATCATATTAAAATATTCATTATTTTTTCAGTGATAATTAGGGAATTTAACTGCCTTTTCATACTGCTATTAACAATGTCTTTTTTCCTCAACTTAATATTTCTTCTCTTTGCACTATATATACATAATACCTTATTATACCCTGCATAATAACAATAAATTTATAAGTAACATTATTATATACAAATCCACATATCTACATGTCTGTGCATACAGGCATAGTTTGATTTATTGTACTTTGCTTTATTGGGTTTTGCAGATACTGTATTTTTACAAAGTGAAGGTTTGTGGCTTCCTTCAAAATTGAGCTCAAATCCTTCCTTCTGTTGGAAGCCTTTTCTAACTTTCTGAGATGCTAGTATCTTTACATCTGAGTTATTGTCCATCTATATGTATGCATCATGTATGTAACCTAGTTATTTGTATGGTATTTCCTCCATTATTAGAAAGTGAACTCCTTTTACCTTTCTTTGTATCATTCAGGTTTTAGCAAAGAGCCTGGCACACACAAAGTGATCAATGAATATTTTTTGACTGACTGCCTAGCCAGATTCTATGTAGTATGAAGCTGTCTCCATTCTGTCAAGGTCACCTTTAGATCAGTAATTCTAAACTTTTTTGGATTTGTGACATCCCTAGTTTATTACTTGATTTGATGCTCCCTCTCTTTTCCTTTTCTCACTTCCATAAAATACTATAGGACATATAATACTTTTTTTAAAATTAAAATTAATTTAAATAGAAGGAGAGAAGGGAGGAAATGAAATAATGATACATATTGAGTGGAATGATTGACTCTACATGTAGTTTCTTGAAATTAAACCTGAGGATTATTGGTAGAAGCAGTTATTCAGTTAGTATGTTAAATGATGCCCTAACCACCTTCAAGAGTCAGCCATATTTCTCAACGTGTGAGAAGAATGACAGATTTGGAATCTAGACAATCTGATTTCTAATCCTGAATCAGATACTAGATTTCTGATCTCAGATAAGTTTTATAAACACAGCATCAGTTTCTTTATCGGTAAAATGTGAATAACAGTATCAACTCACAGAATTTTGTGAGGCTCAAATAAGAAATTATAGGCAATGCACTTTGTAGACCTTAAAGTGGTGTATGTGTATGTATTTGTGCACATATAAATATACATATCCATGTATAAAATATACATATATACACATATGAATGTGTATGTACATGTATATACATATTATATATGTATATGTGTGTGTGTATGTGTGTCAAGGGTGGGCTAATAGATGTTTGGCTCTCTGAAAAAAATACACACGACATATTTTTAAGTTTAATCTGCATTATTGACATTTTCTCCATCACTTTCTCAAGTCTAGACAATCAACAAGAAAATAAATCAAGTCCTGATTTGTAACATTTGCTGATTTTCACAGAGTAAATGCTCATACTGAAATTTTAGCAATTAGCCAAGATGGCTCCAGCACATCCCTGGTTATCACCATCATCATCATCATCATCTTCATCGTCTTCATCATTATCATCATCATATTTGTTGATGTTAGTAGCAGCGGTAGCTCAAGGGGTTTCTCCCATTATTGGGTGGCAATAATCTGCTTCCTGAATTCAGGTTTGAAAGAATTAGCCAGTAGCCTCCTATCCTCCCCGTTTTATCCACTTTAGCTTGATTGTTTACTCCAAACTTTGTGGAGCACCACTCAACCCCCTCCATGAGCAATTCCAAGAAAGTATGAACATAGTACAAAATCAGCTTCCTAAGACTTCATACACTGAGGATAGGATACCAAGCAGAGTTTATTGTTAACCACTCTTTTCATCTTTTCAAAATCATCTTGACACTGCCTCATTTAATTGTCTGCACACGTGTATCCTGGCTCAAAGTTATTTAATAAATCAGGGTTATGAGTACTATACTTGGACACAGCTTGTTTGGAGCATCACCCTCCTGTTTCCTGTCAAGCTCACTCCATTTCAGCATTGAAACATGAAATAAATACCCTGAAAGACTTAATTATTAAAACAGGAGCTGTGTGATTGAGTCTTTTTCTCCCCCAACACTGCAGACATAATTGAAACTGACTGTGCCCAGGCAGCTTATGCAACCTTTCCACAATGTGTTCATTAAAAAATTGAAAGAAAGGAAGCTTCCCCCCACCCCTTTTATCTATGAAAAGAAAATCTATTGTGTTTGCAAAGTGTAGTGGTTGGGGGAGGTTGGAGGATTTCATGGTCTACATGTGTTAGGTTCCATATGATCATTGATACAGTTCAAATAGTACTGAGGAGAGGTTATGCAAATGCTGATCCGAAGTTCCCAAAGAACCCTTACAAACACTATTCAGGGAGGATAAGGAAAGGAAAAGCCTTCGGATGCTTTTAAAATAATTGCCACCAGTAGTGCTCTTGGCAGTGTGACTGCTGGACATTAATATTAGAAAGTAATGCTAGGTAGAAAATACTGAAAGTTTTGAGACAAGGGGAGGGCAAGATTTAGTGATCAGTGTCAAGACTTTCCATGTGAGTCACTCTATGCCTCCCTTTCCCATGCTTAATGCTTTGTTTCTCTTTTTGCGTAAAACTAGGATTACAACACCAGAAACCGGTTTCAAAGACAAAAACAACAACAGCAAAATGTTAATATTATAGCTCTAGCTAGAACATGACTATGGCTATTTGAATTATTTTAATGGCTACCTTAATTTTATAAATGCTATATGTAGCTGAATTGAATCATTTTTAGAGTGATTTAAGAATTGCAAGGCACTTTTTCATAACCACATGGTCAGATAAATATTGAGAGATACTCTTAAAATATCTGAAAGAGAAGATGTTTCCAGTGGCTTATTATTGGTAAAAAAAAGTGACTAAGAAAATATAAACAACAAAATGAACATATACCTACTCTCCCATCTCTACAAAATCCTTATGAGAATAATTCACAAATAACATTTATAGCATGCATGAAAAAGTGCTAGAAAAAGGAAGGCTTTCTGGAAGAGCTTTTCCATAATATTTAATACCTTTAAAACTACATAATTCAATGAAATATATAAAAAATTCAAGATTTTACTATACTTATGGTTTTTTGAATCAGTAGATAAAAATGCTTTCTTAAAAATTCTCTTCTAAGAAATTGTAACCAAAGCAGATATCAAAATCATACAAGATTTCTTGAAAGATGTAATAACAGAGATAACCTTGTTCAGCAACCGTTTAATTATTGGAATCAAGTGAGGCAGAAAACAGGGAAATATGCTTGCCAAAGACTATTTACCATCTGGCAACACCAATGTCCAAACTTAAGTCCAAATGGAAGAAAGTTTCTCTGTAGGTCAGGAATTCTTAAACTGAAGTGTCTAAATTTTCTTTAACGTTTTGATGACTATATTTCAATATAATTGATCTACTTTGAAATCCTATGTACTTTATTCATTTAAGAATCATTATTATGATGAGGAGTCTGCAGATTTCATCAGATTGCCAAAGGGGTCCTTGGGATACACACACACACACACACACACACACACACACACACACACACATATACATGCACGCATGCACACACAAAGTAAACAACTGCTGAGGTCCTCTAGATCCTATTTGTGAACATCCTTGTGCTCTTTTCATCAAGCCCTAACAGCGTCTCCATAATGAGATACATAATTGTTCAAAATAGTTTGGTCAAAGTATCCTCAGGGGGCAGGTAGGTCCCAGCTGGGTGGCATAGTCAATAGAGTAGTGGGCTGGAAACCAGGAAGACACCTTCCTGAGTTCAAATCTGGCCTTAGACACTAGCTGTGTGACCCTGGGCAAGTAACTTAATGTTGTTTACCTCAGTTTCCTCATCTGTAAAACGAGCTAGAGAAGAAAATGGCAAACCACTCCAGCATCTCTGACAAGAAAGCCCCAAATGGGGTCACAGAGAATCGGACATGGCTAAACAACAGGTATGCACAGAAGAAACACCAAGTGGATTAAAAATGCATGGTACAGTAGATAGAGTGTTGGGCATAGAGTCAGGAAAACCAAATTTCAAATCCTACCTGTACCATTTACTATGTTTGTAACCATTTGCTGTTGTTGGATTGTTTTTCAATAGTATCTTACTTTCCATGACCCCATTTGCAGTTTTCTTTCACAAAGATACTGGAGTAATTTGTCATTTCCTTCTAGAACTCATTTTTATAGATGAGGAAACTGAGGGAAATAAAGTTAAGTGACTTGCCCAAGGTCACACAGCTAGTACGTATCAGAGGTCAGATCTGAATTTATGAAGATGAATTCTGGAGCCTTCTTGTCTCTAGCCCTGATACTGTATCCACTGTACCATGGAGCTGCCCTATAAGACCACAGGAAAATCAAAACCTTTGAAAGCCTCAGTTTCCTCATCTATAAAGTACAGGTATTGGATTTGGTGAACTCTAATATCTCTTTCAGCTCCGAGTATATCACCTAAATTCTAAGTATGTCATTAATTATATCATTAATTCTATATTCATCTCTTAAGTATATTATCTCTAAGGTAGCTTGTTATTACAGTGATTAACATGCTGGACTTGGAGTTAGAAATAGTAGTATTAGTAGAAGCAGCAGCAGCAGCAGCAGTAGTAACAGAAGTAGTAGTAGTAGTAATAATATTAGTAGTAGTAGTAGTAGTAAAGGCAACAAACACTTATTTTTTTTAATTTATTTTACTTTTAATTCATGGAATAAAATAAGCATTTCCATAACATGGTACAATAAAAAGAGATAATTGCACATGAAACTGCAAATCTTTTTTTGTCATTGTTGTGAAAGACTACCTAAATTTTGCTCCTTCCTAACCTATTGCCCTTTATTGAATTTTCTCCCTTGACCCTGTCCCTTTTCGAAAGTGTTTGTTTTTGATTACCTCCTCCCCCTTTCTGCTCTCCCTTCTATCATCCCCCCCTTTTTAATCTTCTTCCTCCTTCTTTCCTGTGGGGGAAGATACCCAATTGAATGTGTATGGTATTCCCTCCTCAGGTCAAATCGGATGAGAGCAAGATTCACTCATTCCCCCTCACCTACCCCCTCTTCCCTTCCTACAGAACTGCTTTTTCTTACCACTTTTATGCAGGATAATTTACCCCATTCTATCTCTCTCTTTCTCCCTCTCTTAATGTATTCCTCTCTCATCCCTTAATTTGATTTTATTTTTTTAGATATCATCCCTTCATATTCAACTCACCCTGTGCCCTCTATCTATGTGTATACACACACACACATATACATATATATGTACACACACATACATATATATGCACATATATATACATACACACACGCATATTTTTTTTCAGCATTTTTTCGGTTCTCCTTTAGCAAGTCATTGACTTGTTTTTCATGGTTTTATCTCATCATTCCCATTTCTCTTCCCAGTTTTTCCTCTACTTCTCTAACTTGCTTTTCCAACTCCTTTTTGAGGTCTTCCATGGCCTGAGACCAGTTCATGTTTTTCTTGGAGGCTTTTGATGTAGGCCCTTTGACTTTGTTGACTTGTTCTGGCTGTGAGTTTTGGTCTTCTTTGTCACCAAAGAAAGATTCCAAAGTCTGAGACTGAATCTGAGTCTGTTTTCCCTGCCTGGCCATGTTCCCAGCCAACTTACTTGACCCTTGAGCTTTTCATTAGGGTATGATTGCTTGTACAGTAAACAGTACTTTGTCCCAAGCTTGAGGGGATGTGCTGTTGTTTTCAGAGCTATTTCTATGCAGGCAGCTCTGCCACACCAGCCCTACTCCTCCCCCAAGAACCACCAACTTGGACCTGACTTACACCTTAAGCAGGCTGTGCACTCCTGCTCTGATCTGCCACTTAATTCCTCCCACCAGGTGGGCCTGGGGCTGGAAGCAACTGTAGCTGTAGTTCTGTAGCTGCACCACCCCTGCTGCCCCCAGGGTGGTGGCTGAACTGTGAACTCCTTTCACTCTGTCTTTGGTGTTTGTGGATTGAGAAGTCTGGTAACTGCCACAGCTCACTGATTCAGGGCACTAGGGCCTGTTCTGCCCGGCTTTTGGTCTGGTTGGTGCTGCCACCACCCACACTGGTCTCTACTCCCCTACACTCCCAGCTCCATGTACAATAGACCTCACCCAGTGACCATCCAGACTGTCCTGGGCTGAAGCCCTGCTTCCTTCTGCTATTTTGTGGGTTCTGCAGTTCTAGAATTTGTTCAGAGACATTTTTATAGGTTTTTGGAGGGACTCTGAGGGGAGCTCACGCTAGCCCCTGCTTTCCACCGCCATGTTGGCTCCACCCCCCAAAACCACAAGTCTACTGTGCACAACTTGCTATTCTTTCAAATATACAGCAAGATTCTCAAATTTGTTTTCTATTTTTTTCTTACCTTTCCTACCCTCCCCACTCCTCCAGAGATGGCTACCATTAGACACAAATAGGAGTACATATATATATATATGTAAATTTTGCTAAGGTAGCTTGAAAGAAAGGAATAAGCACTTACGTAGTGTTTATTTTGTACCAGGTGCTGTGCTAAATGCTTTACAAATATGTGTTAGGTGCTATTATTACCCTTATTTTACTGTTGATAAAGTTGAGGCAAAAGAGAGGTTAAGCAACATGCCCAGGGTTGCACAGTTGGTAAGTAGCTGAGGTCTGATTTGAACTCAGGTCTTCCCAACTCCAGATCTAGCACTCTCTCCTAGTTCAAATCCTGCTTCAGTTATTTCATAGTTGTGTGAACAAACCTTGGGCAAATCACTTAACCTCTCTAAGCCTCAGTTTCTTTACCTGTAAAAATGAATTAATGATAGCATCTACCTCATGGGGATGTTGAGAAGGAAGAAATGAAATTATAGATAGATTAGACAGATTGATAGAAAATATATTGTTTTGTAAACATTAAAGTGTGATATATATGTTATATATAATGTTAGCTAGTATTATAATTAACCTATGAATGTATATTGTCCAGACTAAGCTATGAAATTTGATGAACAGCTAATGTAGATGATTCATACATAAATCTAGAAGAGACACTGTGGATGGACAGTCAAGTAGGCCCAACGCTAAACTGGAAGAGGAGAGCAGATTGGATTGCCTTTGGGAAATTGTGCAGTGATTCTCTGTAAAACAAAAGCCTATCCTTTGAATATCAGTATTCTTCCAGCCACGTACCATATTTTCAAAGACATATATTTTGAACGGCCCAAAGGGAAAAGAGAAACTCAATAGTCAGAAGTACCCTGCAGCATTTTACCAATGAAGAGTTGTGCAGAGCAGGGAAAACAGATGTTCACAGACATATGCATGACTATCCAAGGAGGTGGGCTACTCACGTAGTAGGAGTAAAGGCTAACCAGCAGATCACCACTGTGCTCCACTGGGTTCTACACATTGCCAAGAGATCTAGAAAGAAGGTACTTAGTGCATGATATAGATACTCTGCAGAAGATTTACAGGAGCAAATAAGTAAGTCATATGAGATGAGAAGTTTGGTTGGGTTGCAATCCACTCACTTCATTGAAGGTATTACACACATCAACGACATCCCAGATGCATAGAAATATTGAAGCATTATCCCCAATTTGCATTGAAGGAAGCTGAAGC
Organism: Trichosurus vulpecula; assembly: GCF_011100635.1. Taxonomy (NCBI): domain Eukaryota; kingdom Metazoa; phylum Chordata; class Mammalia; order Diprotodontia; family Phalangeridae; genus Trichosurus; species Trichosurus vulpecula. The sequence continues at coordinate 385,539,985 of NC_050576.1, read as the reverse complement.
TGAGAGGCAACTGGTAGGGCAACTAGTAAGTGTCAGAGCCAGGAACTCAATTTTATCCAAGTATATCAATTTGCCCCATGACCACATTGCTTCTACATGGTCTAGTCTAGGTAGTAGTATTTTATAAGGTTTTTTTGGCTGTTTTAATGGTTGACTTGACTGTATTAAGGGCATTTAGGCAGCAAAATGGATAGAATGTTGGTCCTGAAGTTGGGAAGACTCATTTTCCAGAGTTCAAATCAGGCCTCGGATGTTCACTAATTATGTGACCCTGGACAAGTCACCTAACACTATTTGCCTCAGTTTCCTCATCAGTAAAAATAAGCTGGAGAAGAAAATGACAAACTACTCCAGTACCTTTGCCAGAGAAAACCCCAAATAGGGTGATGAAAAATCAAACATGACTGAAAACTACTGAACATCAACAGAAATTGACCATGTTAAATAAATATGGTTGTGAACACTGTATTGTAGTGTTCTTGTAGGAACTGAACTAAGTTACACCTACTCTCCCCAGAGACTGAGTTGAGGGGCAAAGAAGAGTATGCCTCTTAAGTATTAGGGAAATGTTGCTTGTTACTGCTACAGATTAAAAGTAAATATCCCTTTATAAAAGTTATTTGATATTTGTTAGTTAAATGGAACTGGAGGCTAGTCACTGGTTATAACACTGGGGACAATACAGTCACTACTGGCTTCATTTCAAGAAAAGACAGAGATCCAATTTCTGAGCACCCTAGAACAGAGGTGTCAAATATGTCTCCTCAAGGGCCCCAGAAACTAGATTAAAATAGATTGGGAAATATTTAACAAAATAAAAACACAATAGAACATAGATAAAGTTAATATGTGGTTTTCTAAGTCAATATGTGACCTGCAGAGATATTTATGTGTCCCAATTCTGTTTCAATTTGACACCACTGCCCTAGAACATTGACAGATGTAGCAGTCTGGCTGCAAGAAAGAGGTCCAAAGAATACTCCCTACCATAATCAAATAGATTTGGAACTCCCTCAATAATTTAACCCCAAAGGCATGTTCATTAATGATTCCATCTCAACTTAGAAAGGCATGTCCAGTGGAGTCCCTCAGGAATCTGTGGTTGGCTTTATTCTATTTATCACTTTATTAATAAGAGAGCTTTTGAGTTCTTGAAATAGCCTGATGAAATTACAACAACCTTCTTGAGGAGACAAGTCAGTAAGATATTTTGATAGTGAACACCTAACGGGAAGATTTTGCTTTTTCAGCAGCCCCCAAAGTCTGCTTATCTTCTGGGGGAGCCTAAATTAGGTGGCATTACAAGTCTGGATGAGACTGTGCATGACCTTATGGGAGGGGAATTTTGCAGATAGGTCAGGCTATTGACCCAATAGTGTTCCAAGGTTCAGGGGTTAGAGGGATAAATATAAAGTCTTACAGTTGAGTTCAAAAAATAGACTTCACAAGTTCAATATAAGAGGTGTAGTCAGATGACACTTTTTTCTGAAAATGATTTTATGTTTTTTAGTAGATTGTTAGCTCAATTTGAGTGAAAAGTATATCAGGCCAAAAAACGTCTAATGTGAGTTGGAACTATGGAAAAGGAAGCAGAGTCCAAGAACAAGGTGAAAGTACTGCTATATTGTGATCTGGTTAGATCATATCTATTGTATTTGTATATTTAGTTCTGTTTGCCAAAATTTAGAAGAAACATGCTAAAGACTGTCAGAGAGCAACCAGATGAAGAGTTCATGTAATATGAAGACCAATGAGGGAACTGAGAATGTTTAGCCCAGAAAAGAGAAAATTAAAGATTAATATGACAATCTATCTGACTGAAGACAACTTCTTCCATACCATAACCCTGAAGCTTATGGTACTGAAGAAGGAATTGCTTTTCTATTCATCTCCTGAAGATATATTTAGGAACAACAAATGGAAGTTGCAAGGTAGAAAATTTAGGCTGAAACTGAAGCCATCTCTGAGTGTAATAAATTGTCTCAAGACACATATCGCCAAGGCAATATTCATAGTGGTTGCTTTTACTATGAATATGCCAGCTTGGTTCTGAATCACGAAATATAACAGACTCTCCATATAGAAGACAGAAGCAAAACATTCATTCAGACAGAAGAAAGCCAAATCCCAACACCAGTCAACCAAATCCATCGTAGCAACAAAAAAGTTAATATACATTATCACTACAGAGAGCAACTCCATTCCCAAAGCCTTTTCCTGGCTCAGGTCTTTCCACACATAAACACTCACAAATCATATCTGACTCCTTGCCTGTGTCTGCTCTCTCCCACTGTTCTAACTGTTCTGAGCATTTCCTGCTCCACCCTTCCTGTTCCATTTATTTAGCAAGCTCCTCCCACCACATGAGACTTAGGCTTCCATGTGATTTAAGCAGGTCACAAAGGCCTATTAATGGATGGAGAAAATCTTCAAATTAAGCAGAAGTATGTTACCAATACAAGACAATAGCTCTCTCCACCCCAATCTCCTTGGAGATCTTCAAGAAGAAAATGGATGGCGGCTCGTTGGACATGTGAGTCCTTTTCAAGTATAGATGGATTAGGTGGCCTATGAGCCCCCACCCATCTTCAAAATACTTTGATCATGGGGGCAGCTGGGTGACACAATGGATAGATAATCAGCTCTGAAATCAAATCTGGACTCGGACACTTGCTAGCTAGTTATGTTGATGAAAATGGGAAGATTTTTCCCATCCATTAATATGCCCATGTGACTTGCCTTAGTCACTGTAATGGCAATGTGAATTTGAAGATCTTCTTCATCCATTAATAGGCCCATGTGACCTACTTATGTCACAGGAAGCCTAAGTCACGTGGTGGAAGGAGTTTGCTGAATGAATGGAATAGGAAGGGTGAAGCAGGAAATGCTCAGAGCAGTGAGAATGTTGGGAGAAGATGATGCAGGCAGAGAGTCAGCTAGCGAATTGTGAGTGTTTATTTGTGGAAAGGCCCCAGCAAGGGGAAGGCTCTGAGATGGGGTAGCTCCATGCTGTGATAATGTGTATTAACTTCTTTGCTGCTTGGATGGATTAGACTTACTGGTTTGGGGATTTGGCTTTCTGGTATCAGAATAAATGTTTTGCTTTTGTGTTCTCTATGGGAAGTCTGTTATATTTTGCGATTCAGAACCAAGTTGGAAAACTCATAACAATGGCAACCATTGTGAATATTGTCTTGGCAATACAGTCACATGAGTCTGAATCACATGAGTCTGAGTCACATGGAGCCTGTGGTGGGAGGAGCTTGCCAAATAGGTGGAGCAGGAAGGAGTGGAGCAGGAAGTTGGAGTGAGTCAGATTTGGGAGAGAGAAAGTGGGAATTGCAGCTTAGAGAGAGAAGAAGCAGACAGAGAGAGCAGGAGGTAGCGTGAGTGAGAAAGGGAATGATCTTGCTTAAGGGAGTCTGTTTTGTGGGGAAGCCCTGATGAAGGGAAGGTTTGGGGTTGGTGGTATCCCCTGCATTGATAATGTGTGTGTATTTCTTTGTTGCTATGATGGATTTGGCTTTCTGGTATTGAGATTTGGCTTCCTGGTATATGAATAAATGTTTTGGTTTTGTCTTCCATGAATAGAGTCTGTTATGTTTTGTAATTCAGAACTATGCAGGTATATTCTTAGCAGCTATAACCACTGTGGGTATCGCATTGTCACTACATTTGGCCATGAGGATGGGATAGCAAAATATAAAACCTCTACTTGGAAGGCTTTAGGGAAGGAAATGGATATTCCAGGATGGGAGGATTTGCCTTATTCCTCCCTGGCAAGAGAAATATGCTAAAAACACAGGGCTCTGTGAAAACTGAGAACCGAGGCTACTGAAAGGAGGATCTAGAGATTTAGAAAGATGTTTGTAAGGAATACCAATAGAACTGCGGAAAGAACTGGCAAAGATGTATAGGAGAGACTGGACCTTGCTAACAAGTCATTGTATTACGTGTAAAAGCAGAAACAAATTGCTGGAGGAAAAGGTTCAGATGAAAAAGTAGTTAACTGGTTTGCATGAGAAGCTCTCTATGCTATACTATTTGAACTTTCCTTTAGAAGAGCAAGCTAGATGGGGCAGCTAGGTGGTGCAGTGAGCAGAGCACCAGCCCTGGAGTCAGGAGTACCTGAATTCAAATCCAGCCTCAGACCTTGACACATTTACTAGCTGTATGACCTTGGGTAAGTCACTTAACCCCAATTGCCCTGCCTTCCTCCCTGCAAAAAAAAGAGCAATCTAGAAGTTTCAGGTGGCAGAAGAGAAGGTGACTATTAGTTTAGCTCATAAAAGAAGCAAAAAAGTAACAAGAGGAAGGTCCATGCAGCCCTTGCACAGGCTGGGCTCATTGGGGGCCCAAACACCTGCCAGAAAGATGTGTGGGAGGAGAATGAAACAAAGTTAGATGAGGAGACTCCTGTTCTTCCAATACTAAGAAGGAAGCAAGAGAACCACGGGGTCCACACAGTGTTTAGGGAAGTAATTAAGGATTGTACTCAATGAGAGGTCACAGATATTTTGAGTCAATTTACCCCAAAAATGAGAGAATTGTTAGTATCTTGGATGGTGAGAATCAGTGATGAAGGGGCCAGAGAGGTAGGGATAGATAACATAGATTGTTTGAAATTTATAGGTAGTAGTTAGAATCCTTTTGTACAGTAAGCTTTTAGGGATTACCATATACAAAGAGGTAACAATGGAACTAATCTGTTAGCTTTACCTGCAAAAGGATGCAACAAACAATATCCTACTGACTCTATGTGGCCTAGTGGAGATAGACTCTGGTATTCACTTATAGACTGGATGAGAAAGTTAAAGGAAGAAGTAATGAAGACTGCAATTATAATTGCAGATGCTGAGGCTTATCACGGGGTTCCCTTAACGGTTTCTCATAGAAATATAATAGTGAAGATGGCTCCTACTACTTATAAGTACCTAATTCTCACTCTACTAATTGGAGAAATAGGGCACTCTCTTTCAGAGGTGCTGCATAAGATTTCACAGTTAAGTGACTTAGTAGAATGGGGAAAGGAAAAATTTCCTCAACAAAGAAGAGTAAATAGCCAGGGTATTCAACATCAGAATTGATTAACAAGGAAGGAATTATTTACTGCTCTATTAAGAGCAAGGATAGATTTTGGAAGAAGAAATGGTGTCCCAAGTAATGAACTATATAATATGTACCTGGAAAGGGGGTTTAATATTAGACTGAAGTAACAACTGCCCCTGCAGATCTTCCTGAATCATTGTATCCACCTTCAGGGAGAATAGGAAATTGGTCAAGCCCCAGCTCAGATTAAAGAAATACACAGAAGCAAGAGAGATAAGAATTAAGACAATTTTAGTGGATTTCTGAACTCCAGAAGCAGTGCCGACCCTATATTTACCTTGCTTCTGGTTGTTCTCTCTTTATTTTTTTTTTTTTTGGCTTTTCAACTTGTTTGCTAGATTTATTTTCTGCAGGTTTGGTGCCCTCTACCTGTAGACAACTGACTGCCTGAGCTGGATATCACCCTCTGTCCAAGACTGCTATGTCACTCCTGCTCCTGGCATCTACTAAGCTTCAGACGCCGGCTAAAAAACTGACCCCTCAAATGGGACCTCTTGGGGCAGGGACAGCTTTATGTCCAATTTCAGCAGGAAGTAGTTATAGAAGAAGAGACTTTCACCCCTTACCCCACGGAATTTTGGGCCCCATTCGTTTGAGGGGGGAATGACAGGGTGCTTGTGCTCAAGCCCCACCCTAAGATATTGTTTTATGTGCTTATTTTGTGTTATCCCTATTTTACGGTTGTACAATTCTGTTGACACGAGTTACCCCTAAACTCCCAATGGCCTATGTAATGGATACGAACAATCTGGGAGGCGAATTTATGTTAATGAAAATGGGAAGGTCTTTCTCATCCATTAATAGGCCCATGTGACCTGCCTGAGTCGCATGAGTCTGAGTCACATGGAGCCTATGGTGGGAGGAGCTTGCCGAATAGGTGGAGCAGGAAGGGGTGGAGCAGGAAGTTGGAGTGAGTCAGAGCTGAGAGAGAGATAGTGGGACTTGCAGCTTGGAGAGAGAAGAGGCAGGCAGAGAGAGCAGGAGGTAGCATGAGTGAGAGAGGGAGTGATTCTGCTTAAGGGAGTCTGTTTTGTGGGGAAGCCCTGATGAAGGGAAGGTTTGGGGTTGGTGGGATCCCCTGCATTGATGATGTGTGTGTATTTCTTTGTTGCTATCATGGATTTGGCTTTCTGGTGTATGAATAAATGTCTTGGTTTTGTCTTCCATGGAAAGAGTCTGTTGCGTTCTGCAGTTCAGAACTACACTGGTATATTCATAGCAGCCACAGCACTACAGTGGCCCTAGGCAAGTCACTTAACCCTGATTGCCTAAATGTGTGTGTGTGTGTGTGTGTGTGTGTGTGTGTGTGTGTACCTTGATCACTTTGTATCTTACCACCTCATATGGAGTTTGTCAAGGAAAATGCAAAAAAAGAAAATACACTAAAATGCTAGCGGTGGTATGGAGATGCAGTAGAGATGAGTCACTGATTTTCTTGGGAGAATAAAGCTTTCCAAAGCCGTGATATTCCTGTTATTATCATGATTTATATGAGCTTTCAAAATTTATTCTGGACACGGACTATTATGCAACTCAAAAGGTATTATGCTTTTCAGATAGAGGAGATACTATTCTACTTGAAGTAGCCCTGCCCAGAATTAGTATGCCACCACAGAGAAGCTTTTATAGAAGTCCTGCTCAGGTACCTCATGGTGGCATGGTGGTCACCCCAAGTTTATTAAGGCCATCCCAAATGGAACTCAAGTTCTGGCAGGTGCTACAATTAGAAAGTCTTCAAGTAGTTATCTAGCAACAATTGGAAGATGAACTTAGCTCAATTTGAAAGGCTTTACCACCAAAAAGTTCAGTGCAACTTCTATGAAAGTCCTATTCTGGTGCCTCTTGGTGGCATGGGGGTCACCTCAAGCTTATTAAGGCCATCTTCAATGGAACTAAAGTTCTGGAAGGTGCTAACATTGGAAAGTCTTCAAGTACAGATCTAGTAACAGTTGGTAGATGAATTTAGCTTGGTTTGAAGGATTTTATCACCAGAATGTTGGCCACCATGTGATAAATAGGTTTCGTTTTTTTTCTGAAACTCATAGAGGCAGCCTACTACAGCATAAGGACATTCTACTCCAACCAATCTATGGCAGCTGCACATATTGGGCAAAGAGCTGGCCTTAAAGCTAGGAAGGTCTGAGTTCAAGTTCCACTTCTCACTCTATGACTCTGGATAGGTTTTTTCACCTCTCAGTGCCTAGAGTAACTCTCTAAGACTAAGCTGCTGAGAACCTGCCTACTTACATTGGAAATAGGGCAGCTGGGTGGTACCTTGGGTAGAGCACAGGGCCTAGAGTCAGGAAGTTGTTTAGTCATTTTTCAGCCATGTCCGACTCTTGGTGACTCCATTTGGGTTTTTGTTATTTTTTTTGGCAGAGATACTGGAGTGGTCTGCCATTTCCTTCTCTAGCTCATTTTATAGATGATGAAACTGAGGCAAACAGGATTAAATGACTTATCGAGGGTCACACAGCTCGTATTTGTCTGGGACCAGATTTGAAATCAGGAAGATGAGTTTTTCCTAACTTCAAGCCCAGTAGTGATAGGGCAGCTAGGTGGCACAATAGATAGAATGCTGGGTCTGGAGTCAGAAAAGACCTAAGTGCAAATCTAGCCTTGGATACTAACTAACTGTGTCATCCTGAGCAAGTCACTTAACCCTGTTTGTCTCAGTTTCCTCATTTATAAAATGAGCTGGAGAAGGAAATAGCAAACCACACCAGCATCTCTGCAAAAAAAAAACCCAAATGGGGTCACAAAGAGTCAGATATGACTGAAACAACTGAACAAGAGCAACATTAGGAAATGAAACATCCTCCTGAGAGTCACCTATATGAAATCACAGGTCTGGTCAAACAAAGCAAAAAAATATAAGTATCACAGAGTAGTTCAGCCAGCGAAAGTATGAGGATCAAGAGAATATAAATCACTTCAATTCCTAATTTGATCCAGGAATCCTACAGGATAAATTCAACAATGTTTTGCCCTTCCAGTAATTTTTGGAGGGTAGAAGGTACAGGGGAGATAACAGAGTTGTAATTTCATTGGCATAGGGAACTCGCCATAAGGGAACAGATTCCACCAAAGCAGATTAGTATCTTCTCTCTAACCCTTAGGCTGAGAGAGATTCTAGAGTCTCTGAGAGGTAAAGTGACCTTCCCCAAATCACACAGCTATTGTATTTCAGAAGCAGTACTTATACCTACATCTTCCTGATTCTAAGGCTAACTAGTCATTACATCAAGCTGCCTCTTCAGTGAAAATTAGGGATGGTGACTGGACCTGAGATTTCACTGATACATAGGATTTCTCAGTGATGAAACTCCCTCCAGCTGGCACCTTCTCTACAACCTATAGACTTAGAACATGAGTTCTTAATTTTGGTGGAGTCATGGATCCCTTTGGCAGGTTAGTGAAGCCTTTGGATCCCTTCTCAGATAACATTTTTAAATGTATAAAATTGGAGCACAAAGGAAATAATTTTCGTATTAAATATAGCTAGCAAAATATTATTTAAAATAAGTTCATGTATTGTCTTAGGGGCAATGCTTAGAGTTTCCTAGAGTACAGGGAGGTTAAATTATATTTGACCAGGGTCTCATAACCCATAGTATGTATCAGAGGTAGGGGGGGAATTTGATGTTAAGGCTAGCTCTCTATTCCCAATCCCTTATTCCACCTACCAAATAATGTGGCCACATTTTATTACTAAACGATAGTCAACAATACAGCACAACTTCCCTTTTGGTAATCCACTGGTTTATGCCAGCTTTTTTGTTTTCATGTTTGCAACTAAGATAATTAATGTTTCTTCATGTGGGCAGCAGTTTATGTCATCAGTTTCATCAGCTCTTTGACATCAGTCCATTGATGTTTAATAGCTTGTGATTGAAAATAATTTTTTTCTTGGAATGGCATGCCATAATAATGACATCCAAACTATTCAGAGAAATCACAAACAGGTGCAGGCAGTGGCAGTTTCCGTGTGCGTAGTTGATGAGACATCTCCTCGTCACTGTTCCCAATGTGCAGGGCACTCTAGAAAACACAACTCATGTGAAATTCAGATTGTCAGCATGAATAGAAAGTTGGCAGAACACAGGGATCTGTTGCTTAGCAATCCATGGCAATGAAACACATGCCCATCGTAGCAGTGATGACACCATGGGGAGAGGAAAGATTTTCAACTGGATGGAAATCCTTGATTTCAGAAGCATAAGAATATGGTTAAAAAAAGGAGGAGTAAGAGGAAGAAGTCCCAAACCTAGGGGATGCTGGGCTTTTTTGCTTAAGGAGTACATGTATGGCTGCTTTAGATTATTGTAACTGGAAAGGGAGACTCTAAAATCACTAAATATGGAAAACCACTATTCAATAATTAGAGTACCATGCACACACTGATTGGAATCTGGATTTCCCCACTTGGTTGGGCACCTACTTGTCCTTTGAAGTTGGGAGAAGGATGACTCATATTAACCTTAGTTTGTCAGTGTATAAAATAGGTATTTGGAAATGACTGCTGGCACAGATAGCCAACATTTGTGTGGATTGAAAAGAGTCACAATTGAATGGATATTAATGTCTTTCTATTTGTTGGAAGGAGAATAAGATAGACAATAGGGACCTGACCTATGATAATATTGGCATAGGGAACTCCCAGATGAGGAATGTCTTACTAAAAACGCATGTCAACACATTCCCTGTCGTTTATTTTCTTAAAGAGCTGCCCAGATCACTGAGATGTTAAATGACTTGCCCTGGTTAGAATAGCTGGTAGGTCTCCAAGGTGAGACTTAAGCCCAGGTCTCCCTAATTCCAAGCCCAACTCTCTAATGACTATACCTCATTTGAGGAGAGTAGACTGGTAATTTGATGGTAATTACTTTAAAGAATTTCACATCTCAAATAGCTTTTAAAGATCAACTGCCTCATTTTATAGATGAGGAAAACTGGTGAAAAGAGAGAATTAAATGATCTGCCAATGGTAATAGAGCAATATGGGGGATCGAATTTGTGGCATAGAATTAGGAAGTCTTGAGTTCAACCCCTTCAGCCTTCCAGGTTTTAATTTATTGGCTACATCTCCTCAACTTTATATATCAATTCAATATATCAACTTTCATCTACTTATTGACAATTAGAGGAGTAGAATGATGATTGACTAAAGTTCTGGAGACTGACTTTGGCATTCAGAATGTAGAGTATTGATGGAAAGAAACTGGAAAATATTGTGCTGAAACTCAGATGTTCACATGAAGCTGCTTAAAGAGCTCAATAATTAATTAATACATACTACATCCACATCAAAGCTCCCATTAGCAAAGAGGTCAGCATATGTATACAATATACCGACTTCATACGACAATTTATTTTAACCTCCAGAATTAACATCGCTGAAGTTGAATTGTTAAATAATGGAAGTTAAATTAACAGTAGCTTGAAAGCTTAGCATCTTTTATATAGCTATAATGAAATCTCTGACTCTTATCTACCTAGACTCTTTTTCTTTCAAGATGGGATGTTCTTTTCATCAGAGATGGAGGCTTACCACCTTGGAAATGATATGTCTTACGGTCCCAATTGCAAGGAAGAAGGGACCGGAAACATCTCTCCAATTTATAATGATTTTTATAAAACCAGATTGTAAGTGATCCCAACCAATCTGAATAGCATGATTGAGGAAGGATACATTTTTTAATTTGTATGGAAGTTTAATCGTAACACAAGAATTATATTTTTTCCTTTACAGGAAAATAAGTAGGTATTGACTCAAGAGCATAAATAACTGGGAAGTAACACAGTAAAGTGAAAAGAGTCCTGAACTTGTAAACAAGTTCTGAGTTCAAATCTTCTTTCTTCACACTCACCTGTGTGACCTTGGTCAAATCATTGACTTCTCTGGGCCTCAGTTTCCTCACCTGGAAAATAAGGGTGTTTGGCTGGATCAAACAACTTTTAGGATCTCTTCCATCTCTAGATTTATGATCTTATGACATTTTGCAAAGCTATAACTGGAAAGCAAGATGTGGCAGTGTTTTATCTTAAGCCAACTATGGCATTTCAAACAAAGGTGTTTAGTGATTCCATTATCACCAGCATCATTGACTTGGTCTTTTTGAAAAAGATACAAGTGGAATTTAATGAACAGTTATCATAGGCATTTTTTTCATTTCAAAACTGGAATGCGTCTATCACTTGGTAGCTAAAGCAGCCTAATCATTCTGACAAATAACTATGGAACAATGCCTCCATTCTGCAAAGGTTTGAGAGAGGGTTTCTCCATTTTAAAATACAAATAGTCTGGATTGAAAATCAATTGCTTCGTTGTGTAGTCATTGGAATTGAGGGGGATTCTTGTGTCTTTTTTTGGCATGGTAGTAAGCAAAGATTTGGTTAAATGTACTGAATAACAAGGCTTCTGGGTAACAGTGTTGTGAAGGGTTCTGGGTCAAGAATCAGGAGATAAGAGTTCTAGTCTCGGCTCTGTTGATAAATGCAACCTTGGGCAAATCACGCTCCTAATCTGGCTTTCTGTTCCCTCAGCTATCAAATGAGGAGGTTTGGATTAGATGTTCTCTAAGGTTCCTCCCAGCAATAAAATCCAGTGATATCATGGACTCTATTTCCATTCACTTCACATCAATTTGTGTTCCTTGAACTTGCTGGCATACTGTATAGTGAACGGGAGCTACACAAGAGTGTAAGGCTAAGGGCTGTAACCTCAAGGATCTAATCAGAGAGACGCTAGAAACAATTAGGGAACAATACAAGACAGCATATCATTAAGCCTTTGACTATAAGTGCAGGCAATAAGTCCAAAGATGAAAGAGATCAATGTTGGTTGAACTTCACAAATCTGACCCTATAGAAATCACCCAATTAAGAGGTTTTCTGAAACATATGTTCAATACATAAACCAATACTAAAGCAAAATTATGTTCACTTTATTAACAGCAGAAACAAAGAACAGAGAGTAATCATATCATCTGTGGGAGGGAAACAACAATCCCTGCATTGGTGGATCTGATGATGAGCAACCAAAGTGATCCACTCCATGACTTTTGGACCGTTCGAACTGAACCTCAAGAACTGTGGAAAGTTTCAGCAAAATTTCTAGCTTGTCAAGCAAGTCAGTCCCTAAGAAAGCATTAGCAAAATTTAAAGCCTTATGGAATAGTCTTGAGTTAAAATTCAACGCCTCAAAATTGCCCTTTGGATTAAAAACCAAGTAGTTTAGAGTGTTATTTAGATGCACAGAAAAAAATATGCTTAGTTCCAGATTTTAAACACTGGCTTTGAGATAAATAAACATTAAAAGATATGTAACCTTTTGCAAATGACTTGGCTAATAAGAAGATATCCTTATTTAGTAACACTTTGTCCCTTTGTCCTAAAGTTATTTTATATAGTATTTGTGTGTGAGAGGGAAAGTTTCTAAGCAACAGTCTTCTCAGCAGATTATGTAAGCCTAGTCAAATAAGAGTGTTCTCCTTTAGGCATATGTATCTATTTCTTAGGAACCAGGTTCCTCAAGTGTGTGCTGCTCCCTTCTTGTCACTGTTTGGGGACTGATAGGGCTTTTGACTTGGATGTTGCACAGGTGGGTGGAAAGATAAAGCTTTGGGATAATGAATAGACAGGGGCTAGATTGTTTTTCCTCCTAACCCCCAATGCAATCCAGCTTATTCCTAGTTAATCCCTTATTCTTGCCACCAAATAGAAAAACCAAACGAGTTTTCTGTTCTCATCCAACTAACCTACTGATTGATGTGATGATAAACTGCAAGACTTATGACCTGTAATGATAGATGCTGAATATGTCTTAAGCAATCCTGTCTTCCACCAGGAGAAATCTATTTTAAAATAAGGGTAGGAAAGAAAATCACTTTTCACTTACCTTCTTATGCATATGCTGAGCAAAGGACTTTCTTTACCTTCCATTGGAGCTAGTTTTCTCTCTTGGATCAGTGAACTAAATTAAATCATTCTAAATGTTGCATCTTAATGTACTTTCTACCTGACAGATAACCTCTGGTTGCCTTTCAGAGTAACAGCTTTCAATTCACCAGATAATCCTTGCAATATGGCTTTAGAAGCTGGATACGGTAGTTGCCATGGATTTCTCATCATCCGAGTAAAGTGGTTTCATTTCTTTAGATGCAATTTGACAAGAAAGAAAATAGGTAATTAAATGATGGGCCTTTTAGATGTAGAGGATCACAAGCCTGATGCCAGGTCCCTTGCAAAGTTTCCCAGGCATGGGAACAGACATTGGTTGATATGGATTTTGGTGTGATATTTGATAAGAAAATGAATCTAGAGTCTTAATTGTGGACCTTCTTCCTTCCTGCAGATTTAAGTATGGGCAGATCAGGTTTTGCATTTGTAGGGAGGCAACCCCTGAGAGGACAGTGCGGGAACCTGTTGTTTTAGAATTGAAAATCTCCTGGAAGAAGATGTTCCAGGTTGTAAAGGTTTTTTCTGTGATTCCTTAGGGTGTGTGTGAGTCATGGGTATCTGAGTTGGAGAAGAAGGGACAGTAGGTGCTGTAAGGGAAAAGATTTTGAAAAAGGGGCCTATGTCACAATTTTACAAAGATCCAGGATTTGCCAAGAGGCAATTTTTTTTTAGCAAATCCCTGCCAAATACCACATTCTGCAATATAATCCTTTACAAAAATTGCAGTGTTTGTGGTTAATTCTTCTTTCACATTCTAAATCTAGTGAAGTGGAGAATTTGTCTATTGTCCAGTAAATCTGGGACCGATACACCAAATACATGTATTGTGTATGGCCATGAAACTGTATTTGAGATGGTTAATAAAATCATTTTAATAACTTAACAATTGATAATATGGCCAAATTGAATGACTAAAGTTCCATGTTTATCATTAAAATGATACCTAACTGAATATATCAGTAATGCCTGTCAGATGACAGGACTTTGAGCTGAAAGGGTTTATAGTAGTCATCTAATCCAATGGCATTATTTTTCATATGAAGAAAATGAGGCCCAAGAAGTTGTGACATGCCCTGGTGAAGTACAAGAATTAGGATGCAAACTCATGTCCTCTAATTCCAAATCCAATGTTTTGTCCACTACACTATGTTCATCATTGAGTAGCCAGGTGGTGCAGTGGATAGGGTACTGGGCCTGAAGTCAGGAAGACTCATCTTCCTGAGCTCAAATCTGGCCTCAGACACTTCCTAGCTGTGTGAGCCTGGGCAAGTCATTGAACTTTCTTTGCCTCATTTTCCACATCTGTAAAATGGGCTGGAGAAGGAAATGGCAAACCACTCAAATATCTTTATCCAGAAAACCCAAAAAAGGAATCATGAAGAGTTGGACGTGATTGAAAAAAAATGACGAAACAACAACATGCTCGTCAAAGGTATTGAATTTAGATATTTTGGCTCTAGAACCATCCCCATCCCCCCCACCTTAATTAGGATGGAAACAATATTTTTTCTTCTTGAAGGATCAGAATATTGTGTTAGTGTTCTCTCCACATAGCCTGTGTGGGATAAGCCTTTGACCTGTTCCTGCAATGTTTTAGTGGCTTTGCATGGTTACTGTTTCCTGTTATAGAAGTTCCCTCACCATTTCCTTGATAATACATTCCATAATTTAGCCAAGTATCAGCATGAATTCACAGACCTATAATTTTCAGACCATAGTCTCTTCTTACAGAAAAAAAGATGTAAGGAAACAAACATTTATTAAGTACCTACTATGTGCCAGGCACTGTGCTAAGCATCTTAGGAATGTTCTCATCTATCCTCACAGTAACCCTGGGATGCAGGTGCTATTTTATCCTTATTTTTCATTTGAGGAAACTGAGGCAAATAAAGGTTAACTGACTTCAGGGTCACATTTGAATTTAGGTCTTCCTAACTTTGGGCCCAGCAGTTTATCCATTCAGCTGCCTAGGGCAGAAAAAAAGGGATATTTATCCTTCTCCAGGATAAATGGCCCCTCTCCTTTTCTGTATGATTTTTTTTCCTTTTTTCAGGAGGCAATCAGGGTTAAGTGATTTGTCCAGGGTCACACAGCTAGTGTCTGAGGCCAGATTTGAATTTATCTATTCCTGACTTCAGGGCTGGTGCTCTATCCACTGCACCACATAGCTGCCCCTTGTCTAAGATCTTTCAAAAATAATTTGCTATTAATAATCAGTCATATCTGTCAGTTCTTTTGGCACTGTGAATATAACTCATTTAGATCCAGTGACCTGAATCCATCTCACTATCTCTATTCTCCCCATTCACCATTTTTTTTGGTGGGGGGAGGGGGAGTGGTCGTCATTTTCAGTCCCATCATTCAATCCAGTTCATTTACCTTGGTAGAGAAAACAGAAGCAAAACCTAAATAGAAGAGGTATGCCTTCACTCCATCACCACCAATTATCATTATCCCATCCACTCTAGGTTCAGCCCTGTGCTTCTTTTTGCTTCTTTGATCCTTCTCTCATTCCCGATACAACTTAAACAGATCAACAAATGAGATCCCTTTTCTGGTCCTTAGTTTTCCTTACCACTTCGAGATCGCCCTGAACTTCAGTTCCCCTGGTGCACTATTCCGAGACCACTGGGCCCCCGTGTTGGGTTGATCTTCCATTGTCTGCCCCTACTTTCATCTTCCCTGTAGATATTTCTTCTGAAGATGTTAGTTGATGATTTCTCTGAATATCAATAGTGGTAACATCATATAACCTTCCTCTTTCCTACTCATCACCATTCCTGTTTATTTCTTTAGAATTTCATTTTTGAGGACTTTCTATCCCACCTACTTTGATTTTTCTCCCAGTCGAATTTTAGGCTTTTGGATCCTACTTATTCATTCTATGTACCCAATCAATGACTACTCTGATAGAATCTAGGGAGTGTTACATTATATGGCTTCTCTATCACAAATGCCAATATGGAGTGATGTTTTCCTAAGCTTCCTGACATTTATTCCTTTGGCACATTGCTGCTTATTGGTCAGAATGATATCCAGAGCAGGAACTTCCTTCCTTCCTAGCTCCACATTTTAAGAAAAAAATCAGTATGATATAACAAGAAATTTATAGTTGTTCTGCCATTGTCAGAGAGACAGCTCCAGAAGATATTTATAAATTTGAAGACCCCCCCTACTCTTTTCACTATTTTAAGGGGAAGAGAAGGAAACAGATATTTATTAATCATTTACTAGGTACCAGGCTAGGATAAGCGCTTCACAAATATTAGCTCACTGGATCCTCATGACAATCCTGGGAAGTAGGGGCTATTATTAACCACATTTTATAGTTGAAGAAACTGAGGCAGTTAGAAATTAAATGACTTGCTTAGGGTCACACAACTAGTAAGTGACTGAGGGTGGATTTGAACTCCTATCTTCCTAATTCCAGGCGCAGGGCTCTATTGTAGCTGAATAGTAATCTTCATTGCCAAAGTTTTGTTCTATTTCCTGAACTCATCTATGTTTTTTTCTTTCCAGGTAGCCTTTGGTATGCTGCCATGAAAATACCATTTCTTTTTTTCTCCCTCTATTGATTTTTATTTAAATACACTTCATTATTTTTCATCTTCTGTTTCTGTATTTTTACATGAATAAATCTATGTAGATAATACTATTTGTCTGCACCTCCTTATCTATTTCTTTTCCAGAGCCATTTCTGTTAAGGAACTCCATCTCACCCAATCTCAATGGTATATATGAAGTCAAATTTTACTTCTTCCTGAGTTTACTTTGCTTGTTGCCCTCTCTTTAGGCATTTGTCTCAGAGATGTCTGAGGCCGTAATTAGTATTACTGGCTTTTTTCTTTGATTTGGTGTCCTTTAAATTATTGGGAATCCCTATTTCTATTCCTCCTTCTATAGATCTCATCACTAGGAGTACCCCTTTAGTGGATAGTTATAATTTTTTCTTCTTTCTCTTTATTTCCAAGCCCAGTTCTAATAACTGCCTATAATTTCACTTTTCTTAAAACTATCTTTCAAAGAGCTGAAAAATGGGCAGCGAGGTGGCACAGTGAGTAGAGCAATGGCCCTGGAGTCAGGAGCACCTGAGTTCAAATCCGGCCTCAGACACTTGACACATTTACTAGCTGTGTGACCTTGGGCAAGTCACTTAACCCCAATTGCCCTGCCTTGCCCCTCCAAAAAAAAAAACCAAAGAGCTGAAAAATAATCTTCCTATTGTACACCTGACTATGTACTTCCCTTGCTCAGTAGCTCTCTAGCTATGGGATAAAATATACCTCCTGGCTTGGCATTTAAGATCTAGCACAATCAACCTCTGAACTATCCTTCCAGCCCCATTCCACATTGCTTCCCTTCATGTACTTTACTTTCCAGCCAAAACTATACCTGAAATGGTACTCCTTCCATATCACCACCTGATTATATCCTTCTTTCTTCTTTCAAGCCTGAGTTTAAGTATCATTCCCTGTAAAAAGCCTTTTGACTGCAACCTACCTAGAGAGGAATATTCTCTTTTCTTTCTCAAATCTTCCTCATGCACATTGTCTTTATTTCTTCTTTGTCCTCACAATGGTCAATGTTGTATTGGACCTATCTCTATCAATGGCAGAGACCTAAATTGTAAGCACTTAGAGATCAGGAACTGTGTCATTTTTCATCTTTTTATTCTCAATAACTAAACATGGTACACATGATGTAGATGCTTAATGAATTGAATTTGAGCTGGACCTTGAACAATGTCAGTAGGCAGAAATGGATGGGGAGCAGATATATAGAATTACTCAATTATAAAATTAAAGAATCACAGAATTGAAAGTCTGGGTATAACTGCTTTCAGAGTGGAGAGTACTTTGTCCCAAGCTTCAGGGGTTTTGTGCTGCTGTTTTTAGACCTACTTCTATTCTGAGGTGGTATGATGCTCCTCTCCTGGCCTGTGCTCTAGTCTGTGACTGCAAGCACTCCTTTCTGTAGTGTAACTACCAGGAGGACTCCCTCTCCACAGTCACCATAAGCTCTGCCACACCAGAGTTCCTCCTCCCCCAAGAACCTCCAACCAGGACCACAACCCAGATCCAAGCAGGGCAAACCAAGAGAACCCTGCCTCTGTGCTAGCAAAGTGCTCCCTGCACTCCTGCTCTGATCCCCAGCTTGATTCTTCTCACTGTGTGGGCCAGGGGTTCTGGAAGCAGCTGCTACTGGAAGTCTGGAAGTGGCTGCCAGAGCTTTCTGCTGCTGCCACTGTGCCACCTCCATTGCCCCTGGAGCTAGGACCTGACCAAGCATTTCTCTCACCCAGATCCAGCAGTTTTCCCACTAA
The DNA here is from genome assembly GCF_011100635.1 of Trichosurus vulpecula. NCBI lineage: Eukaryota > Metazoa > Chordata > Mammalia > Diprotodontia > Phalangeridae > Trichosurus > Trichosurus vulpecula. The sequence continues at coordinate 385,521,591 of NC_050576.1, read as the reverse complement.
CCTGCTCCATTGTCTTTGGTGATTGTGAGTTGAGAAGTGTGGTAACTGCCACAACTTAGTGACTCACGACCCTGCAGCCTGCTCCACCAGGTGTACTCCAGCCTGGTCTGTCCTGGTGTGGCCATGCTGGGCTGTGCTCTGCTCCCAGCATGGTGCAAAAGACCCTCCTCAGTGACATCTAGGCCATCATGGGCTGGAGACTTGTTTCCCTCTTTTATTCTGTGTGTTCTGTAGCTCTAGAATTTGTTTAGAGTCATTTTTACAGGTGTTTGGAGGGTTTTGGGGGAGAGCTTAGGCGAGCTCCTGTTTTCCAGCCACCATCTTGGCTCCACCTTCCAAGAGTCTATTGCAGTTTTGTTTTGGGGGTCTTTCATGGGATAACGGATGGATCTTTCTATTTTCACTTTGTGACTCCTTTTTCTAATATATCTAATAAGTTTTAATTCACGATTTCTTGAAATATATTTCAGTCATCCTTAAATTATAAATGAATAAAGAAATAATTTATTAAGCCCTTTTATTCCTGTTTAAGTTAGATCTACACCTTCCTACTTCTGTGACCCAATGAATGCACTGTTTTAGAAAGAGGATGGTTAAATTAAGATTTCTTGCTTTGTTTTTGAATGATGAATGATTGAATGAATGAAATAAAAGAATGTATTAAGCACATAGTACGGTCAAAGCACTATACAAAGTGCTGAGGGTAAAAATAGAAAAAAGTAAGACAGTTCCTGAAGTAATTTTGCTCACAGTGGAGGAGACAACATATATAGCTTTCAGCTGCAATTCCAATGGAAAGGTCCCACGGTTCTTGGGGTACAGAGGCAAAGCAGATGGCAATGTCTCTTCTTTAGTGTCATTTCCACCAATAAAATCATACCAGTTTCTGATTTCAAAGCATTTGGAAGTGCCAAAGTTAAACAGACTAACCTAGCTGAGCAACACAGCCCACTAAGAAAGAGAAATGCTTAGCAAGTTAGATCACCCAAAAAGCAAGAGCTTTCTTTTCTGAATCTTCAAAAGTCATGGCTGTAGAACTTGCAGGGACAGTTGCCAGGCTGCCTCTCCACAGGGATTGCCTCCCAGGATGACAGCTGTGGGGTATTGGGATGGAAGCCTTGTTATTCCCAAGGTTTTTTAGGTTCACAGTTAGATCTGGACTGTCTCTATCAGGATTTGAGGGGACATAATGGTCAAGGTGGTGGTATTTGGATAAGGTTTTGTACTGAGCTATTAATTTCCCTTCTGAGTCTTTCTTCCAAAACTGTCATTTCTTTTCCAATTTTTCCTTTAGAATTCTCTTTTATTTGTAAAATCATTTCAACACTGAAAATTCTAGATTAATTTCTCCCAGGAATTATAGTTGATTGTGTGGTCAAGCTGTTTTGCTTTTTCAAGTTTTTTGTAGGTATATTGGAATTATTTTCTTGGGAAGGGGGTGGGTTTGAGTCTTGAATGTTGCTGTCTCCATAACATCTCAGTATATATGTGTGTATGTGTGTGTGTGTGTGTGTGTGTCTGTGTTACTCATTTTTTCCAGCCTTACTTCCTGAATTGGAACTTTATATTAGGGCCAATCCCTATGTACTTCTGTAAGGAAAGTTGGGGCCTTGTTTGCTCCTGGCATATATTATTTAGGGTTCTACTACTGTATACTATGGGAATTAGGTAATTGTGGTGGATGGTGCTGGGGAGTGGCTCAGGAGAAGGAATGGTAAACTTTTAGTATACATTAAGTGGTCTAATTTAGGGCATGGTTTGATTCATGTCTTCCTGGTCTAAGTTTTGCAGGCTCAGGTCCTTGGCTTAAATATGCACTTACTGAATCAAGATTCCATCAGAAAGCTACAGGACTGTAGACTAAGGGACAGAACTATAGGCCCCTCCTTGAATGATCCCTTCCCTGTGGCTTGAATCCATGATCTCAATCTGTAGCCAAATAAACAGCAATATAGGTCCACCCTGTTTCTCAGTTCCTGCCCTCGTCCCCTTCCTATGGTCTCAATTGACTATCTTGGATTAGAAAAAATAAGTTCCTATGGTTTTACCTTGGATTTCTCACTACTAAATCTGGTTTTCTTCCTAGATCTTTGTTGGAGTAGTGCAAGGGAGCTGGGCTGTACCACTTCCTCCTCTTATGCCATCGTTGCTGGTTCCCTTTCATTCCCTTTTTAAATCACTCTAGTTGTTAAGAAGTTTTTTTTCTTACATCAAAACTAAATTTATCTCTTTGGTTCTAACCTATCTTTCTAGGCTAATTACATAGTCCTCCCCCTCACATACTCCATTTATGATGAGATTGTCACTTCCTTCTTTTTTTTCTTAGAAGCTATGTTTCTCTTATTGCAGTCCAAGACTACATTAACATTTTTGGATGGTATAGTACACCACTGACTCATAGTGAGCTTATAGTCCCCCCAAACCCCACAGATAGTTTTCAGACAAACTTCTAACTAATCATGCTCTCCTCATTTTGCACTTGTGAAAACTATTTTTTTGAAATGCAATTTCAGACTTTGCATTTATCACTATTTAATATTCTTTGAGTTAGCATGAGTTTCTAGTCTGGCAAAACTTTTTGAATGCTTACTCTATTACCCTGTGAGTTAGCTATTCCTTCCAACTTTGTGCCATCTGCATGTTGGATAAGCATACTATTTATGCTTCTATTGGAGTCACTGATGAGACAACATAAAGCGTATATCCCTTGGTCATTCCACTAGTCATGGAGCCATTGATGACTACACTTTCCATTCATTCATTCAAGCAATTCTAAATCCATCCAGTAGCACCATCATCTAACCTGCATCTCTTTCTCTGTTCTATAAGAAATGCATGAGAATATTCCAGGTTGAGCGACTATTCTGAGTAGAGATGTAGATGCAGGAAATGGTTGAATGGGTTTAGGACACCATGGATTATCCATTTGGGATAGAAGGGAAATGGGATGAAACGGGTCTAGAGAAGTAGATTAGAGTCAGATGTAGACATGTGTAACTGAAGAGTTAGTTATAATGTTCACTCCCCAAACAGTGAAAACTCCAAAAGCACAGGCATGTCTTAGCAAGGATGTGACATTACACACAAAAATGCAGTATCTTCTCCAAATAGAATCCTTACCTGAATTGTGTGACTTGTCTGTAGTGGCTGGGGACAATTAAAATCTTTTTCATGATAAGTGCAGTGCTTTTAGATTTATTCACAGCATTTAGAATTCTTGTTACAAGGTAACTTTTCCTTGCAGGTCTCACTAAATAATTTTCCAAGTAGCTGGTTTTTTCCTTATTCTACAGCTTAATTGGTCTTCAGCAAGCCTTTAAAATTTCTTCCATATTCAGAGAGCTCACTTCCAGGATGTTATCTACGGTCTTGGCAATTATATTTTTTATTGAAGACATTTTTTTAGCCAAATAAAAATCAGTTCCTTAATGAGGATATTAAGATATATTTCACCTATCCCACTCACCACACAAAGTCCTCAGCTAGAAGGCCTTTTGAGTGTTTTCTGAGTCCCTGTTAGTCCCTTTAAAAAACAGAACAGTTAATTATGTTTTGGGTTTTGTTTTGTTTTGCTTTTTTTAAAATTTCTCACCCCACAATGAGAAGACTTGATTACTTTTTTTTTTAATTTTTAGTTTTCAACATTCACTTCCATAAGATTATAGTTCCAATTTTTCTCCCCATCTCTCCCCTCCCCCCACCCCAAGATGGTGTGTAATATGTAAAGAAGGATTAGACTAGTGGGAGAAGCCATGAGAAAGAAGAAATGTGTGTGTGTGTGTGTGTGTGTGTGTGTGAGAGAGAGAGAGAGAGAGAGAGAGAGAGAGAGAGAGAGAGAGAGAGAGAGAGAGAGAGAGAGAGAGAGCAAATAACTTGCTTTCATCTGCATTCAAACTCCATAGTTCTTTTTCTGCATGTGGATGGCATTTTCCATCATGACTCTTTTTGAGTTATCTTAGATCCTTGCATTGCTAAGAACTAAGCCTATCAAAGTTAGTCATCATACCATGTGGCTCTTACTGTGTACAATATTCTCCTGGTTCTGGTTACTTCACTCAGCATCAGTTCATATAAGAAAGACTGGATTACTTTTGAGGGAGACAATGGCTATGATTATGTGACCAAAATATGGTGGAGAATTAACCCACTGTCTGATGAATCTGCATAATATTGAGGGCCATTCTGAATAATTTCTGCTCATGAAAGCCTTTCCAGTGTGACCACTGTGTGCTCCTCTGGGTCATTTCTATAGTTCAGGGTGATCAAAAACTATTATTTACTAACCAAGTCATAACTAGGGCAGGTTGATGCTATGGACTTTGTCCCACGGTGCTGAACTTGAAGGGACACTGACCAAATCTATAGTCTTTCACCAAAGAAATAACTGAGTTTGGCATCTACTTGGTAGGAATAATTAGTTAAAATAGGGAATCAATTGACTTCATCCTCCTCTCTGCCATATCGAACTACAAGTAGTTGGGGTGGGGTTGCATTCTCCTGCCAACAGAGCACTCCACTGAATGAATGTTAAAAGGTGGGTTTGAGGGCATGCTTCTTACTGTTCCCAGCATCTCATTCTTTGTGAAACCTGTCCTGAATGAAATAAATGGCAATTAAAGATCTACAATAATCTGCATCAGAATCGAGGCAAGAAAGGGAAAACAACTGTGAGTGCATCTGTTTGCCACTGAGAGCTATAGCAGAGGAACCTGGGGCAATTCCTGAACCTAGGATTGCCTTACCTGCAACTCCATGCTGCACTGGGGAAAGTAACTCATTCTGGGCTTTAAGTCATAGAAACCTTGTTTCATCGGGAAGAAATTTCATTGTTATTGCAAACTTCTCTTGTTTCCTCTATTCCTCCAGCCTCCTCCTTCCCCACAGGCACATTTTCTACCTTGTATATGTAGGGAATCCCTGTTTCCTTAGGAAGTCCTTTGGGCTTTACATGCAGAGAAGAGAATCTAGGTATCTACAGATGCTCACCCAAGCTCCACTTAATGGCTGTATTTTGGGCCTTCCTGGCTTAGAGTGAATGTTGGTGGTCAACTGTTTTTCTTTGGAACAGCAACCCTGAGTGTCTTCCCCTCCCAGCTTGATTTTTTTTTTCTTTTTCTAACTAAAGGGGCCATCCCTTGACTCACTTCTTAAAGAGGCCTATTCACTGAATAGGCCTCACTCTAAGTGAGTACATGAAAAGGCCTTAGCCTAAATGGGACAGTGTCTCCCATTGCATCCTGGGTCATCTCCAGTTATCCTGATGAATACATGGTCACTGGATCCAAATGGCTCTGGAGGAGAAAGTGAGGCTGGTGACCTTGCACAGCCTTCCTTCACTCAAATCAAAGTCAACTGCAAGTCATGCCATCATTTCCCTGATGCCATGGTCCTCTTAGAAAACGAAGGACAAACACAACAACCTGGTGATGAATCAACAGCAGATAGTCCTTTAGCCTCCCACAATTTAGAACTAGTAGTATTTAGTGGGATTCTATCAGTTTCTCATGTTCTGAGAATCCATTTAGACCCGTTTTCTTTTATCCTACTGATAACAGTAGGTCAAATGCAGCACCTGGAAGTCTGCTTCCACTCCTCCTCACCATCTGTAGAAATGTCCTTGGTTAAAGATTCTATTTCATCACAGAGATGGAAGTCCAGCAGTGTGGCGCCGGATCATATCAAGGTTCCATAGAAATAACAGTCAGTTCAATTCTGTGAGTTGATACAAGTCCCATTTACTTTCTTCCTCCCATCCTTCGGCTGAAGTACATAATGTATATATTTGTGTAATGGAGTATGAGTATCCTGAATGTGCAATGCATATATGTTCATATGTATATACATTTTTATGTATATTCAGGCCAATTATTATCTTGGTGTGGGAAACTACTTGTGTAAAACCTCCTTCCATTGAAGGAGATTGGGGTACCTCTGTAACTTAAGATCCTGGATTTAGAGCTGAAGGTGACCTTAAAGGACATTTAGTCCAAGCCATTCATTTGACATAAGGCAGTTAGGTGGCACAGTGGATCGAGTTCAAATCTGACCTCAGATACTTCCTAGCCGTGTGACCCTGGGCAAGTCACTTAACCCCATTACCTCAATTTCCTCACCTGTAAACGGAGTTAGAGAAGGAAATGGCAAACCAAGAAAACCCCAAATGGGGTCATAAAGAGTTGAGCATGAATAAAATAACTGAACAACAATAACAAAATATGTATATGTAAATGCAAATATATCCATATATACCCACATGTATATATATATATACACATAAACATACATATAAATGTTTATATATATATAGAAAGAGACACACATACATACAGAAATATATGCATACGTATGTCAGCTGATAAAAGATGGTAAGAGGAGGATAAAATGGACATGCATACATACATATACAAATGTGTTATATGTACATGCATATGTTATTCACAAATATGTATCGTATTCATATATTCATATGTGCTGGTAAATATTTGGCAACAGACTGGAAAAAAGCCCTCATGGCACATTTTTCAGTTCAATCTGCATTATTAACATTATGTCCACCACTTTCTTAAATACAGATGATCAATAAAACAGTAACTCAAAACTTTCATTGCAGCATTTGATAATTTCTTAGGTGTAATGCTAAAAATTTAACACTAGGCTCTTATGAGCCATTACAAGCTGAGTCTAGCATACCCTTCTGCATATTTGTATATATACATATGTCTGTTTTATTATTACATAAATATGCACAAACTCCCTGTTACCTCTCAAGATCTAAATGGCCATTCAACAACTACCATTACAAAATCTTTTCATTCTCATTAAGGTCACCCTTATCTTCCATCTTCAGTGACCCTCTACTGACTATTTTTTACAGCACTTTTTAGAAAACTAGTCATTAATGAGTCTGACTTTAGCTAATGTAGACTTTAACAGAAGCTGCATCTTTCTTTACAGCAGCTGGGGTCAAGGCAGATGTTCCAGCTGTGGAATGGTTACTTTCTGCCAAGAAAGTGGTGACATGTTACAAGTAAACTGACAGGCACATTCTGGTCTTAAAACCATTTGAGGAAATTCAATTTGTCAAGACAAGTTAGACATATTTACAGAGCCCTGAAAACAGTAATATTGTAAAGGGGACATATCTCTAAGTACCAATCACCCAGTAGAAAGCAAATGGATGTAATTGTAATTAACACTTGTATTTAAAGAATGTATGGCCAGGACCAGGTGAGAACCGACAAACTTAACAACGATAAATTCCAAATTCGTGTGGTAGGCAATTTCCAGGTGGACAAGAAGATGTTTACACAAATTTAAGATAGAAATGAGAACTTAAAACATTCTCGTGGTTCATTACAGGGTTTACTATGCCTGGGATTTCCCTAAAGTTTTCTAGAAAAATTGACATCAGGGAAAGAAATTAAGGGAACCTCCAATGAAAGTTATGGTCATTGTGTGGAGGACTGATCAAGACAGCTTGATCACATTTATTAGGGTGATGAGAAGTGAGCCTTTGTTTGGGCTTTTTTTCCCTAATGGAGTGAATAAATAAATACCTAGTAAAACATAGGACATACAAGAATAAGGTATGATCAGACAGAGCTTATCTTATAGGCAGAAAAGTCCATTTCTTGGATAAAAGGATGTCAGGAATGACAATAAGACCCTTTCTTTTCCCTGGGACTCAAAGACCTTTTCTGTCATCAAACCCATAACCTAAATTCTACTATTTTAGAGATACTTCTTTTGGCAAACAAGTTCAAATGAAGAAATACTTAATCTTGGGAGCTATGTTCGACTCTCTCTACAAGTGAACCTGTCTTCATCCCTCCTGTAGAAATGCTATCAAAGTCCCAGATAAAGATTACTTCCATGTATTTCCTCAAGATCATTAAGCTCCCCTAATCTGCTCTTGATGCTGAGAGAATGCTCAATCAAGAAATTTAAATTACTTTCCTGGTAGAATAAATCAATTTGTCTAAGACAAATGCCAAAGTAATGCATCAACCTTTTAAAAGGAGATGCCTAGCCTTGTAGAAAAACAAAATAAAACAAACAAACAATGGAAAAACATCTGGGCCTGGTGGAAGGGCACCCTTATGGGTAGAAGGAAGGTAGAAAGGAAAGAATGAAAGGAGAAAGGAAAAAAAGTAAAGAAAAAAGGAAGCAACAGCAAAATTTAAGACTTATTGACTAAAACGGTTGTGTTATAGAGAAAGTAGAGAATTCAGAGACCTGGAAAGGGCTTTTATCTTTGATGGGACTCCAGGTGATGCTCCAGTTTCCTTTACTTTATTCACCTTGGAGCTGACAACGCTTGAAATTTTGTATGAAAGAAGTACACATCCAAATAATTATCTTTTCTACTGCCAGGAAAATTGAACCTTGATGCCCTCTAGGAAAATTTGCAAATTAGATTAAGTTTGTTTTCCTCCTTTGGCATCTTTTTTTTTTCCTATTCAGTGCTTTCACCAGTGGTGTCTTCTGGACAAACACACACATACACATACAAACATGTATATATGTAAATGTATACACATACGTAAGTGTGTAGGTATATATCTATATATATATGTTCATGTATATATTTTATATACATATATATACATAGGTACATATGTGTGTATATTTTAGATGAAGTTTGCTGTCAAACCCTCAGATTCTGTTATAGAGTTCATTTTCTACTCTCCCAGGAGTTAGTCACAAGTCAAAGGTCCCCAGAATCACCATCTTTCCATCTATCAAATTCTGTTCTCAGAAAAACAATAACCACCTCTCCCCGCAAAACAAATAAACAACATGTTAAACTCATTCACTCAGAAGTAAATAAGTTTTGAAGTATTATATCTTTCAGGGATATGTACTCTACTACTGAAGACAGTCTTTAAACCAAAAGAAGGTTCTTTAAAATAGTAGAATTTAGGTTTGAGGTTTGATGTTTGAAAAGATGTTTGAATTCCAGGGAGAAGAGAGGGTCTCATTGTCACCCCTGTAATCCTATTATCCAAGAAATGGTCTTTTCTACTGTATTGTTAATGTATTTTTAATGGAATGGGAAGATCTTTCCCACCCATTAATAGGCCCATGTTACCTGCCTGAGTCACATGAGCCTGGGTCACATGGAGCCTGTGGTGGGAAAAGCTTGCTAAAGGGGTGGAGCAGGAAGTTGGAGTGAGTCAGAGCTGGGAGAGAGAGAGACACAGAGCAGCTAGCATAAGTGAGAGAGGGAGTGATTTTGCTGTTTGCTGGAAGGCCTGATGGGGGATGGCTTGGGGATGGTGGTGCCCCCTGCCTTGATTATTGTTATGTGTATGGACTTCTTAGTTACTATGATGGATTTCTTTGTTGCTATGATGGATTTGGCTTTCTGGTTTTGGGATAAATGTTTTGGTTTTGTCTTCCATGGAGAGAGTCTATTATATTTTGCGATTCAGAACTATGCTAGCATATTCATAGCAGCTGCTGTGGATATCACATTGGTCGACATCTACCTACCTTCTCCCTTCTCTACCTGTAAGTCTAGCTCTGCTCAACCACGTCTTATCTTTGTGTGTACAACTATATACATGTATGTGTATATGTATGTATATGTACAGGTATGTATATATGTATACACATATATACACACATGTGTGTGTGTAAGGGAGAGAGAGAGAGAGAGAGAGAGAGAGAGAGAGAAAGAGAGAGAGAGAGAGAGGGAGAGGGAAGTTGTAAAAATACTAAAAGGCTTTCCTTTCTTCCTGCCCCTTTCAAAGAATCATAGGTTAGTAGCAATTTTCAGGTGGGCAAGAAGCTGTTTACACAAATTTAAAATAGAAATGGGGACTTAAAATATTCTCACGGTTCATTACCGGGTTTACTGTAGCAGGATGAATTTTCTGTCAAACTATATGTTGGTCATAGGCTTGAGTGAAGAATTATATTTTGTTATGTCTTCCAAACATTTTTCTTTATTTTAATTTAAGAATCATTAACAAATATAAACATTTCAACATACTAAGACTAACAACAAAGATTTTATATATGAAACCATGCAATCTTATATGCCATTTGTTTTTTTAAAAATGCATATTAAAGTTTCCAAGGTAGAATAAAACCGCTCCTTTCATGTCCTCTTTTGAACTTCTTTTTGCATTCTTATTTGAACATTTTTTGCTTTACTGATGCTTTTGTAATGCTTTTTTTCTGAATGTCTATTGCTATCTGCTAACTTGCTTCCCATCCACCTAATAGAAGTTCTCCTTTACAATAATTTAGTGTAATCATACAAATAAAAATTAATCCATTAGCTATGTCTGAAAAAGTATTTTTCCTGTACCTCAGAACTGTCACCTGCTGAGATGTGAGGCACATCCTTTATCATCAATCTTTTGAAGTTAGGATTGATTACTGCATTGATCAGAGTTCTAAAGTCCTTCAAAGTTGTTTTCTTCAACATTATCGTGGTTACTGTCCAAATTATTCTCCTGGTTGTTCTCATATCACTCTGTATCAGTTCATAGTGGTCTTCCCAAGTTTCTCTACATTCTTCATATTTGTCATTTCTTACAACAAAATAATAGCCCATTGTTTTCATATGCCATAGTTTGTTCATCTCTCTTCAAAATAATGAGAATCCATTTTATTTTTTTTATTTTTTTGAATCCATTTTATTTCTAACACTTTGCTATGAGAAAACACGAAAGGTGTTGCAATAAATAGTTTTGCATATATGAAATCCCACCCTTGTTTTTGACCTGAAGTAGTGAGTGCCTAATAGTAATTTCACTGAGGCATAGGAAATGTGTAGTACAGTGACTTATATTGTTTTTCAGAATAACTGAAGCAATTCCAATCCGTGAAGTTTTAAAGATCCTCTTCTAGCTACCAATTTGAGAACTACTTCACATCACAGTAGGATTTCCCCTTCTACAGAACTATGACAACCGATTGAATTAATTTAGGCCTGAAAAGGCAGGTAACAGGAAAATAAACTTTTTTAATAAAAATAAAGGATATTGATCCATTCTTAAAGTCTATGCTGATTAAGTACAAGCTTGGCCCATTTCAACAATCTAGAAAGATTTAATAGCATGGGCTCAACAATGGATTGTTGATGATTGTTGTATCTGTTGTCCAGAGAACAGCCTAGCTAAGTCTGTTAATTTTGTTAGTTGTTTTGCTGAGGCTGAATCTTTGCATCTACCCAGGCTGGAAGTGCAACAGTCATTCACAGGCCCTGACTGGAGTGGAAACTTTGACCTGGTCTACTATTACCCTGTAGGTTCTCCTTTTCTTAAGCATCCTGGTTCCCCATTCCTCTACCAGGGGTTTACCATATTTGGTACAGGATCTAGAGCAGCTCAGAGCTCCAGAGGTCAAACTATCTACCAGTCTCAGCCTTCCTTAGTAGCTGGGACACTTAGTTCTTAGCTAAATTTTTAGAGAAGGTCATAATCGAGTGATGATTTTTTAAAAATCACAACAATTTTTTGAAGATTATCTATCAAAGTTTACAGGGGCTATGATCCATTTTTGTCAAGTGGGTAAATACCAGGATGAAATTACAGATCACAGAACTCTTGAAGTAAAATAATGTCATTCATTACATTGGTACTTGCCTTAAAAACAAAGCAAAGCAAAACAAAGCAATAACAACCAGCCTAGATGTTTTAACATTAGAGCTGGACTCAAGAAAAGCATTCTAGTTGAAGCGAAAATGTTTGTGTAAGATTATCCAGTAGAAATTCACTAACATATGATGTTTTTTTCTGTCTATATATTTATATCATGTCTATAAATGTACTTTTATTGCCCAGGTGCATTAAGTACAAACAGTATAAAAAAGTCTAACAGAAGAAGGAAAATAGCCTCTTTTATCTAAAACATGTGATGCTTCTGGAATGGAAACCTGCTGTAGAGTCTTCCAAAAATCAATGATGGAGGAAACATGTTTTCTTTATCATGTGCATAACATCACATGTGTTTTTTCTTAGTTTTGCTCCCTCTAGGTCATGATGTGATTTCCTCATTCACTTTCTTCACCACCAATTAGCTATAGGTTTAAGAAAAGTGGACATTCTAAGATAAAGATTCTATTATTCTACCCCATGAGGTATAGCCAATATATGTGTTCACTTTCTACTTTGAAACAATATTTTTATTGGACTCTAGTTTCCAGAATAACTATTTTTCAGGAATCAATCAGCTTTTGTGGTCTTACCTCAGATATACAGAGCATTCCTAAATCCTCAGTTTTAAAATACTATTAATTTTTCAAGTGGGGGCTGTCTCTTTTGATCTTGGACATGTATGGAAAGAAAGAGGGAAAGAAGAGAGCAAAGAGAGAAAGAAGGATGGAAGGAAGGAAAAGGAAGGAAGGAGAAAGGAAAAAGGAAGAAGAGAGAAAATAAAGCTAGTAGAATACCACAGAGAAAATATTTTAATCATTAACTCACTGTTTGGTTTATCAATATGTGAATTAAGTCCATTTTCCCATTAGCCTTTTGAGGGGAAGCCTTGGAAACTACTATCCTTGCACCTTTTCAAGCATAAAATAGAAACTTTGAGTTGATTATACAGATCACTGTCACACTACTACACTATATTTTACCCAAGACACAAACTAAGTTAATATTTTATGAGGTGCTCATCAGTATGCAGAAGAGTGATGGGTGAAGTAAAGGGCTCCCATTGTCATTTGTGCCCTTTGAGGATCTTGTAAGTAAATAAAGTTGCTTTCAAACAGAAAAAGGCAAGCACAGGGCTTGGTGACCCTGGAATTATTCCCAGGACACATGATATAGCAGAATGAATGCTATTATAAGTTAAATGGAGCAGCCATGAAACTCTCGGGTAAAAACTGGGAGCTCTCTGCTCTAAATATTTTTTAAATACCCCTTTTACCAGGTCATAGGAAAAAAAACCCACTGAATTCAGTTATTAAAAAAAATCTTTATGGAGCACACAGAGAGAAATGAATGCTATTAGTGAACTGAGAGAATTTTTTTCCAGTGAAAGAAAAAGTCCATACATGTAATGTACTTAAAATGCAATAAAATGTGATTTCATTCTGAGGATGCTGATAATTTAGTAATAGCATTTCTGATAGAATGAGCCATGTGGGTGACTATTTTACATTAATTAGAAGGAAGGGGAAAATTAGTGGAAAATGACTATGAAATATTTTAATATAAATGAAATACCATCTATTATTGTGAGCCCCTGTAGAGCCCCCAGGGATCAGGATATTGCATCTACTCCTTTTTCTACTTTGTTATCCCTATACGCTAGACCATGTAGAGTGGTCTGGACCAGGTTTAATCCAGGGAATATGAACTCTAATGGTAGTGGAGGTTGGTTTCCTTTTCTTACACTCTTTGGCTCCTTAAAATTTTACACCAGCAATGCAGGGATGATTTATTTAGCTTAAGTTGAGACTAGCAGCTAGGTTTTATCATTATCATCATCATCATCATCATCAATTAACATTTAGATATTTTGAGGCATATCTTTACGTATCTTATCCCATTCAACCTTCCAAACAAACCTGGCACAAAAATAGCACGAAATAGCAAAAATACAGCACAAAAGTGCTATCATAATCGCCATCTACTGATGAGTAAACTAAACCCAAGAGAAGTTAGGTGATGTGCCAAGCTGGTCACACAACAAAGAATTCCAAGTTTTTTTTTTCAAATTTCAAGTCCAGTACTCCATCCAGTGCACTATAAAGAGGAGGAGGGTAGAAAAATATACAAAGTCTAACATGATTCTAATATTACATAGGTATTTATATCCTACACAGATAAAATGCTAAAAAATATTCTCATAATTTCTCATTAACAGTGACAACTTGTAACTATAGTTCTATCCTCTCAGAAGGCTGATACTTAAACTTCATCAGAATGTAAAGTAGTTTGTAGGATTGCTGATTAGGCATTTTATATTTGTGCCGTGTCCAAACAAATCCCAATTTATGTCTTCTGGTAAATGGATAGTCTTATGCTAATCCTCTCACCCAGGGACATTTCAGGGATACAAAAATTTCCCTTGTTACCAGAAATGCTCAGTCACTGGACCCAGGACCTCCATATTTCTCAAACATATGAGGTATCTTTAAAGCCTTGACATGCCCACCTCAAAGTCAATGTTTGTTCACCTGGTCAGGAAAGGAAACACAAAACAGAAAAGACAAACAGGGGCCCTGGCACAAGCTTATCTAGTTGAGTCCATGGTCCACGTGAGAGGAGACCCTGTTCATTCCACTTTCCCTCATTGGGAGTCTAGGAACAGATGCTATTTGCCACATGAGAGAATCAAAACCTACTGTCACAAGCTGTCTCTTCTTTTAGCTGACATAGAGCCTTGCTTCTCAACTGTTGTCATGGGGTAGAGACAGGGGAAGGATTAAAGGACAATATGACTATTGCCACATTATACCAAAAGAACAAATCCTTTCATCACAAGGTCACCATATTGCCAAAACAAAGCTCCAAATCTCCAGAAAGGGCAACTCTAATCATGTTCCATGGGATGGTCCTTGATACTTAGTTCGAAGAAGCAGCCTTTAAGTCAGACCTGTTAATCTATGGTTTAACTGTGGCCCAGCAGCAAGTGATATTCCAATGACCTTTCTCTTTGCAAAAGATGCTAGATGCATTTGTGCCTTCAAAAAGATTCCTAAAGACCCTAGGTTTGTCTTAATATCTATCATCTGTGCTCCAATATTTAAATGATGATCTAAAACAATGTGTGCATTCTCTCGAAAGATGTGAATTATCACCCATTTTTCCTTGGCCATTTTATGCATCTCTCGCCCATTGAACATTAATATACACAGATAAATAATGTTCTGTTGGGGTCATTTGTATAACAAAATGATACCCAAATGATATGCATATATATGTGTATGCATATTTATCTGTGCAAATGCATTCTGGTATCATTGTGATATAGTTGCTCTCACAATGTATGGAACTTCAGAAAAATGGGAAGTCATTTAATTTTTAATTGTCTTCATGTAACTAGGTAGGCCACTTCTAGGGGGTTAGCCAACAAAGGTCCTTCTTGGTTAAATTTTTTTCATATTGTTTAAAAAATGTTTTAAAAATAATAGCAAATTTGTCCTCACTCCCATTATTATTAAACCATAAAAACTTACCCAACCAAATTCAAAAGCATGGAATTGTGGCCCAGGTGCATAAAGAAGATACCATCACGATACTGAGAGATTCTTTGCTTTGTTTTGGTTTTCTTTTATGAATCAATCAGGGTTAAGTGACTTGCCCATGGTCATACAGTTAGTAAGCGTCAAGTGTCTGAATTTGGATTTGAACTTAGATCCTCCTCACTTCAGGACCAGCGCTCTGTCCACTGTGCCACCTAGCTACAACTGAGGAATCCTTTGCAAAACAAAGCATGACCTAGAAGTGCATGGAACTTTATATAGTAATAAACTTGACATTGAATAAAGACCAATAATGTTGAATGTGATAAAGAAAACAGTAAAAAACCTTTTAATGCTTCAAATAGAAAAAAACTACAATAGAATAAACAATGAAACAGTAAAGCATACACACCTCCTCCAAATAAATAGATGTATCCATCAATTAATAAATGGCAAGATAAAAAGATAGGACAGTTAATTGGTGCAGTGGATAGAGTACCCTGCCTAGAGTCAGGAATACTCATCCCACCAGTGTTCAAATCTGGCCTCAGACACTTACTAGCTCTGTGACCCTGGGCAAGTCACTTAACCTTCTTTGCCTCAGTTCCCTCATCTGCAAAATGAGCTAGAGAAGGAAATGGAAAATTACTCCAATATCTTTGCCAAGAAAACACCAAATGAGGTCACAAAGAGTCAAACATCACTGAGAAATGACTGAACAACAAAATAACTGACAGATAATAGATGAATTCATAAATAAATAAATCACACGTCCTAAAACGGGTTGAGATTTTTCAAAGCCTTTGAAACACTAAATCATCAGAGAGGCCTGGGCTCAAATTATGTAAATGAGGAAAATGAAAAGTTCTCTGGCCCAAGGTCATGAAGCAAATAAGTAGAAGAGGCAACATTAGGACTCCTAGTGCTTGAATGACAATCTTGTGTTCAATCTCAAGGAAGCACCTTTTCCTTGATTGGGTGGGTGACAAACAAGCAAACAAGAAACCCTCCTATTTCCTAAAGAAACTGATCCAGTAAGCAAATATCCATTGCAATGTCTTGACTATTAGACAGCCCAGACTGTGTTGTAGCCCAGACTAAGTCCAAGGTTGTCAACTCTACGAACAAAATGCTTCAGAAATATGCCTGAACACCTGACCTGTAAAAGGGAGCAATGATCTGAGAAATGGGAAACTGCCTTTTTTGACATCTCACCACCACAGCCCATTCAAACTGTCACTTGGATACTGAACCAGAAATAGCTTGTCACTTCATTCGACAGATTGAAGGTACCTGTTGAGGCAGTGGCTACTGGCTCCCTGATTGTGCCTCTTGGGCTCAGCCTAAACATGTGAAGCAATGTGGTGGAGTAAATTGAGGAATGGATTTGGGGTAGGAAGAGTTGGATTCACATCTCCCTTAAGAAACTTACAAGATTTATGACTGAAGTATAAAAGAAAGAATACTGGCTTTAGAGTCAGAGTGCCTGGGTTAAAATCCCATGTCTGATAATCTGAAAGTCTGATAGATAGAAGACCCCTAAGGGTCTTCCCTTCCTAGTTTGATGTTTTTTCTTTTTTTCTAATTAAGGGGGCCAAACTTTGACTCACTTCTTAAAGAGGCCTATTGACTGAATGGGCTTTACCACATTCAGTGAAAACCTGAAAAGGCCTTAGCCTAAAACAGTCAGGGTCTCCCAATGCATCCCGGGCCATCTCCAGTCATCCAGATGAATATCTGGCCACTGGACCCAGATGGCTCTGGAGGAGAAATTGAGGCTGGTGACCTTGCACAGCCCTCCCTCACTCAAATCAAAGTCAACTGCAAGTAATGTCAATATTTTCCTGATGTCATGGTCCTCTTAGAAAATGAAGGACAAACACAACAACAACCACCTGATAGTTACGATCTGTACAACCCTGGGCAACCTATTTATGCTCACTGGACTTCAGTTTCCTTATCTGAAAAATGAGGGATTTGCTCTGCTCTATGTAGTCTAAGGCTAGCTATACTGGCCTATTTGCTGTTCTTTGCACATCTGTATTAGGAGGGCAGAGTTTATAATCTCAAAGAGGATCATAAACATGTCTGAAACGTTCGGAACCGCCGGATATAAGAAACTCTCAAAGTAGAAGGCAGAAGAATCAAAACATTTATTTAGGCTCCACAGTAACCAACCCATGAACCAGCAACCCCATTTTGATATATTGATCAAAAGCTTCCAGGCCCAATAAGTACGCCTTGAAAGAGTAACCAGGAGGCTACAGAGAAGCATGATTGCGTAAAGCAAAATCATGTTTCCCCCTCTATGGTAATAAGATTACCCACTGGCCTGAAGTCTTTGTTCAGCTTTCTCCCGTAGGTCAGCTCTGCTACTGGCAGCTCCTGCTTCAGCTGTGTCTGTGGCTGTGGCTGTAACTGACGTAACTGTCGTAACTGCCTCTGTAACTGCCTCTGGCTCCAACTGTCGCTGTAACTGTCGCTGTAATGGCCTGAAGTCTTTGTTCAGCTTTCTCCCGTAGGTTAGCTCTGCTACTGGCAGCTCCTGCTTCAGCTGTGTCTGTGGCTGTGGCTGTAACTGACGTAACTGTCGTAACTGTCGCTGGCTCCAACCGGAAAAGGAAAAGAGGATCTTCAAGCTGTCCTCTCCCCTCTTATAGAGTTTTTGACATCATCAAGCACCGCCTGAACGACCAGGGCCGATTGGTTCTTGACTTGGCCCCTCCCCCTAGTGTAGCCGTTAACACCTCCCCTCAGCCAGCCCCATGACTCCTCACACAGGAAGTTGTCTGGTCCTGCCCCGGAAGAGCAAGCCACAGTGTCCAGAGGCTCAATGAGGTAAGCTGAGTCATTCAAAGAAAACAAAGGCCATTCTGGCTACACTCCACCCCTTGTTATAGGATACATAATCTAATCAGCCATGTATCCTAGAACATACATTGTGATCCAATTACAAAGGAAACTAAAACATATCATTCATTATAAAGCAAAACATATCATTTGGTGACATTCCTAAATATTGGTTTACGATTCAAATGTGATCCACCCCTAGGTCCCAGCAAGATAATCTCTTCAATCAATCATCCCCAAAATAATTATTAATAATTCAAATGTCCACCCCTAAATCCTTGTATCCATTACATAGGATCAATAATATCATAACAATAAAACAACACAGCAAGGATAACACAAAATAAGTAAACAGAACACTATCATCATTTCCACCCCCCTTGAACGATTGGGGCTCAAAATCTTGGGGTGAGGGGTGAAGGTCTCATTTTCCATAGCTTCTTCATGCTGAAATTGGATGTAGAGATGGCCCTGCCCCCAAAAAGTCCCATTCCAGAGGTCATTTCTTTAACGAGCTGGCAGGAATTCCAAGAATGCTACATGCTTAGGCAGTCACCGGAAAGTGCAGGGTGCTTAAGCCTGAAGGAAACAAAACTAGCAACAAGGTTAGCCAAAACAAAGGACAAAAAGAATAGTCTGTGAATCTATTATTATAACCTATTCACGGTAAAATATATGGTTCAGGGGTACGATTTGGTAATTATTTTCCCCTGAATAGACAACTGTTACAGTGTTGTCCTTCCCATGGGCTATAACTTCTGCAGCCTTTGGAATATCATCTGGCTTCCGTTTTACCCATACCTTAGCTCCTGACTTTATTCTATCAATGGAGCAAGACCCTTTTGCCCCTCTAGTAGTTATTTTGGGAGGAGGGTCAGTTTTCACAAAGGGTATTTTTTCACAGGGGATAATAATGACTTGAACCATCCTATCATTTCTACAAAATTGTACAGGTTTTTACCCATATTCTGGAGTGTCACAACAATTTCTTTTTGATAATTAGAATCTATCACTCCAGCCAATACATGTATTCCTTGAGCCGCTAATCCTGGTTTAGGTAATATCCGTCCAAGATGATTCTTGGGGATTCTCATACATACTCCAGTAGGGGTTTTTCTTATCTCTTTCCTATTTAACCTAAAATTCTCTATACAATGTAAATCATATCCTGCTGAACCAGGTGTTCCTGGACTTGGTAGTGGGACATCTTCCCTCACAGTCCAAAATTCAATGTTTTGGATCTCACATGTTTGCTGTTCTCTGATCTGCAGATTTGGGGTCATCATTCTGGCTAGAGGTGTACTTCCCCCTAAGGGCCTATTATTCAAATTACGTAAGGCAATAGACAAATTATCCTTCCAATGTCGATATGAATTATTTGAGCTTAATTTTCTCAGCTGTTCTTTCAACAATCCATTCATTCTTTCAATTAGCCCAGATGCTTGTGGGTAATATGGAATATGATATATCCATTCTATATTATTCAACACACAATATCTTTTCACTTCTTTGCCCTTGAAATGTGACCCATTGTCACTTTGAATCTGCATTGGGGTTCCATAATATAAACTTACAATATCTAGAGTTTTACAGGTGTTTTTCTGAGTTGCGTCTTTATAAGGACAAGCCACTAGTACACCTGAATAGGTGTCAACACACGTACATACATATTTACATCCTTTATCCTGGGGTAGTGGGCCAATATAATCTATCTGCCAAATTTGGGCTGGAACTTTTCCCCTTGCTATTTCTCCAGTAACTATCCTAGGAAGAGTTCGTTCTTTTTCTAATTGGCATATACAACACTCCTCTGTTATTTGTTTTAACAACGCATGAGAAATACTGATACCTCGATCCTGTGCCCATCGATGGGTGGCCTGGACCCCTAAATGGCCAGCAGTCTGATGGACCCATCTTGCTAAGGCTGGGTCATCAGTTGGAGTCGGAGTAGGGACAATACATTCAGTAGCAATCTTTGCTAGTCGATTCGCATGTGCATTGTACTCACGTTCTGGTGTGGTCAGGGTTGCATGAGCATCAACATGAAAAACTGACAGATCTGTAACCAAAGACATGTCCCATATATTTTCCCATAACTCTTTACCCCAAACTTGTTTGCCATGAATCTCCCAATTCTGATTCCTCCATATAGGCATCCACGTAGCTAATCCATTAGCTACCGCCCACGAGTCAGTAAATATATGACATTGTCCTCCTTTCTCTGCTCTGATGGCCTGATGCACTGCCATCAGTTCAGCATATTGGCTACTTCCACCTATCCCAGAACTTTCCAGAGTTCTCCTTGTACAGGGGTTATAGGCTACTGCTTTCCAATGTCTCTTCTGTCCTAAATATTTTGCTGTCCCATCAGTAAACCAAGCATGTTTCTTCTGTTCTTCATTTAGTCCGTCATATCCATTATTCCATTTCACTAAGGATGGTACCATCTGTTGCTTAGATTCAAGGGGCTTTTCATTGCTCTCAGTATCAATGTTCGCCACAGATTCATGTAGAGCAGAAACTCCATTTTTGCCTGCTCTGGACCTATTCTGAATATACCACTTCCATTTGATTATGCTTGCCTCTTGTGCATGTCCAATTCTGTGAGAAGCTGGGGTACTCATTACCCAAGTCATAATTGGAATTCCAGGCCTTAATACCACTTCATGACCCAGAGTTAGTTGCTCAGTTTCTACTAAAGCCCAATATGCAGCTAACAGCTGCTTCTCAAAAGGTGTATATTGCACTCCAGATGAGGGCAGTTTCCTTGACCAAAAGCCTAAAGGTACACTTCGGCTTTGTTGTTTTTGCCACAGACTCCAATTTGCATAGTCATCTTGTACAGTCACTTGTAACTCCACTGGCCCATTTTGCATAGGCCATAAGTCTAGAGCTAATTGAATAGCAGCCTTTGCTTCCTCAAAAGCTCTACTTTGTTCAAGTCCCCAGTCAAATTCATATTTCTTTCTGGTGACTTTATACAAGGGTTTTAAAATCTGTCCCAAATGTGGGATGTGGTGTCTCCAATAACCAAACAGCCCTATGAACTTTTGGGCCTCTTTCTTATTGGTAAGGGTGGGAAAATCCTGGATTTTTTGTCGAGCTTGTGGGAGAATTTCTCGCAGTCCTCTATTCCACTGTATTCCCAAGAATTTTACAGTTTGAGCTGGCCCTTGAACCTTTGCGGGGTTGATTTCCCATCCTTTGCTTTTCATATGGTCAATTAATAATGCTAAACTCTCCTCCACCTCCTTTATATTCTTTCCCTGTATCATGATGTCATCTATGTAATGTGTAAGCTGTACACCAGGTAACTTTAATTCATCCAAATGTTCAGCTACAATCCTGTGGCAAATAGTTGGGCTATGAATATATCCTTGCGGCAGGCGTGTAAATGTATACTGTCGGCCTTGCCAAGTAAAAGCAAACTGATTCCATTGCTTGGGGTCTATTGGGATTGTAAAGAAGGCATTGGCCAAATCAATAACTGCATACCAAGTCCCTTCACGTTTTTGTATTCTCTCTATTAAAGTAACCGTGTCTGGGACAGCAGCATACAAGGGAGGAGTCACTTTGTTCAGCTGTCTATAATCTACTGTCATCCTCCATGTTCCATCTGACTTTCGGACTGGCCAGACAGGGTTGTTCCATTGAGTAGTTGTAGGGACTAACACTCCTGCCTCAACATATTCTCTTATAGTGTTGGCAATTTCATCTTGCCCACCTGGCACACGATATTGCCTCAAAGTAATTATTTTAGAAGGTTCGGGCAAAGTGATTGGATCCATCTTGATTTTCCCCACTAAGACTGCATTAATGCCCATTTTCCTCACAGCAAATTGGTATTTCCCTTCGGGTAAATTTAAGGTCATACCCTTCAATATGTCTATTCCAATGATGTATTCGGGAATAGGCACAATAACCACACTATATTCTTTCTTGGGCAACTGTCCAATTTTCATCATTAATTTAACTTGCCTGGCTGATATTTCAGTCCCTCCTAGTCCTGTAATGGTAATAGGAGTTCCATGGCTGAACTTGTCTGGATTTCCATAAATAAGGGTGGCCTCGGCCCCAGTATCTATTAATGCCTCAGTTACCGTACTTGACCCATTTTTCCAATATATGGTCAAGTTAATGTGAGGTCTGCAATCCAGCCTGTGTATTTCCTTAATTTGGACTGGGGCTCGGCCTGTTCCCTAGTATTCCCTTTCATGTGATTCACTTGGGTTTGAAGGTTCAACATCTGTAGTATTTGCAGGAGCAGTTCTTATTTCCCTATTTCTCCTGTTATCAAGTCCTTTATCTCTGTACATTCTATATAATTCATTGGTTGGAATTCCATCTATCATTTCAAAACCTACTCCTGCTCTCAATAAAGCAGTAAACATTTCTTTCCTTGTTACTCTCCTTTGGCGCCAAGTTTGCTGGTTATTCACCCTTCTCTCTCGAGGAGATCTATCCCCTCCCCAGTCACCTAAGTCATATAACTGTAAAATCTTATTTATCACTGTTGTAAGACGGCTCCCTACTTCTCCAAGTAATAAATTCAAAATTAGTTGTTTATAAGCAGGGGGAGCTGTCCTAATTATTAAATTCCTATGAGGCAGTCCCATTGGATCATTGTAATATTTGTCTGCAGTTCCTATCATAATGTCAGTCTTCATTACCTCCTCCTTTAGTCTCATGATACAATCTCTAAGTGAATACCAGGGTCTGTGCTCAGTGGGCCACATAGAATCAGTAGCATATCTCTTATTGCATCCCACAGCGGCTAATGCCAACAGAGTAGTCCTGCTATCACCATCTCCTTGCTGATGATGTTCCCTAAAAGCTTGTTGAACTAGAGGATCATGGCTGATACCTATGAATCTCATGCAGTCTGTCCTATCTACTGATATTCCACTGGCCCCTTGATCACTGAGTCTTACCATCCAAGATATCAATGGTTCTCCTATTCTTTGGCTGAATCTACTCAAAATATCTGTGACCTCTTGCGGTGAGAAATCTTCCTGAATTTCCCTTGTAACTGAATCTTCACCTCGGGTTTCTGTCTTCCTCCTTTGTATGGGTCGAGCCCTTGTCTGATCATTTAACCATCTCCTATTCTCTGTGTGAGGCACATCCTGAACCCCAGTAGTGTTTTGTGCCTCAGCCCCTAACATTGTCTCATTCTCTCCCCACTCACTTCCTCTGCCACCATGGCTAGGACGAAGCAGGCAGTCAGGCTCTTTCTGGGCTGGGTTGAAATGCACTCTGGGCTTTTTTGGTCTCCTGTTGCTCTTAGCCACATTAATAGAAAAGTTCTCATTTGAGTCAGTTTGGTCTCCTGCTATCTGAGATTCCCCTTCTTCCTGTGGGGTAGGAGTGCCCCCATGTCTTTCACTTAATCTCAATCTTTCGTATATTAGCCGGTAGGCTGATAACACTATCCAGCTTTGCCTAGATAGTGATGCCCCTGACTGAATCCCAACTTCTCGTAAACACTTTTCCAAATCCCTAGGATCTCCTCTCCGTAGCCTTGGTTCCCAGTTTTCACAGGGTCCAGCTTTTTTAGCCAATTCTTTTGCTAGGGAGGAATAAAATGGATCCTCCCATCCTGGGATATTCATCTCTTCCTCTGGAATTGTTCTGCTTCTAAATAGAGATCTTATACCTAGCGATCCCATCCTCGTCGCCAAATGTATTAGGAGGGCAGAGTTTATAATCTCAAAGAGGATCATAAACATGTCTGAAACGTTCGGAACCGCCGGATATAAGAAACTCTCAAAGTAGAAGGCAGAAGAATCAAAACATTTATTTAGGCTCCACAGTAACCAACCCATGAACCAGCAACCCCATTTTGATATATTGATCAAAAGCTTCCAGGCCCAATAAGTACGCCTTGAAAGAGTAACCAGGAGGCTACAGAGAAGCATGATTGCGTAAAGCAAAATCATGTTTCCCCCTCTATGGTAATAAGATTACCCACTGGCCTGAAGTCTTTGTTCAGCTTTCTCCCGTAGGTCAGCTCTGCTAATGGCAGCTCCTGCTTCAGCTGTGTCTGTGGCTGTGGCTGTAACTGACGTAACTGTCGTAACTGCCTCTGTAACTGCCTCTGGCTCCAACTGTCGCTGTAACTGTCGCTGTAATGGCCTGAAGTCTTTGTTCAGCTTTCTCCCGTAGGTTAGCTCTGCTACTGGCAGCTCCTGCTTCAGCTGTGTCTGTGGCTGTGGCTGTAACTGACGTAACTGTCGTAACTGTCGCTGGCTCCAACCGGAAAAGGAAAAGAGGATCTTCAAGCTGTCCTCTCCCCTCTTATAGAGTTTTTGACATCATCAAGCACCGCCTGAACGACCAGGGCCGATTGGTTCTTGACTTGGCCCCTCCCCCTAGTGTAGCCGTTAACACCTCCCCTCAGCCAGCCCCATGACTCCTCACACAGGAAGTTGTCTGGTCCTGCCCCGGAAGAGCAAGCCACAGTGTCCAGAGGCTCAATGAGGTAAGCTGAGTCATTCAAAGAAAACAAAGGCCATTCTGGCTACAACATCTCACACTAGTCCCTATTTCCATGCCTTTGAGTGGCTGTTCCTCATGGCTAGGATGCTCTTTTTCCTCACTGCCACCTCTTAGAATTCCTGACTTCCTCCAAGATTCAGCTCAAATGCTATCTTTTGTAGGTGTTCTTTCCTGATTGTTCCAATTACTAGTGCCTAACCTTCTGTAGCAGCAAGCACCCTAACATAAGCAGGAAGGCCTGCTAGCACGAGTTCTTTAAGCTGCTTTTCTAGGAAAGACTGATCAAAAAAAGGGTTAACGATCCTACTTTTAATCACTAGTTCAGGGGAAAAGTCAGTACCCTGAATGTCAGAGAAAAAACAAGCAAAGAAAATATAAGCAGAGAAATTAGACCAACAGACAGGGCTCTGACTACCTGAATCAAAGCCATATTGCTATACACTTTACATACAGCACTGGATCGAGAAAGCCTTTACATCTGAGCAGCAGGGGAGGGTGGGGTGGGGAAGGGCTGAACATACAGCTACTCAGCATCTCAACCAGGGAATCAAAATATTCTTTTCATAAGTGAACCCCCTAAGCAAAATCTCACCTCAGAGAACATAATCACTTTTGGCTAATAGGCTTAGAGCCAGAAGGCATCACAACCCATGTGACTCAGTGCCTAATTAGCTTAGTACCAAAAGATATGAAAGCCTTTCTATAAGCAAGCCTTCCCTAAGCAAGCTTTCCCTAAACAAACTTGCTCTTAGGCAAGTTCCTCCCCCAATGAACTCTATGAGCAGGATGTATCACAGCTGTGAGCTGAACCAGTTCTCAAAGCAGGCCACATAGACTTATTAGTGGATGGGGAAGAGTTTCTTGTTCCATTGACATTACACCTTATAGCAGTAAGGCAAAATTCATGACCTTGGAGAGGTCCATGTACATGCCTGAGTGGTTCAGAATCACAAAGTGTAAGAAATTCTCTAGGTGGAAGGCAGAGGAAGTATAACATTTATTTAGACTCCAGAGGATCAAATCCAAGGACCAATGCCCCCAATTTGACTTAGTAGCAATAATATTCCAGAACCGGTAAGCCCATGTAGTAACAAGCAAATTATAACAAAATATTATAGCAAGGAACCAAGCCATACTGTAACCTCCCCTCACTACTAGGGCCTTCCTATAAAAGATCACTCATGAATCCTAACTCTCCATTCAGCACTCTCTCCTGCAGCCCTACTGCCTCTGAGTTCCTTGATCTCCCCAACTCTCTCTTGTTCGGGACTTTCTGCTGTGCAGTCTCTCTCCATGCTGGCTCTCCCTTTGTGTCTGCTGCTTCAATGTCTTCTTGATGTCTGTTTCTGAATCCTGCCATTCTCCACTGCTACCTGTTCTGGGATCTCTTTTTATACAGTCCTAGCTGTCATCTGATAGGCTAGAACTCAACACATATACCTTTGGCTCTGGTCTTAGCAACTCCCCTTAGGGCCCTGAGGGCTTCACGCTCTTACAAACTAGCAAACTAGTTTGCTAAGTAGCCTGGGGCCTCATACCTAGTTATTGAAAGTGTGTGGGCCTTTTTCTAATCAGGCCTCCCTTTCTTGGCCCCACCTGAGACCTATTCAATGGGTAGGAAAAATCTTTCACTTACTAATTGGCTTTATACACCTTCTAAGGGTACCTTTCATCTACTCTATATTTATATGGTATGTACCCTTTAGTGTATATGCTGGCTCCCCCATCAGAATGTGAGCTTCTTGAGAGCAGAGACTATTTTTTTTTTGCTTTTTCTTTGTACTCTTAGGACTCAGCACAGTGCCTGACTCATTGTAAGTGCTTGATAAAACTTAATAGATTAACTGATTAAATGCTTCTAAAGTTGCTTCAGGCACTGAATCTATATTCCATAATCCTATGACCCTGGGCTAGTACCCCAACCTTTTTGGGCCTCAGCGTCCTCCTCAGTAAAATTGGACTATTAACAGCCCCTACCTCATCAAATTGTCCTGAGGATCAAATGAGATAATGTATGTAAAGTGCTTTGGAAACCTTAAAGGACTACATGAATATGAATATGAATTAGTACTAGTATTCATCAGTTTCATGTTTTAGACCTCAAATGACAGGGAAAGGAAGCTGTTTAATCACTAGTGTGCTCCATTAGATTATTTCTTTCCTTGTTTTGTGATGATATGGGCATAAATTAGCTCAGCACTCTTCTTGGCCATGGTCTCTGGAAGGCTCTGCTACTAGCTGATTTAGGTTAGAGATTTCATCCTAGAACAAACTGAGACCCCTTTGCCCCTTGCCGCTTGCAGTTCAGGGTGGTTACCTCCAAGGAATGTCAGATTAAATTTGTTACATTTCAGTGGCTATCCTGGGAGCTTGTGGCAGGTGTAGAATGATTTCTCAGTCCCTGAGGCTTAAAGGCATGTACCCATCTTCATTCTTACTTGTTTCCTTCTACTCCACACCCCATTAGGAATCACATAATACTAGATATGGGGAGGACAGGATAGGGGTGGCAGGCAGGGGTACAGGTGTGCGGGGGGAGTGCCCAGATATGTACCAGAGGTAAAGAATGAAATAACCCTTGAATATCAGAGGCATGAGGAAAGGGGAAAATTAGATTCTTTTCTGCCACCAGAAGAGCATGGATTATACAACCCCCTGCCAATAAACACCTGGCATTTATATAGTATCTTAGTATTTGCAAGGCAACTTACCTACCTTGTCTATTTGAGCTTCAATATCTCTGTGAGGTAAGTATTGCTATCTCCATTTTAGAAATGAGGAAACTGGGACTCAGAGATGATTAAGCGACTTCCCAAAGTCACAGTTCATTAGCCTCAGAGTAGGATTTGAACTTAGCCCCTCTCGGTCCACTACACCTAGTTTCTTCTCTGTAGCATAATGAAATACACTTTTGAGTTTCTCAGTTTTAGCCCTTACTCTCTGGAAAACAGTCTATGCAACAAATCAGTCCTTGGTTTATTGTTTGGTTGGTGGCCTAGCTTAAAAAAAGAGATGAAGAAAATGTTAGTAATTCAGATTAAACTGAAAAGTATATCATGAGACCATTTATTTTGGAGAGAGAGTTTGTTTTTACACATTTTTCAACATACCTTGGTACAGCTAGTGAAAAAATAGGCCTCAGAAAGGGAGGCATTATGTGAGAAATTCTTAGGCAATGGGTAATTGACAGAACAAGATCTTTTTTAAAATTTCTTTTTCTTTCTTTCTTTCTTTCCTTCCTTCCTTCCTTCCTTCCTTCCTTCCTTCCTTCCTTCCTTCTTTCTTTCTTTCTTTCTTTCTTTCTTTCTTTCTTTCTTTCTTTCTTTCTTTCTTTCTTTCTTTCTATCTTCCTTTCTTTCCCTCCTTTCTTTCCTTCTTTCTTTCCTTCCTTCTTTCTTTATTTCTCTTTCCTTCCTTCCTTCCTTCTTTTTCTTTCTTCCTTTCTTCCTTCCTTCCTTTCTTTCTTTTTCTTTCTTTCTTTTTCAGATCAGATAGGTAAGTAAATTTTGTGCTCAAGGCCTGTTTGTTTTCAAGTTTATATAGACAGATACACAGCAATACAAATAAATGTAAAACAAGCTGAAGATGGACATGGCAAATCATGCTAGTATCTTTGCCAAGAAAACCTCAAATGGGGTCACAAAAAGTCACATACAACTGAAAAATGACTGAACAACAACTGTGGATATACACCAATATACACCAAGATAATGCTTTTCTCCTTTCCTGAGCCTGACAGTTGCGGTGTTTGCTGGCAGATGTCTTACTGGACTTTCCTTTTTCAAGTGTGGGTAAGAATTTTCATCCTATGTGATGAAGATGTCTTGTTTATTCACAGATAAGGTGAATGGCTTCATTAGTGATTCCCAAGCCTGGTTGTGAGGGATCCCCAATATATCTCCAGTTATCTCTTTTACTATCTATTATCTGTAGAATTTGTTCAAATGCATTTTAGTTTAGAAAATAAGCAAATAGCCTATCTGTGGGGTGAATAGAGAAGAGATGTCCATACAGATAGGAATAAGGTGAGGGAAAGAAGAGGTGCAGGGGCAACTAGGTGGTATAGTGGATAGAAAAGAGTCAAAAGGCCTAAGTTCAATATCAAACATGTGACTCTGGGCAAGTCAATTAACCTCATTCAGCCTCAATTCCCTCATCTGGAAAATAATAAATGATATAAAATAAACAAAAGCATCCACCTCATAGGACTTTTGTAAGGATCTGATGAGATAACTGCAGAAGAGCATTTTGCAAATCTTAAAGTGGTATATAAATGCTAACTGATGACAATGATGACGTTAATGATGATAATTTTGCTGATTTATTGAAATCAAGCAAATGAGAGGTTGTTGCCACTTTTGAAGAATTTGAGAATCATTGAAGCATTTGACACTCTTAATCACCGTCTTCTTTTGGATCCTCTTTTTTCTCTAGGCTTTCCTGATGCTGCTCTCTCTTGCTTCTTCTCCCACAAGACTGGATGCTCCTTCTAAATCTCCTTTGCTGTATTTTCATCCATTTCACACCCTTTAACTGTGGACATGGGACAGTTAGGTGGCACAGTGGATAGAATACCAGGCCTGGAGTCATGAAGACTCACATTCATGAGTTCAAACCTGGCCTCGGACACTTACTAGCTGGGCAAGTCACTTAACCCCCACCTATTTCTTCTCATCTATAAAATGAGCTGGAGATGGACGTGGCAAAGCACGCAAGTATCTTTGAAAAGAAAACCCCAGATGGGGTCGCAAAAAGTCAGATGCAACTGAAAAATGACTAAACAACATCTGTGGATATATGCTAAGTTTCCATCCTGGGCATCTTCTCTGGCATCTTTATATTCTATCAATTGGTAATCACAAGAACTCTTGTGAGTTCAATTATCATCTGTATGCAAGATGATTCCCAGATCTATATATCTTAGTATCTTCCCTGAACTCCAGTCTCACATCACCTACTGCCTACCGGATATTTTGAACTATATATCACAAACTCCATATGTCCAAAATAGAACTTATTATCTTTCTTCCACACACCCACAGTCAGTTAATAAACATTTATTAAGTGCATACTATAAAATCCAGCAACCATACTAAGTACTGGGAATACAAAAGAGACAAAAGAAAGTCCCTGCCCTCAAGGATCTCACAATCTAATGAGGGATAAAACAAGCAAACAAGGGATAAATAGGAAATATCTAATAGAGAGAAGGCACTAGAATTAATAAAGACTGGGAAAGGCTTCTTGAGGAAATGGGATTTTAGTTGGGACTTAAAGGAAGTCAGGGAAGCCAGTAGGAGGTGTTGGGAAGCAATAGCATTCCAGGCAAAGGAGACAGTCAGAGAAAAAGCCCAGGGCTGAGGGATGGAGTGTCTTGTTCATGAAACCTCAAGGAAGCCAACGTCACTGGATCAAACAGTAAGCATCAGGGATTAATGTGTAAGAAGACTAGAAGTAGGGAGGAACAAGTTATTGAAGGGCTTTGAATTCCACAAAGAGGATTTTGCATTTGATCCTGAAGGTGATAAGGAGCCAGGTTTTTGAGTGGGGGGCTTTTTAAGGTGGGGAAAGGATAACATTTCTGGACCTGTGCTTTAGGAAAATTGCTTTGCTGGCTATTGCAATGGAAAGAGACTTCAGACTGTGAGACCCATGAGCATGTTATTGCAATAGTCTAAGTGTGAAGTGATAATGACCAGTACCAGGGTGGTGGCAATATCAGAGGAGACGAGGTGATATACGTGAGAGATGTTCAAAGGTGAAATGCATAGGTCTTGGCAATAATTGGGTATGAGAGGTGAAAGATAGTGAAGGGCTGAGGATGACACCTAGGTTGTGAGTCTGTGGGAGAATGATGATGCCTTTGACAATGACAGAGAGGTTTGGGGAAAGGATAATAAGTTGTATTTTGGACACGTTGAGTTCTAGATGTCTATTGGATATCCAGTTCAAGATGTCTCAAAGGAAATTGAAGATGAAAGACTGGAAGTAGGCAGAGAGATTGTGGCCATATAGGCAGATTTGAGAATTATCAGCATTGAGATTGTATATAAATCCACAGGAGATGATGAGATCACCAAGTGAAGTAGTATAGAGGAAGAAGACAAGAGGGTCTAGGACAGGGCCCTGCAGATACCTGTGGTTAGAGAGTGTCATCAAGATGAGCATCCAGCAAAGAAGACTGAGGAGTGGTCTGGAAAGGAGAATGAGAAGAGAGTGGTGACCCCTCTTCTTTATTTCCCTCTTACTCTCAAGGATACCACTATCCTGCAAGTCCTCCATGTTTGCAATGGTGTCATTTCTGAGGCCTCACTTTCATGCTTCTGCATGCCCAATTGTTGTCAGATCTTGTCATTTGTATCTCCACAACATCTGATACCATTTCTACACTCATGTCCCCACTACGTTAGTTCAGGCCTTCATCACCTTTCATCTAGACCACAGCAAGAGCCCTATGCTTGGTCTTCTAGTCTCAGATCTCTTCCTCCTCCAATTTATCCTCCACATAGATGCTAAAGTGGTTTTTCCTAAAGCACAGGTCTGACCAAATTGCCCAGTTAACCCACTAAGAAAAACTTTATTGTCTCCCTATTATATCCAGGGTCAAATAAACTCCTCTGTTTAGCATTTAAAGCTCAAACCAAACTCTGTCCTATATTTCCAGTCTTACACATTCCCCCCTTCACACTCTATGGCCCATTCATACTGGCCTACTTTTTGTACCACCCACATCTCTACCTTTGTAGGGGCTTTCCCCCATGTGTGGCATGTTCTTCCTCTGTATGTCCTACTCTTTAGAATTCCTGGCTTTCCTCAGTTCTCCTGGGTGCTAGTATTTTTCCCTCTGAGGTTTTCTTGTATCTACTTCGTATATATCTTGTATATAATGATATACAGTGTGTGCCTTGGAAGATAGTAAAGTCCCATTCCTTAGCATTATTCAGGAGACATCTAGAAAACTAATTATTAGAGATGTTGTAGGGAACACTCAAATTCCAGTGCAGGTTGGATGAGATGATCTCTGAGGATTCTTCCCCTTCTGCAATTCTTTGATTCTATGAAAGCCCTAACTGGATTCTTGCGACAAGAATAACCCCAACTGGATCCCCTGAGCCCTCTTTCTGAAATACTTTCAGGCATAGTTCTAGAGAAGGTAGATATCCCAGATCCCTATAAGCTTGGTGGATTCTCATAAGCCTGGCTCCAGGTGACCACCTCTTAATACAACAGGATAGTGAGAAACACCGCAAAGCAATTGTAGAGAATTGTAAAGAAGTAAGACCAGCCAATGTAAAATGAGCTCTCGACAACTCCATCTGCCAAATGCAGTGAACTAAGACAAAGTGATTATTTGTGTGTATTAAATAACCACTGGCTTCTTGAAGATAAGGAGGAAGAATATGGTGAATAGTTGTCCAAGTATATCAACAAAAAATTTTAAAATATTTACAAGAGTCATGTTTTTAGGTTGTCATCCTCATTATAGTACACTAATTACTCTAAAATGTCATGAGCAAATTGTCATATTTAAAAGAATAAAAATTATCCAATAACATATATATCTTTTCCTCCTTAGAGTTTCTATTTTTGCTTTGGGGTTTGGTATTTTGTTGTAAATATACATACATACACACGGACACACATATATATATACATTACATGTTATTTTATTTTTATATGTGTGTGTGTGTATATATATATATATATATATATATATATATATATATATATATATATATATATAATCACTGGCTGTCACATTTAAATGACAAGGTCAGCAGAGAGGAGAAATAGGCACAACAATAATCTTTTTTAGAAAGAAATTGCAGAATTCGTATTCATAATGGTGAGTTTTAATCAAATAGCACAAAAAGATACAGGAATACAAAGGACAGATGATGGCTAATGGAGAATTCCTCACTCCATTCTTCTCTGAAAAAATAATGGTGGCATTCATCATTTTTATGTCAGAAATGAAAGAAATGAAACAAATGTGAGGCCTAATCTTCAATTCAAATAAATGAAAAGGAATGGCCTGAGATTCACTTAATGCCTTACGAAAAAGGAAGAATAAGAATGAGGTCAATTACGAGGCTCTTAGAGACTCATGCTCACAAGTTGACTTGCAGGGAGGAACAGCTCTGAAAGCATATGGTATGTCAAAACTTTTTACCAAAGGCTCAACTTTGTGCTCAGAGTTCATGGTCTGAATTGCAAAAATGTGAATGTGACACTTATTTTGTAAGCACTGTATATCATTCAGACTTAATATTTTGTGGTACTTTTTCACCATCTGTTTTCAATGCAAACAGGACAGAAATTAAAAGTCATTTAACATTACTCCGCCTCAGTTTCCCCATCTATAGAATAGGGATATTGATAGTACCCAGCTCCCAGAGTTGCTGTGAGGATTAAATAAAATATTTGTAAAGCACTTCTCACATATCTCCAGGTCCAACATCTCCCTAAGTGCAGACCTGAATCTTCAATTGCCTATAAGCTATCTCTAGAGTATTTCAGTGGTACCTCCATCTCCACATGTTCAAAACTAATCATTCCACAAAAACCTGTTCTTCCTTCTGACTTCATTATTTTGTTGGTGGTACCACTGTTAATTTAGATACCTATGTTTAAAACGCAGGGTCTGTCTTTGGCTCCTCATTCTTTTGTACGTTTCATAGCCAATCAATTAATAGGCATTTATTAAGTGACCTACTATGTGCCAAGTAGTATGCTAAATAAGTAACAGGGATACAGAGAATCAATTATCCATCCCTATTGTTCATAATAGAGTCAGTTATATTGCACAGTTAGAGGTTTGGACTTGGAGGCAGGAAGACCTAAATCCAAGTTTTGCCTCACATATTCGCTAACTTTGTGACCCTGAATAAGTCACTTAACCTGTTTGCCTCCATTTCCTCAAAAATGGAGATAATTATATCATCTACTACTATAAGAAAACTTTCTCTACCCAAGAAAATCAGCCACTACTTACAATCTGAAAAAAGTGCCTGGAAAACTAAAAAGTTAGATGATTTATCCAGAGTTACACAGTATGCATTATGGATAGGAATTGATAAGACTGCTAACTACCCATTATATAAGGCTGTGTTTAGACATGACTGTACTTGGGTAGAAGGAAGAAGCATGTAGAAGAGTAAGGACAGACCAGAATCAGGGAGATCAATTTGTTGAACGGAATAGAATTGGATTGTTTCACCTTTGTGTAGGAAGAACAATATATTAAATTGTGCTATCAAGTTTTTCTTTATCTTTTTTCTGCTAAACTTCACAAATACTAAATAAAACAGGCATTGCCATGTACAGAGTAGAATAGAAAAAGAGGATTACACATGAAACTGTGGACCTATATTATATGCGGGATGCTTTAAAAAATGTAATAAATTCAACAGGTAACTTCCAAAGTTTTATTGCTTGTCTGTTCTTTCTGGCCTCCTGTTCTCTTCTGTAGATTTTTTTAATGCCTCAATGACTCTTGCCCCTTTCCCCTTTTCAGCCAACCTTTTACCAGTCCTTCTCTCCCCCTCCCAATTAAAAACCAAATCAAAACAACTCTTTAAACAAATGAACTAAAACAACAGCTATTCATAGTCAAGCAAAGCAAATTCCTTCTTTGGCAGTGTCTGAGAATGTGTCTCATTCTGCACCTTGAATCTATCACTTCTCTGTCAGAAGGTGGGTGACATATACTGATCTTCTGGAATCATGGTCTGGAATCACAGTGGTCAGAGACTAAAGTCTTTTGAAGTTTCAAAGTTGTTATTCTTTATAATATTGTTATTGTAAAAAAATGTTCTATTGGTTTCACTCACTTCACTTTGCATAAGTTCCTACAAGTCATACTAGGGCTTTCTAAAATCATCGTTTCTTATGAACAATATTATTTCATTACATTCTTATAAATTATTTAGCTCTTATCCAATTAATATATACCCCCTCAGTTTCTAGGTCTTTGTTATAATAAGGAAATTCCATAAATATGTATACAAACACATAGATGTGTATATATCTATGTGGGTGAGTTTACATACCTACAGTATCCAAAAAGTCTTAGTGCAATCTAAAGTTTTAATAATTTTAAGCTGCACTGAGATTTTGCTAAGCTATTAAACCTTTAAACTGTACTTTTTGGAATATCCTATCTATACATATAATGTATTTACGTCTGGGTTATTTTTGTCTTTCTTTGATCTCTTTGCTAAATAGCACCAGTAGTGTTCTTACTGGATTAAAAGGGTATGGACAGTTTAGTGACTTTGGGAACATGATTTGAAGTTGTTTACCAGAATGGACTGACCAATCTGCAGCTATACAGTAGACATGGCATTTTTTTCTAATGCTACGTGAATCAGTTATTTCTCTTTTGGCTTCAGACAAAAACAAAACAAAAACAAAAAAAACCACATCTTCTGCCTACTTCATAATCAAATTTCATTTGAGCTTCAGTTGTTCATGATCATGGCCATAATTTTATAACATTTAAGACAATTGGATTATGATAGGAAAGATGAAGAAGTTTGATCTTTAGCAGTAACTTTTTAAAAGCAAATATATTAATTGTTGTTGTTCAGTTGTGTCCAACTCCTCATGACCCCAAGGACCATACTGTCCATGGAGTTTTCTTGGCAAAGATTCTGGAGTGGTTTGCCATTTCCTTCTCCAGTGGATTAAGGCAAACAGAGGTTAAGTGACTTGCCCAGGGTCACACAGCTAGTAAGTGTCTGAGGCAAGAGTTGAACTCAGGCTTCTTGATGCTAGGTCTAGTGCTTTAAACACTGAGACTTCTAGTTGCCTCTAAACATATTATGAAGATAAATAAATAGCTTTGTACTCCCAGTCATCCCATAGAATATGCCCTATCATGGAAAAACTGGATGCCTGAATGCCCTATGCAGTCAGTTCAACCAGAGCTTCCTCACATATTTGAAGTTTGACAGGCTTATTTATTGATTGATTAACATATTTCAGTATTTGCCTTCCTTCTTTTTTAAAATTTTTAAAAATTTATCTTTAGTTTATAACTCAGTTCCACAAGCTTTTGAGTTGCAAATTTTCTCCCCCTCTCTCCCCAAGATGGCATTTGATCCAGCATAGACTCTACATATACATTCACATTAAACATATTTTCACATTAGTCATGCCGCAAAGAAGAATTATAACCAATGGAATGAACCACAAGAAAGAAGAAACAAAACAAAACAAAAAAAAGAGAGCAAATAGTTTGTTTCAATCTGCATTCAGATTCTGTAATTCTTTCTCTGGATGTGGATAGCACTTTCCATGGTGAGTTTTTTGGATTTTGCCTTCCTTCTAACAATGCTTCTTTGAATGTGAAATAAAATCATTGATTTGAATGTGGAGTCAGAAGACCTAGATCTGATTCCCAGATTTTACAAATGAGTAAACTGATACCAAAGTTGGTATCAGTTTACTCATCTGTAAAATTTCAATCCTCTGAAAAAGTATTTGTAAAGTTTTAATGTGATCAAGTCTGTAAAGTGCTAAGCAAA
This sequence comes from Trichosurus vulpecula, assembly GCF_011100635.1. Classification (NCBI taxonomy): domain Eukaryota; kingdom Metazoa; phylum Chordata; class Mammalia; order Diprotodontia; family Phalangeridae; genus Trichosurus; species Trichosurus vulpecula. The sequence goes on along the minus strand of NC_050576.1, from coordinate 385,485,564 downwards.
TGTTAATAATGGAAATATAAACTATTATTGTATTAAGTAATTATTTTCATATCATTATGGGATCTGCAAATGGTAATACTGTAAAAACCCCATCATCAATAATACAGGCTTTTGATATCTATAAGAAACCCCTCTTCCTTTAATAAATGAAGCATTTATTGCTTCCTGACTACTGAAAACCAGTGGACTAGTATGGCCCCAGCCCTCATTTTGGCCTCTTGCTGGAATGAGGCTGTTAAGGTTAAATTTCCTATTTCTCTGCTCCTCATTCCTTCTTCCCTGCTCTTCATTCTTCCCTCCTTATTAGACAATTTAGATAATACTCTTATTTTACTGCTCCCAAAGATAACAGCAATCTCCCATTGGTTTCATAGTGGCTCTTTCCCTCAAATGATATATAAAGTTGAACCCCGGAGGGCTCTAGGTCTTCTCCCAGAACATGTCCCCTCTTACCACCCTCCCATCCCAACTGCTGTTGAGTATTGTCTCTGTATCTCTGTTCCCAGCTGTTCTTGTTTTGTGAGTAGCAATGAAGTCTGTTAAAGCTACCTCTGCATACCAGGTGATGTTCATTTGAATTCGTCTGCACTACCTACTTTACATTAGTCATTGTGCTACATATTAAGGATACAAATATAAAAATGTAAGACATTCTCTGCCCTTCAAGGAGCTTATATCCTAATAGGAGAATAAAACACATATAGAGGTGATAACTCCAGAAAAATATGTTTATACACACAAATATTCATGTATAAATATGCATACATACATATATACATAACGTACATATACAGTCATCCTTCAACATTCACAGGGCTTAGAGCCTCAGGACCCCTGTGCATTCCCAAAGAGAGTACATAGCCTATAGTTCTTCAGTACACTGAAAATTCTAACACAATATAACTGTTTATAATAAATTTATGTATGTATTCTATGATAGTAAATGATAAAATAGATTAGTAATATACAGTACTTATGACAGTCATTTTTAAGACTTTTCTTTCCATATGCATATCATCTGTGATTTTCTGCAGTACACCACAAATCTCCAAAAATTCCCATTTGATTATCAATGGCCACCCTGTGAATAATCAGAACTGCCAATGTGAAACCCACAAATATAGAGGGTGCATAACGTACAATTTAAGTTTAATCTGCATTATTAACCTTTTTGCCCATCACTTTCTTAAATCTTGACAATCAGCAAAACAATAAACCAAGACTTGATTTTTAGAATTTGTCAGTTTCTGAGGTGTAAATGCTCAGGCTGGAAAGAGCTGACTCTAGCATACTCCTGTAAGTAAAGAATAGATTCACTGTTTAAGGTAAATGGGAAGACAGGAAGAAAACAGAATTACTAAGTTCACTTCACCTTTCTGGGACTGTTTCCCCATCTCTAAAATAAAGGCTTTATACTAGATGATCTCTGAAGGTCCATTCCAGCTTTAAATCTATCATCTGATTCTTCTTTGTTTCTGTTTTCCTTAAGAGAAGAATATGCAGACTTAAAAGAAAAGTGTTAGGAGAGAATTGAAGCTCAAGATAAATCAGAAACTAGCAAGAAAGCCCATAATCTGCCTATTTCACCTGTCTCAGTCAATTATATCCAAAGTTACTGAAATAACTCATCAGCGAATCTAGGGGAATGGGAACATAATAGTACCAAAGATAGGAAAAATATACTGCTTTTCAAAAGCAGTAAAAAGATAGATACCATAAACTCTAGGCTGGTGTGTTTGATGTTCATCTTTGGCAAATTTTTAGAACAGATTATTGAACAGATTGCAAGCCTTTAGAAAAGAAAGGAGTGATCACTACATGCCAACGTGAGTTCATTAAGAACAAGTCATTAAAGATTAACCTAATTTTATTTTTAACATGGTTTTTTTAAACAAATAGATGCCATAGTAGTATTTACCAATGTCTCTCCCACATCCTTTTGGCCAAGATGCAAAGATGTAGGCAGGCTGTTAGTTCAATTAGGTATATTTGAAATGGTTTAATGTCTTCAGATATTTGAATGGATATGCTGTGCAAGAAGGATTAGATCGATTCCATTTGCTTTTAAAGGTGGAAACTAGAACCAATGGTTAGAAGGTACAGAGGAGTAGTTACCAGTCAATATAAAGAGGAATTTAGCTTCCTGGACTTCCGTCAAGTCTCAGCTAAAGACCTATCTTCTGCAAAAAGTTTTTCCCAGTCTTCCTCAATCTTAGCATGCTCCCTTTGAGACTATACCCAGTTTATCCTGTATGTATTTTGTTTGTACGTCATTGTCAGTATGTTGTCTCCCCCATTGCACTGTGAGCTCCTTGAGAGGAGGGACTTTTTTTCAAATTTTTTTTTTGTATTTTCAGTACTTAGCAAGGTGCCTGTTTCATAACAGGCACTTAATAAATGCCATTTGCCTGATAAGAACTTCTTAATGACTGGAGAGACCTCTCTTCTTAGTGCATAGGAATTTCATCTATTGATCATCAAATATTTAAATATTTATTATGTGTCTGGATCTGTACTCATGCTGAATGTACAATGTTCATAGTGGGTACTTATTAAATTTTTTTTTGAGAATGAATCAGTGTTAAATAGATTAAATGGGGTCAATGAAATAATGTTGGTAAAAAATCATTATAACTTTAAATATGAGTCACTGTTATTATTTGTAAAAAAAAAAGGAAGAATATTAATTTTGTAAGGCATAATGTGAATCAGTACTTTATTTTGGAAACATCTTAGCCAAGGTTACAGAATAAAAGTAGTTTAGGGTGACTTTGTTGTTTTTAAGGAGGCAGAATTTCCGTAAGGAAATGGTGACTATTTACCTTGAAAAGGGAAAAAGAAATAGAACTTCTAAAATAATTGGGATAAAAAGAATACACCCCATTGTATTTCCCCTACTCCGCCCCTCAAAGCAGCAATATATATAATGGATACAGATTACATTTATATAAATTTGCATAGCCTTGAAATTAATCCTGGGATTGATTTCCCATAAGGCTTAAAGAAAAATCAGATAAAAGACCTAATAAGTTCTAGGTAGCAGACCTAAAATCAATTTAATAAATGCTTTCTCTATTGTTTCTTTAAGTATTTTTTTTTCATGGCAGAGAGAAGTAGGAAAAGGGTGGGATTCATCAAAAATCTAGTAAATAGGAAGTTAAGTGTGTTTGCCTCAGGCAAATGCTTTTATTTCCTTAGTCTAGTGATGCAGACAATGATTGGAAGGGAAGGCACAGAGGATGGTACCATTGGCAAATATGGATGAGACTAATACCAAATTCTATAGAAGAACTACTTCATACACTGCATAAAAGAAACTCTAGCAGTAAGCAACACATAGTTAACAGTACAAACTGTGGGGGACCAAAATGGCTTCAGGAAAAGAGATAGCCATCTGAAATACAGATTACATATTATGTACATACAACTATAGGCTCCAAAGTAATAATGGGCAGGTTTATGAATTCCATATTGTGCGGCTGAATTAAATAACAGGACAAAATTCAGGTCCTAGAAGGAAATCCTTTCCCCAATGGTGTCAAGATAGCATTCATTAAGGGAGCATTATGTTTGGATTTCCACTTTCATCGACACATTTCCTAGAATAAGGTCTGAGCATTGTATTACAAATAGAAGGACCTTTAGTTCCCCAATCATGGTGCCTGTTTTCTGAAAATGTCCTTCTTTATAAGATATTGATCATTTAGCTTACTTTTTCTAAATTCTTATAGCATGCCCCCTCCAAAATTTGGTTGACCAAGTATCCCAAACAGTTTAGAGCTGTGTAAGAGCAGGAGACATTAGTTCTTTTAAATAGGCTCCTTTTTGCAAAATAAGCCATAATTCTCCTTCCATATTGTATTGCTAAGGGGACTTTTCTCGGCTAACTACATTACCAGGTTTCTCCTTCCCCAGGTATTATTGTTATTAAAGCTAATGCTGACAAATATTTATGGTAACTTGTTTTAACAATGAAATCAGTAGTCTAGAAAAGACTACTAGAAAAGACTTGAAACCCCAAGGTCAAGACAATGTTATATTGCCTTAATTTTAAATGAGTCATATCAATCTATTTGTACAATCACATAGTCATAGAAAGATCCAGTATAATTTGGTGATTGGACAGTAGGACTTCAAGCCAGGAAGACCTGGGTTCAAATCCCCCCTTTGACACTTACTGTTGTATGGCCCTGGGCAATTCACTTAATCTCTCATTGCTCTGGGCCAACAGTTTCCAAACTTTTTGGTCTCAGGATTGCATTATATTCTTAAAAATTATCAAGGATCCTGAAGCGATTTTGTTTATGTGGATAATATCTATCATTATTTACCATATTTGAAATTAAACTCTCTTAGTACTATTAGAAAAATATGTTTGACCTTGCAGATAACATAAAAGGGTCTCAGGGGCCTCCAATCAAACTTTGAGAACCAATAATCTAGGCAGCTTTCTGACACTATAGATTATTGTCAATCTTCAATGGCAGACTGAATTTCCTTAGCATATAGATCTACTACTTTAAATTATATAGGGGAATAATAAAGCCAGAAATGTTCCATTGTAGGAAAAAAAAGACAACTTATTTTCTTTTGTTATCCTTCAGTTTCTAAAAATAGGTTGGAATTAAATGTCATGTACCTTAGGAATTCATTTTATAAATATAGTTGGTAACTAGGAAACTCACATTGTCATTATTTATGATCTAGGAATTTTTTCCATGGAAACTATTATAAGGTCACAATTATCAAGCAGTAACAGGAGCTAAAAGACTATTTAGGAAGTCATCAGGAACAGTGTATTCACAGAAGGTGGCTAGATCTGATGTCTAAATCCAAATTAATGAGGTGAGATTTTGAGCACTCAAGTACACACCTTCTGCACAGCCCTTGTTCCACGCCTTAAAATCAGGCAGGGAAACACACTAGTGTGACAAGTTCTTCCCTCCAAAGAACTTTGTGGCTCTGCATTCCTGAAGATGGAGGCACCATTTATAGTCCTTGTTCTTTCTCATGACATCATTTCACAGTTGATTATGTTGGCACACAATCTAGTTCTCAAAGCACAAGATTCAGCCGAGAACCTGAAGGTAGATTCCTGAAACACAAAAGTCAGCTCTAAGCTTCCCTGGATTGTCTCCCTAAATGATGCTTACCAGAGATTGGGATAGGACAAAAGGGTGGGGAAAGGCATCCCTGGAATTTGGGGATGGGGTGGGAGTGGGGGGCAGTGCCACCTTCACAATGATGAATAACTTTTCATTTGCCTCCTAAGCATGAAAACCTTGAGTTTCTAGTGAGATTATGCGCAGGATACCAGAACACTCAAGAAGCGTGTGCTTTGGAATAAACTGGGCCAACCATCTCCCTTAGAGAACTGCCTTAGAGAATTTTGAGAGGCAGCATAGCATATGAGAGGATACTGGCAGATCTGAGTTCAAATGTGACTTCTGAAACTTATTGGATATGATTATGGTCAAGTTACCCTCTCCAAGCCTCACCTTCTTTACCTGTCATAAGGGGACAATAATACCTATAAATCTCCATTATAGTGTGATTGTGAGGAAAAAATTCCATAATGTTTTTGAAAACAATTTGCAAGTTTTAATATGTTTTATAAATAATAGTTATAGTGATTACCAATCTTTTCTAATCATTACTTGAGGAATTAAGGAGGAATCCTCTCAAATGTTATATTTCATTTAATAAATTTCCTAAGATCACTTAAAATAATATTGAGAAGGAACAGGACTGTTTCATCAGGAAGTGTCACTCTGGTTGTAGGGAAAGAATAAGGCACAGGCATTTTGCTAACTTTTACTCCACATTTCCATGATCGATAATTCTAACTCTATAGTCACAACATACAAAAACTCTGTCAGTACCTGGAGAAAGAGAGTGACAGTGTCAATTACAACAACCTGAGGCCAAATATTCAGAAAAGAGGAAACCACTTGGTCTTACTTAGTCCTCACTAAAGGGTTCCAGGCTCCCTTTTCTTTTTTTTTCAGTCATTAAAGAATTTCCTTTTGTCGCACATTATGAATAATAGGGAAAGTTTTAGGTCAAGATTTTAAAAAAAAAACAAAAATCAGAAAAATGAAATAAGATGGAATGTACAATATGTATTTTTTAAATTAAAAACATCAGAAATACAGATTTGGGAAAATTTTTGATTCTTCATAAAGAATTTCTTCAGCTAGTTCATTATATTTAAGGCAAATATTATTCTACAGTGACTATCAGAGCAGTTGGTATAAAAGGAAAAGAATTTATATTCTATTTTAGAAGAATTAGGATTCTATTCTAATTTGGAAGTGAATTCAGATTGTCTTAACCCTCCCATCAATGATCCAGCAATGAAAACACTTCCTTAGAGAGTATTTGAAATCCTGAAAAACCTGCTTAATTATAATTGAAAAAGGAGGAGGGAGAAAAATACACTCATACATCTGCCAAATTATGTGCCACAAAGAGTAATAGGTACAACAAAAGAAGATGAATAATAATGGAAGAATCCCATCATTTACAAAAGACAAATAGTTAAGAAGAATGAAAGTAATGAAACAAATGGCCACTAATGAACAAAGCATGTTTAACAACAAAGTGAACTAGATATCTTATTCAAGGAGGTAAATACAACCTAACGTCATCATTATCACTGAGATTTGGAAAATGTGCCTCAGGATCACAGTTGGATATAGTACCAAGAAAGTAGAGTAGAAGGAAACAGTAGTCAGCCCTATTCCACCACTGAACACCAAACAACCTATCCCTTATACAAATTGTAAATATGATCCTGTAACAACAATGTTGCTTGCAGCTGCTGTAGGAGTGTAAGACTAATAACACCAGCTCATAAGAGGGCTGCTAGCACAGGTTCTTTGATCTGCTTTTCTAAAGGAAAGCAACTTAAAAGGAGTCAACAATCTTACTTTAATCAAACATATATACCACTCACTTAGTTCAAGGGAAAAGTCAACACTCTGAACTTCAGAGCAAATACAAACAGAAATTACAAGCAGATATTAAAATAACACAAATCAACAGACAAGGCTTCTAACTGTCTGACCAAAGGCAATACATACATAGTTATCAGAGAGAGAAGCACCAGCATCTGGGTTTTCAAAGCCAGGGGGGTCCTTAACAGCTATCTAGAGTCTCATCTGGCTACATCACATGAACACTCTTTCCATGAGTGAGCCCTAAAGCAAAATGCTAATCTCAGAATATATGTACACTTCTTCAGGGCTGGAGGGCATCACAATGGTCATGACCCAGTCTCATGTGACTCATACGCATGTGACTTAGGCTTCCATGTGACTTAAGCAGGTCACATGGGCCTATTTATAGATGGGAAAGATCTTCTCACCAAGCAAAACATACAGTAATAATACAGATCCATGTCACCTAGGATATGAAATGAAAAAGCTTTGGGCTATAGGAATAAAAGCCTCAAGTATAAGATATCCCCTAAGAGGTGAAATTGAAAGACTTTTAGGTCTCATGGAACTCATCTCAGGGAGTAAAGTAAAAGTGAAAGATTTCAGCATATTATTTCTTTTAAAAAAAACTGCAGAAAGGAAAACAAAACAAAACACTTCAGTATGAAGAAAAAGAAAGCCTACATGAAGGCTATCCATTGTTTTGGGGTTTTTTTGTTTTTTGTTTTTCTTAAAAGGCAATGGATCTTAGCTGGCTGTGTAAGCAAAAAGTCTCAACTTAGTCATATAAATAAAAATAAAAATTCTCTCTTTCCTCCTACTCCCCTTCACTGAAGAGGCCTTAACTGGGTCTATTACACCAAAGGAGGCCAACTTTGGATTTTATTAAGGAATAAGGGAAAGACCTCTTCCTTTTTCTCCTCATCCAAAGGAAATGGCTTTGACTAAGGTCAGGCACAGGAGAAGACAACATTGTTGCCCATGGCAGATTAAAAGTCATGAGGTCAAAACCTTAACCTGAAGATAGAAAGAGTCTGGCCCAAAGAAAGACCTTCTAGGCAGGAGAAATTGAGGCAAAAGAATTGATGTGATCACCAAAATAGTAAAGACATAATTCAATTCCTACAATTCAGCAACAAAAATGAGCACAAAAAAGAATATTTTATGATGCCAGGAATGACTAAGACAAATCCAGAAAAGAAGAGTAACTTGAAAATGTCTACAGTCAAAATCCAAACACACACACACGCGTGTGCACGCACACACACACACACACACACACACACACACATACACACATACAATTTGCCTAGAAGGACAATTAGAATTCTTGGAAGAAATTATGCAAGAATTTTTTTAAAATTATGAAAGAAAGTTAACTGTGGAAGGCACAATTAAAAAAAGAATTGATATCTTAATAGAATAGGTACAGAATCTTATCCTAGTATCAAATTCCCTAAAAATAAGACTGGGAGCAAATGGAAATTAATGACTTCAGGTGATATCAACAATTCTTAAAATGAAGTCTAAAAAGTGAGAAAATAAAAAAAGATTTAAGATATCTCATATCAAAACAACTGACACAGAAAATAGATCAAGAAGTGATAACTTAAGAATCAATGGATAACTTAAATTCCATGACAAAAAAGAATCTGGATAAAATATTTCAAGAAATAATTAAATAGCAAAGAAAATTGACTATCCTCATTACAACAAGATGGCAATATAAAAAATTGAAATAATTCACTGATCACCTCCCAAAAGATACACCAAAATGAAAGCTACCAGAAATGCCATTGCCAAATTTGGGAAATTCCAGAATAAAGCAACTCCCCCCCCCCCCCCCAAAAAATTGCAAGAAGCTAAAAATAATTCAAATATGATAAAACTGTAATCAAGATTACACAAGATTTGCAGTTTACCAATATGAAGGAAAAGAGAACATGGAATAAGATATTCCCCAAAGCAAAAGTTAAAGTTTACAACCAAGCATAAGTTACCCAGCAAAACTGAGTATGACCCTACAAGGTGGGGGTGGGGGGAGGAAATGTATTTTCAATGAACTAGAAGAATTTCAAACATTCCTGATGGAGAGGAACTTTGAAATACAAATATGGGAGTCAAGAGCAAAGCAACAAGGTAAATACATGTAAGCAACCAAAATGTCTTTATAAAGATCAAATGTTTACATTCTAGTTGGGCATAGGAAAGATGTTATAAAGGTTGTTTCAAAATCCTAAAGCTACAAAAGATCATAAAATTAATCAATCAAAACAGAAGACCTATAAATAGTTTTTAATATATTGAAAAATGCCATAAGAAAAGTGAGAAGAGAGGGAAGCGAGGCTATATTATGATCAAATGAGAGGAAAGATGGAGAACTTGTGTACACATATAATTGGGTCATTCAAGGATAACTGTATACAAACATAGATAGTGTGGGAGGGTGTAGGCAGCACTTGAATGTCATTTTCATCTTACATATACACTCATACACATACACACAACATTTGGTGTAGTTATACATTCAACTCAACAGGAATATAGATAGAACAGGAAGAGGAGAATAGGATTAGATTTGGAGAGAGATTAGTCATAAACAGAATAAAATCTCCTCTTGGAAAGTGTTTAAGTAAAGAGGTTAGCTGGAAAAAAGAAAAGGTAATAATTTGAAATAAATAGACAGTAGAGGATATAAAGAAGAAAAGGTTTAAGAGAATAGCATGAAGGTAAATAAATAATTATGCATCATTACTGTGAATGTAAATAGGATGAATTGACCCATAAACAGAAGAGGTTAGTAGAACGTATTATCAAGCAAATTTCAGCAACATACTGTTTCCCCCCAAGAAGTGCTTGAAACATAAAGACACACACAGCTGAACATAAAAAGTAGGAGTACAAATTATGATTTCAGACAAGACAATAGCAAAAATAGATTTGATTAAAACAGATAAAGAGGGAAACTACATTTTGATGAAAAGTAATATAGAAAATGTATTTATTTCAATACTTAACACATATGAAACCAATGTATAGCTTCTAAATATATATAAAGGAAGTATTAGATGATAAAAAAACTAAATTACAAGAAGAAATATAGAGTAAAACTGTATTAATTTTTTAGTAATTTTTAAAGTTTCTAAAGGAAAAAATAAATTAATTATAAGGTGAAATAGACAGTAAACTGTAGAAGTGGGGGCCACAACTTGCCACTATCGATTTTAGATTAATCTAAAAAAAGACAAATTAAAAACCTGGTAGAATTTTAGAAATATTAGATATGATAGATCACAAGTGACTTTTTAGTGGAAATAGAAAGGAGCATTACGTATATTTCTCAGCTGTGTGTGGCACCTTGATAAAAATTTATCATGTTTTAAGATGTAAAAATCTCATAAATAAATGCAGAAAAGGAGAAGTATGCTACATAACCTTTGTTAACCATAACATAATAAAAATACATCAATGGGCTATTGAAAAAATAATAAAATCAATGGAAGAGTAAACTTAATCATAAAGAATCAATGGGTCAAAAAACAAATTATTGAATCCTTTCCTATGTGCTACTGTGCACATGATATGTTTTTTTCTTTTCTTTTATATTTCAGTTTATGTTTCTTTTTCTTATTATGTATTTCTTTTTGTATTTGTGTAAAAAAGATTAAAAAAATTATAGAAGTGTTAAGTAATTAAAAGATAATAACAATAATGAAAATTTGGGAATTCAGTCAAAGTAATCCCTATGAGAAAATATATATTTTAAACATATTTATTAACAAAAAAGAGAATAAGCATATCAATAAGTTGAGAATACAACTAGATACTAGGAAGCTAACATATTAAAACACCAAACATAATTAAACACCAAAATAGAAATCCTGAAAAATCAAAGAAGAGATTAATAGTACTGAATACAAAACCAAAAAATAATTGAATTGCTATCTAAAACTTCAACTTGTTTTTATTTTTTTAAATAGTTAAAATAGATAAACTATAAGGTAGTTATTAGCTAAAAAGAAGTAAAAAGAAAACCATATTACCAGTATCAAAACTGAGAAAGGAGAGTTCATGACAAATAAGGAAAAAATAAAGGATATTATTTAAGAACTATTTTGTCCTACTATATACCTTAAAACCAACAACTTAAGTGAAATTAATGAATATTTTTTTAAAAAATAAAAAATACTCCAATTAATAGAACAAGTAATAGAGAATTTAAACAACCTGGTTTCAGAAGAAGAAGCTAAACAAATTGTTGATGAAATTTCAAAGGGAAAAAATTCCAGGATAATACGGATTAACAAGTAAATTTTATTAGATATTCAAATAAGAATTAATTCCATTATTATATAAACTGCAAAAAAGGCAAAAGAAAGGGTCTTACCAAATTCCTTCTAAAGCACAGATCTTGGCCTTGATGTCATTGTTTGTCCTTTGTTTTCAAAGAGGACCAATGGCATTACAGGTTAAGGTCTTGAATTATAAGTGAATTGGATTTAAGTGACGCAGGATTGCAGAAAATGGTCAGTCTCTCTCTTCCAGAGTAATTAAAGTTCATTGGCACAACAAAAGTCAATGTGATTGGCAGTGGACCAGGATGCAGTAGATGACTTTGATGTCTTAGGTGTCTGACAAAGGTCTAAGTGCACCACAGCACATTTTTCAGCCACCTTCATGGCTCTTTGAACAAATCGTTCTCATCTGCTCATCCCACCAGAGGAAGTCTTCGCATCCTTGGGGTAGACACTGACAGGTTGCTTTGGTTACCCTCAACCTGGTGTAGCCCTTCTGCCAAGATGGTTTACTGGGGTGTGGCTACTATGCATGTTACATCTTCTTAGAACCACAGGTGAGAGTTGAGTGCCAGGTAGATGCCAAAGGTGGATGAGCAGCCCTGAAAAGGGCTCAACAAGCCTTTATACCAGAGGTGCTAGTCCTCCTTCAACATTCCATACATGCCATGATATGTGATACATGAACCAGGGAGAGCAAAAACAGAAAAAGAAAACCATAGACCAATAATGAACATTGATGTAAAAATTTTAAATAAAATACTAGCAAAATTAAAATAGAATCACAAAGATTATATACTATGATCAGTTTGGATTTGTATCAGTAATGTTGGGTTGTTCTATACTTATATATTATAAACTTAAGTATTCATATTAATAAAAATCAAGGAAAGCATATGATTATATCAACAGATGCAAAAAAAGTTTTTGGCAACATATAACATCTATTTCTGTTAAAATGTTAGATATTAGAGGAATAAATAGACCTTTCCTTAAGCTCGCAAATAGCATATATCTAAAATCAAGAGCTACCGTTATGTGTAACAGAAATAAATTATAATCCTCTCTTATAAAATTAAAGGCAAAACAAGAATGTCCACTCCTATTTGACACAGTACTAAAAGTGCTGATTATAACAATAAGACAAGAAAAGGAAACTGAGGGAAAATCATAGATAAATAAGAAACAATTATCACTTTTTGCAGATAAGATGATGTACTTAAAGAATCCTAAATAGTCAACTAAGAACTAATTGAAACAATATTGTCAGTAAACTTGCAGAATATAAAACAATTCCACACAAGTCATCAATATTTCAACAAAATATCAACAAATATGAGAAGAAAGAAATAAAAAGAGAAATTATATTTAAAATGCTTATAGCATGTATGAAATACTTGGTAATCTTTATGCCAAGATATACACAGGAACTTTATAAATACAACCACAAACCACTGTTTGTAGAAACAAAGACAGATCTAAATAATTTAAATTTTAATTTGTCATAAAGATTATGGATCAATATAAAATGATAATTTATATAAATTAATTTGCTAGTTCAATGCCATACCAATCAAACTACCAAAGGAGTGTTTTGCAATAACTAGAAAAAAATAATGCAATATGGAGGAGGCAAAAAAAAGGTCAAGAATCTCCAGAGAAATATTGAAAAAAACTAGGGACAAAGGGAGACTAGCAGAGGCAGATTTCAAGCTACAACAAAGCAGGAATTCTCAAAACAATTTGGTACTGGTTAAAAGAAATAGATATTACATTTAATGGAACTGATTAGATACAAAACATAGAAAGGCAAATATATTTGGCGTGCAAGTATCAGATAAGCACAAAGACTTTAGCTCCTGGGATAAGGATGTGCTATGTGACAAAAGCTGCTAAGAAAATTTAAAAAAATGTAAAAGAAATTTGATTTAGAACAACACCTCATATCTTATATCATGATAAGCTCCAAATGGCTACATAGCTGAGATAGAAAAGGTCACCTCATAAACAAATTATAGAAACATAGGAAAAATATCTATCACATCTATGGATAGAAGAAAAGTTCTAGATCAAACAAGGGATAGTGAAGATCTACGAAAATAAAATGGATAATTTTAATTATGTAAAATTTAGAAAGTTTTTGAAAATTAGAACCAATAAAGCTGTTATTAAAAGGGACACAATTAACTAGGGGGAAGTCTTTACAGCAAATTTCTCTACTAAAGATCTCATTTCCAAGATATATAAGGAACTGATTCAAATTTATAAGAATAAAAGCTTTTCTAAAATTTATAAATGATCTAAGGATTTGAACAAGCAGTTCTGAAGGGAAGAAACCGAGGCTACATCTAGCCATATATATTTTTACATCATCTGAATCACTACTAATTAAAGAAATGCAAATTAGAGTATTTTGAAGATTCCACTTCACACCCATCAGGTTGACAAAAATAGGTAGATAGAAAGATAGATAGACAGATAGATAGACTGGCAGACAGACAGACAGACAGATAGATAGATAGGAGGTAGATAAATAGATATGTTAAAAGGAGGGACTGTGGGGGAAACAAGTAAATTAATGCACTATTGGTGGAACTGTGAGTGGGTGCAACCATTCTGGATAGCAAATTTGGAATTGCTTCTACAGGGTTGGAATTGCTTCTATAAAAACTTCTGCACTTTTTAATATGCCCTTTGCACCCAGCTATATCACTGTTGGCTTATATTCAAAAGTTATCAAAGAAATAGGAAAATAGATAGATATATAGATACATATATATATGTATAAACACACATATACATATATATATGTATACACACATAAATGTGTGTGTTGGGAGTAATTCTTTTTGCAGTGGCAAATAAACTAGAATCAAAAGTATTTGCACATTGTCTTCATGTGTATCCTAGATTGTTAGAAAGTAAATTTCATAGAATTCAGAGGAAAAAAATAGGTAGGATCCCATTGCCTAAAATTATACAGATTGAAGTTGGCTAGAAGAAAGTCATGATGATTTCAAGAATGAAATTCTGATCATAGAAACACAAGGAATTACAATAAAGGAAAAAGAATCACCTAAGTAAGAGATAATCCATATAAGCAGGCAATTGTGTGACCAACTTAAATAGTAAAATATCTTGTTTGAAAAGTGGAAACAAGGAAAAGAAATTGAAGACGAAAGAGTGGTATGGTACTATAAGAAAACATGATCATAGGTTAGGATAGAAGACACTGAAGCAATATCAAGAAGAAGGGAGGTGACTGATGTCTAAACACTGTAGAGGAAAAGGAAGAAGTAGAAAGCGAATTGGTTGAAAGTAGATTTCTGCTCAAGACTTTCCCACAGACAACAACTGAAGGCACTTCTGTTTGCACTGTGTTTTTGGCATCAATCTACAATGAAAGAATCTTAGAAAACTAAGCAGGCTACTCTTGTGCACAAGGAACCCTATAAATCAAATTATGGTCAGAAGTTTCTAGTATAGCTAAGAATTATAAATGGCACCAAGATGGTGGAGCAAAAGCAGGGACTTGCTTGAACGCTCCCCGAAACACCTCCAAATACCTGTAAAAAATGACTCTAAACAAATTCTAGAGCAGCAGAACCCACAAAATGACAGAGTGAAACAAATTTCCAGCCCAAGACAACCTGGAAGGTCGACAGGAAAGATCTATTCCACCAGTATAAGAGAGGAATGCAGTCCAGCATGGGCCATGCCAGCACAGACAAGGCTGGAGCAGGCCTTAGGCGACTGAATCGGAGGCAGCTGTGGCAGTTTCCAGACTTCTCAATCCACAAATGCTGAAGCCAACTTAGAAAGCCAGTAGGAAAGGAATATTGGACTTGGGTGAGAGAGGACTGTGGTATGGCTAAAGCCCCAGAGTGGCAGCAGCAGAGGCTGCAGCAGTGGCGGCTGCTTCTGGAGCCCTTGGCTCACAGGCAGTGGGCAGATCAATCTGCTGCTCAAAGGGGGATTTCAGGAATCTGTTTGCTGGAGCTGAGGCAGAATTCTCTTGCTTTGCCCATGCTTGGATCTGGGTCACAGTTCTGGGTGGCAGTCCTAGGACTAAGAGAAGTGCTGGCATGGCAGAGATTGTGGCAGCAGTGGAGAGGGAATCCTCTTCACATATCCAAGGCATAAAAAAGTGCTTGTGGTCACTTTCAGACAAGAGCACAGACTGGGAGAGGAGTAAACACCTCTTTTTTGATCATACAACCTTGGAAGAGCTGAAAATTTACAGGTACCTGGTAGTATTTTGGAAAACAGCTGCACAAAACCCCTGAGGCTTGGGACAGTTTGCTCTCCACCTTGGTGTAATGGCAAGCAAAGTGGGACTTTTTGCTGTTTTTTTTTTCTTTTAGAGTGCTTCTCAGCACTAAGGCAATCAAGTGCCTTGAATTGAATCTTGCCTTTGTTTGAATCAAGAGTCTTTGATTGAATCAAGAGTCTTTGAATACCTACTTAAGTCACAAGAAAACTTCAGTCACATGAGTTTGAGTCACATGGTTCTAACACCCTCTTACGGCTGACCCTGAAGAAGTGTATATATTCTCTGAGGTTAGCATTTTGCTTTGGGGCTCACTCATTGAAAGAATGTTCATGTGATTTGACCAGATGAGATTCTCAGTATCTGTTAAGGAGCCCCCCCCCCAGCTTTGAAAACCCAGATGTTGGTTCTTCTCTCTCTCATAACTATGTATTGCTATGGACAGACATTAGAAGCCTTGTCTGCTGATTTGTGTTATTTGCTCTGCTTTTATAATTTCTGCCTGTAATTTCTGTTTGTATTTTCTCTGAAGTTCAGGGCGCTGATTTTTTTACCTGAACTAAGTGAATGATATATGTATATTTAATTAAAGTGAGATTGTAAACCCCTTTAAGTTGCTTTCCTTCAGAAAAGCAGAACAAAGAACTTGTGCTAGCAGCCCTCCTGTGTTGTGGTATTGTTGTTCTTACACCTCCACAGCAGCTGCAAGCAGCATTGCTGTTACACCTGGAAGCAGAGTCCTACCTTAACAAGGAGCTACAAAGTCAAGTTATTGCCTGGGAAAATAAGTAAACAGTGGGGAAAAAATCAGACTATAGAATTTTACTTTGATGACAAGAAAGATCGAAATATAGAACCAGAAGAAGACAACAAAGCCAAAGCTCCTACATTCGAAGCCTCCAAGAAAAACATGAATTGCTTGTAGGCCATGGAAGAGCTCATAAAGGATTTTGAAAATCAAGTAAGAGAAGTAGAGGAGAAATTGGGAAGAGAAATGAGAGTGATGCAAGAAAATCATGAAAAATGAGTCAACAACTTGCTAAAGGAGACCCCCCAAAATGATGAAGAAAATAACACCTTAAAAATAGACTGACCTAAATCCTCAGAATATTGTAGCAAAATTCCAGAGTTCCCAGATCAAAGAGAAAATATCACAAGCAGTCAGAAAGAAAAAATTCAAGTATTGTGGAAATACCATGAGGATAACACAATATTTAGCAGCTTCTACATTAATGGATCAGAGGGCTTGGAATATGATATTCCAGAAGTCAAATGAGTTAGGATTAAAATCAAGAATCACCTAGCCAGCAAAATGGAGTATAATCATTCAGGGGAAAAATGTATATTCAATGAAATAGAAAACTTTCAAGCATTCTTGATGAAAAGACCAGAGATGAAGAGAAAATTTGGCTTTCAAATACAAGAATCAAGAGAAACATGAAAAGGTAAACAGGAAAGATAAATCATGAGGGACTTACTAAAGTTGAGCTGTTTACATTCTTACATGGAAAGATGATATTTATAACTCATGAGACCTTTCTCAGTGTTAGGATAGTTGGACAGGTGAGTTGAAAATGAAGGGATGATATCTAAAAAATAAAATTAAGGGGTGAGAGAGGAATGCACTGGGAGAAGGAGAAAAGGAGAGGTAGAACAAGGTCAATTATCTCACATAATAGAGGCAAGAAAAAACTTTTACAATGGAGGGGAAGAAAGGGGAGGTGAGAAGGAATGTGGGAACCTTACTCTCATCAGATTTGGCTTAAGGAGGGAGTAAGAAACACACTCATTTGGGCATGAAAATCTGCCTTACCCCACAGGATAGTAGGAGGGAAGGAGATAAGAGAAGAGGGATTGATAGAAGGGAGGGAAAATTGAAGGAGGAGTTAATCATAAGCAAACACTTTTGAGGAGGGATAGGGTCAAAGGAAAAAATAGAATAAATTGGGGGCAGGATAGGATGGAAGGAAATATAGTTAGTCTTTCACAACGTGACTGTTACAGAAGTGTTTTGCATGACTACACATGTATAACCTATACCATATTGCTTTGCCTTCTCAATGAGGGTGGGTGGAGAGGGAGGAAGGGAGAGAATGTGGAACTCGAAGTTTTAAAAACAAATATTAAAAATTGTTCTTTCACACAACTGGGAAATAAAATATACAGGCAATGGTGCATAGAAATCTAGGGAAGGGCATAAGAGAAAGGGGGAACAGTGATAGAAGGGAGGGCAGATTGAGAGAAAGGATAATCAGAATGCATATTGGGGTGGGGTGGGGGGAGAGATGGGGAGAAAATATGGAACTCCAAATCTTGTGGAAATGAATGTTGAAAACTAAAAATAAATTAATAGGAATAATAAAAAAGAATTATACATGACAGTTATCCATAAGAATGAGAGGACTGAGAGCATTGCTTCTACCACATTTTATGGATAAGAGAAGTTCTCTAGTGATCCATAGAGAGCATCCTATGTTTGCTGATTTTTTCAGAGCGTGTAGTATATCTGGAGCAAATAGAGAGCTTCCTGAAACTTGTCAAACTTGATGACTATTACTCATTACTGATGATTCACATGGGAACAAATGTTACTGCCAGAAGGAAACTAGAAAGGGGTAGTAGGAATTGTGATGTCTTGGGCAAGAAACCAAACACTTTAGGGGCAAAGGTCATCTTTTCATGATTGTTGTTGGTAAAATGTGGAGTTCAAGAAATAAAAAAGAACTCAAGAAATACGCACCTGGCTGTAAAAAAAAAGTAGAACTTGAAAAATGGGATTTGGAGAAATGTCTGGTCCACAGCTTAAAGTATAGAAATCATGGGCTTTTGACCAGAGATACAGGGAACATAACAACAATGGATAAAAACAGTTTTCCTTACAGAAGAGCTTTAAGCTAAAAATTAAGAGAGATACAAAAAATTTATCCCGATATGAATGCCTAAACAAATACCAGAAAGTACAGTGTGTTAAGAGTAGGAAGCTCCAGTAACTTGCAAAAGTTTATATTAAAGAAGAAAGCAAGTGATAAACTCAAAGCCTTAGTGGTCTATATACCAATATAGAGAATTAAAGATAATATACCATGTGAACAAGGGATCCTAAAGCAAACAGTCAAATATTACCTCAAAGTTACCAGTGATAAGACAAGACTCATGCCTACAATATGACTATGGAAACTTATCAGCTCTTAAAAACAGAAAGAGTAAATAAAAGAGTAATAGAGTACCTTTATCTTCTAAGATAATACTCATAAGTCATAAGATGGAGCAGTTTTGGGTGATGATCAGTAGAGTGAGAAACGGAAGCAAATTTGCCATGGTAGTACACTACAGAACAGCTGGCCAGAAGAAAGAAACAGGTAAGGGGTACAGATAATAGATTATTTAACAGTAGTGGAAGCATTGTAGTGATAGAGGATTTCAAATATCTAGATACGTGCTGAAGTTCACTCTGATGAAAGCAAGGCCAACATTCATATTCTTCAAGAGGAACAGCAAGTGATAACAGAAAGCCATTTTGGACTCAATTTTGAATAATAAGGAAGAAAAAGTTGTTGAATTCAAGATGATGGGAACCTTGTTAGGAAATTACTCTTTCATCTTTCATTAGTTTAGGATAAAAGAGAAAAAAGCTGAACATATTCTGACATTCATATGGGGAGGATAAATTTCTAAGGATCCAAAGCAGAGAGAGACAAGATCTGTAATCTAAAATTCTACTTAAAAAGTCAGTCCAAAGGAAAAGAGAAACAATCAAAAATTAAATTCTGAAGATCCAAATAATTGTAATGAAGAAGAATGGGACAATTTGACTAAAGAGATTAATGTGAATAATTTATGAACTCATTTACCAACTTGAATTTTTAAAAATACATGTAAAGAAGCTAGAAATGAGCAGGTAAATGAAGATGAATGCAAACTCATGTTACAATTCTGCAACTATAGGATAGGGAATAATGAAGCTCAGAAAGATCTGAAGTTAGAAATAAATATTCAAATGGATCAAGACTGGAATTCCCTAAAATGATGTAGACTGAAACACTGCCATGTGACTCCTGTACAAGTCATTCCAAAAGTTCAGCGCAGGGTGTCTGCCTGATAGTCTTGAGGTACCCTCTACCTTCTCCCAATATCACTAGGGTACCAGTAGAATATTCTGTCAATCTGAGACCATTCATTCTTGCCACGTAACTGATATATCTTTTCCATTATATGGTTCCTTGATGACATTCTTAACTCCTTCAGAGTTCTTCACTGGCTATATGTTGTAGCCTTCTCACATCCACTATTTGCCTCTACATTGCGTTCTGGATGATAATCATCTTTAATTCTTTGGAAACTGCCAATTTATCAAGTTTTTGAAAAAAATGATTATTTCTTTTTCTTGGGGGGGCAGGGCATTTGGGGGTAAGGGACTTGCCCAAGGTCATACAGTTAGTACATGTGTCAATTGTCTGGGGCAGGATTTGAACTCAGGTCCTCCTCACTCCAGGGCAGGTGCTCTACTCACTGTGTCACCTAGCTGCCCCCAGAATGATCAATTCTTACTGAGATGATTTTCGAACTCTTCGCCTTCTCATTGTAGTGACTGTTTTGCACTAGTTACCGTATATAAGAAATGTTGTCCAAAGCCGATGCCTTTACTTTTGTCAATTTCGATTTTTTGAAATCAACAATTTATTTAAGCAATGAGGTCAGAACCAATTTAAATGCTTGCAATGTTTTTGTCTCATCCTAAGCCTTTCTTTTAATTTGGTATTGATTTTAACATTTGCCACTAATTAATCAGTAATCTTACTACACAAAGATAGCTGATTCTAAAATAACATTAGTATCAGTAATTATCAGAAAATAGTTGTTCACTGCCTTTTAAGATATCATTTTCTTTCTTTTTCTGTGATATGTCCAACATTTTATGACTCCCTTCATGAAGTATTTGTAACATATAGATATGAGTATTTAAGCATTTCATGACTTTAATTTCTTGATCTTTAGCCATGTTTTCACCACAGTTCTCACAGTACTTACCTATGTCTAGATTTGCATTATGATCAGTGAGTATCAAGATTTTTGTTTACCTAGCTTGGTCTAGGTCATGCTTCCTGATGAGTTCAGCCTATGCTAATCTCTCCTCTTTCTAAATTATTTATTATCTATACTAAGTAGTCAGGCAATTCATCATATGCTACTTTGCATTTTTCTGTAATTTTGCTAAAATTTACTTAATCATGCATTTATCAAGTGCTGACTATGCAAAACATTTCTAAGGGGGTTAAATTTATACGAAGATAAATGTCTCCCTGCCTTCAAGGATCTTGTGATCTAGTAATAGAAAGAAGAAATCAATAAAAATCTATAATGCAAGATAGAATATGTTCACAGAAATCTTTTAAAAGACCTTTTTGATCTGGCAAGATCATTTTTAGAGATAAGCAATAATTACAAACAAAGGGATAAGTATAAACTTTTAAACTTTGGGTTAAAAAATCAGCACAGAAAGTATAACACAGATGAAGCATAGCTAGACAAGAGTTTGTAAAATATCTAGGAGTATTAGCGAACTGATGAATATGAGTCACTAGAATGCAATGGCAGTCAAAACATTAATATGATCTCAGGCTGAGTTAAGATAGAGGTGTATGTTATACAGAAATAAAGAGCTGAGAATCACAATGCGCTGTGACCTGAGCAAATCACATCAGAAGAATTATGGTCATTTCTCAGCACCATATTTCAGGAAGGCCATGGCTGGTAAGTTGGAGTATTTCCAAAGGATAGCATCCAATATATTAAAGGAACTGGAGATCATGTCATATAGAGAACAATTGAAAGAATTGTGTCATTTCTACATTGGAGAACAGAAGACTTAGAGGTGACAAGATGATTGTCTTCAACTATTTTAATAGCTATTATTTGAACAAGGGAGTAAATTTGTTATGCTTGTATCAAAAGGCCAGAATATGGAAGTTATAAAGAAACAAATTTAGGCTTGAAATAATGAAAAACATTCTAACAATTAGATATATCCAAAAGTGCAATAGACTATATTGGGTTCTCTCCTATTTGGGGTCTTTATGCAAAGGCTAGTTGATCACTTCTTAGGAATGCTATACTATTCAGTCATATACCTCCCTTGTACTTAAAGGCACTCATTCTAAAAATCGATTACTCTCTTAAATTTTTCTACGAACACATAGAAGGGAAAATCTCATTTGGTTGTTTCAAGTATGCATCTATTAGCTCAAAATGTAAATTATAAGATCTTTGAGATCGGAGAAATTTCTGTGTGTCTTTTCTATCTCTGTTGACACTAAATGCACTGTTAGACTAACCTCCTCAATGTGAATACTGCCTCCTGAATTATTGATGACAAACTTATGTAGGCATTCTCAAACTGTGAGGCTCTTGTCCATGGTCATCCATCCTTTGCACTAGGCTCTCTCTACTTGCAGAGATCTTCCTTCTAAATCTCTAAATATTTGGTTGATACAAATACAATGTGTAAGTTGTAGATGTTATCTATCACTCTCACTACATTTCTTTTCCATTCATTATATACTTACTACCAAATGATCAAATATTTTTTGATTTTCTATGTCCCCCTTGACTCTTAAATTTGCATTCAAAAGTTTATATTCACTTCTTTTCATCAGGAATGCTTGGAAGCCTTTTATTTCATTAGAGGTCCATTTCCCACTTCACCCCCTGTGGAATTATGCACAATTTTGTCAAGTAGATTATTATTGATTGAAAGCCTTTAATTTTTGCCTTCTGAAATATGTTATCCAAAGGTCTTGTCTCTTTTACGGTTGCAGCTCTTAATTTTATGTGAATTTTACTGTGGCTCTTTGTTATGTAAATTCTTTTTTCTTGGGGGGAGGGTGCTAATTGTAGCATTTTTTTTAACCTGGATGCTCTAGATTTTGTCTACAATACCCATAGGAGTTTTCATTGCATTTTATTTATTTTTTCTTCAGGAGGTTACTTATAGGTTCTTTCCATTTTTATCTTGTGCTTTGCTTCTAGTAGACCTGAGCAATTTTCATTTCTCTTTTCTTGAAATATGCTATCTTGGCTTTTGGTCTGTTTTCTCTGTTATTTTCTATGTCATTATTTTCTGTTTGTCCAATTATAGTTTTCAGCTCCTAGTTAAGTTTGACCACTATCTGTTATAAACAACTAATTCTCCTCAGTATTCTCTCCTCCTATCACTCCAGTTAACATTGCATTTTGTATCTATTGTTTAATTTCTCCCAACTACTTTTACAGAACTTATGGCTAGAATATTTTTTTTCTCTGATACTGTATCTTGGGCTTCCCTCCATTCATTGCATTTTTTCCACATTATATCTTCAGACTTAGTTTCTCTGTTGGGGCTTTGTGTTTGGGTCAGACTCTTCTCCCTTCCACAATTTTGGATGATGAGGACAACTCTTGTTTGATCCTCGATGTATAGGCTAAGATTATGCCCCATCTTCTACAAGAATAGCTGGATTTGATTTAATCTCCTAGTGTGTTGTCTTAAATTTTGGTCCTGTCTCCTTCTCTCCCTGCTTCTCCATACATGCCCCCAAACCCAGCATCATTCCATTCTTAGAACCTGATGTGCCCCCAGCTATATGTTGTTGACTATAGTGGCTATGGGGAAGCTAGGTAGCACAGTAGATAGAGTGCCAGGAAGACTCATCTTTCTGAGTTCAAATCAAGTCTCACGCATTGATTAGCTGTGTGAAGCTGGGCATGTCATTAAACCCTGGCCTTAATTTCCTCATCTGTAAAATGAGCAGGAGAAGGAAATGGCAAACCACTCCAGTATCTTTGTCAGAAAAAAACCCAAATGGGGTCACGAAAAGTTGGACATGACTAAAATGATTGAACACCAAAAATTCTGGTAGCAAGCTTCCTGTAAGACTTCAGGTACTTCGCTTCACAGGTGCCACCCTCTTCCTTTCCACACTATGACTCCTACTTTGCCTTAGGTATTAGCTGCCGGGGTGCTAGACTAACCAGAAATTAGCCTACCCATATCTCCTTTTGTGCTTCAAGCAGAACTATTTAAGCTCTGGGTTGGGCTTGTTAAATTGGATTGGATTGGAATTCCTGTTTAATTTCCAGAATATAACCCAACTTACTTTTTTCCTCCTCTTCAATTCTGGGCCAGTTCCTTGTCCATATCTTGCATCAATCTAATAAGTCATGATGTAACAATTTGATATATCCAACAAAATCATTACTACGAGTATGCTTGTTAAATTGCATATATGATATATGATGCTAGATTTCAAAAGACTGTTGAATAATGGTATTTATAACACCTTCTCATCCCTGCCAGGAATTTTGGCTGTCATATTGGCAATTTTGGTCCTTTCTAGGAGATGTCAAATTTTTAAAAGCAATTTTCAAACTCTTTAATAATATGGTAGAATAGAAAGTATAATTGCTTTGGGGTTGGAGGATCTGTGTTCAAATCCTAACTCTGTCACTTACTGCCTGTGTAATTATAATCATTTTTCCTGCTTTGGCTCTTAATGTTCTCATCTATAAAATGAGAAGCATAGAACTATGACTTCTAACACCCCTTCAAGCTCTACACCCATGAACCTACATGTTTGAAATAGTCAAAGTTTATCAAAATAGAGAACAATTTTCTACATATGTATCTTCTGATTTCTTCCAAATTTTTAAAACTAAAAATTGGATTAGCTGTTGATTAATATTGCATGAAATTTGTGGCTTTGGACTCCCATCAAAAATAATGGCAGAAAAAGAATGGGAAGAAGGGCCACTCTTCACTAAAGTGTGATCTCAAAACCTTGCCATTAAGCATTCATTAAGCTTTGACTAGTATAACAACAAGTGAACTTTATTTTAAAAAGTCATTTTGTATATAATTATAGGCAATTCCTGATTACCTAGTTCAGGAATTACCTAAATCCTTTATTTATCCTCCTTTATTAATCTGTTGCTTGCCTTTTGGCCATTATTACTCAATAACACTCCATAACATAACATTTTCCATAATGGATAGAAGGCAATCTTCCCTTCCATGGGAGGAAAAAAGCTCATAAGATCACTGGAGGAAGACATGTTGTTCAGTCTTTATTCAGTCATGTGTGACTCTTCGTAACTCCATTTGGGATTTTCTTGACAAAGATACTGGAGTGGTTTGCCATTTCCTTCTCCAGCTCATTTTACTGATGAGGAACTGAGACAAACAAGATTAAGTGACTTGTCCAGGGTCACATAGCTGGTAAGTGTCTGAGGCTGGATTTTAATTTGGGAAGATGAGTCTTCCTGACTCCAGGCCCAGAACTCTATCCGTTGTGTCACCCAGCCATCCATACAACAGATATTACCACAACTTTAAACAGGTGAAATTGGTGTGGCTCTGACATCCTAAAGCCTACATTGGCCTAAAATGGCTCATATGCAAAAAGAGGGAATCATATTTATAAGTCCATATTCACGCGTAATAAAAAAATGAACTATGGACAGAGATTCTTTAGTAGTCTTATATTCTGGAGCCATGCAAGGCACCGTATAAGAGAGCCGTCCCAGGTATCTTCAGATCAATTAAATGTGTTTGTATATTTCAGGCTACATGTGTGTGTATGTGTGTGTGTGTTTGTTTGTGTCTGTGTGTTTCCATGCTGAAATGTGTGCTGAACTGAATTCACCTGTTTTGCTGAGCTATTTCCCTCCCCCATCCTACCACCCCCATGGATATGGATATAGACACAAGGATATGTGTTAGATATTCGTGGGAAGTAAAGAAAAAAATCCTCTAAAAAGAAAGATATGAGGAGAAGGTATACGTCTTTCAGAAACACTCTCCAAGCAAAAGGCCTTGCTCAAACCATAGAAAATGAAAGTAATCCAATAGGTATAGTGTGAGTGCCAGAAAAAAGCATGCACTTCACAAATAAAACTCTTTCTCTAATTAAACACACTGACAACCTATAACAGGTAAAACTACTCTAGAAATTAAACTCAATGTGGTGCTACAGTTCAGAGGCGCCTGACTGCCTTTATTTAATCAACTTATCTAATGAAACTAAAGAACTCGTAGAATAGCAAGGTAATAGATACCCTGGTGGACAGCCAAGTAAGAAGACCTTTCTCTGTGCCCTTGGGCAGGAAGCCCAGCTCCCTCCAGCAATAACCCTCTTGGCCTTGTTTTCTGCAGCCACCTCTTGTTCTCTGGGAAGGATAAATTAGCCACAGAAGATATGTATTCAAGGTCAATCAGAAAATAAAGGACAGCCATATTTGAACTTCACCTGGAATGTCATTGGTAACATTGGGAAGCATCATGTTGCAATGGAAAGAGTGCTGATTTTGCTGGTCAAATGAGCTGGATTTGAATCCTGGTTCTGACACTTACTACGGGAGTGACCTTGGACTCCATTTAGGTCTCAGTTTCTTCATATGTAAAATAAGAGTATTGGGCATGATGTCAGTAAATCTATAATTCTGTGATCCATTTTAGAGATTGTGTTACTGACAAGAAGGTGACTTTATTTGGCTCTAGATGGGCGTTTTTCAAAATAATTGGGGTGGGCACTTTAGGGCTAGAAATAATTTGACAAAGTATAGATTCTCTTCTGTGGGTTTTGAGGGCGTAGAATATCTTTAGTATAAAGCAAGACTGAGTAAATTTTGGAGTGAACTAGAGGAAATTAAATCTTTTTTCCTACTGAAATATATTCCACATAAGGGAGAGAGTGTGCTATAGTTGAAAGAATGCTGTATTTGAAATCAGAAGACCTTTGTTCAAATCTGACTTGTGCCACTGGGAATTTGTACAATATTCTTTACATCCTTGGACTACATCTTTAAAATGAGGTGTTTGGACTATTATGGCCCCTAAAGACAATTTCAGCTCTTAATCTATATTCCTAAGTTCCTGTATACCTACATAATTTCACATTTAGTATAAAAGAAAGAGAATTATTCCCAAAATTGGTGTTTTCTCACAGAACTACAATTCATATCACATGGAAGAACATCATTCTACAGAAACCTGTTTGGGAAATACCAATCTAGAGAATTCATTTATATGAATGCTATTCCACTAAAAATAGCACTTGACAGTGAGTATGCACTAAATGAGTTTGGCTGTATTGGCAGAACCATGTTTTGATTTAGCATTCCTGAATAGCCAAAAAAAAGCATATTTACATAGAGGATTTTTTTTATTACCCAGACATTCTAGACTATCTTTATCACAGGTCTCACATAGAGGATTTTTTTTATTACCCAGACATTCTAGACTATCTTTATCACAGGTCTCTCATTAAAGTGCGAGTCAGATATTTTTCTTCTCATATCTAATAAGCCATCATCCTCCCACAATATCACAGAGACATTGATTTCCAGAATAATCAGCATAATTCTCCACCCAAAGGAAAAAAAACATGAGGAAGAACCCATTTTCCTATAGGTACTTTAAGTACTGGTGTCCCAATTGAGCTGATGTCCAATCTTGGCGTGGCATAAAGCCACTATAGGAAACACCACCCTCATTTCCCTGTGCAGATCTGTGGTTTGGACGGTGAAGCCTTAGAAAGGTTAAATCATTTGTTTGAGAGAAGCCTGCCATGAAATTATGGTTAAGGTGGGAAGAGAATGGTGGGATATCAAACTTCTCTATTTTATCACTGGATAGACTATTGTCTCTCTCCGTAACTGGTGACAGATTTTAATCAAGCAATCAGTTATCACTGACTGCCTTTGAGTTCTCCTATTGTTAAAGTATTTATCAAGCCCATCACAGCCAAGCAACCTAACTGTTATTAGACCTAACTCAACTATCCTTAGATATCTAATCATGTCTTTCAATGAACTCCAATGGAATTATTCCCAGAAAAACTGATTTAAACTGACATAGAGTACTGCAGCTCTTTCCTTAAGATATATTTTTATTCCCAGGTTACTGAAAGTCAATTCCAGTTTGGCATGTTATTTTATTGAATGCATATTGGAATAAGGCCTTGCATGGTTGTCCAGACTTATTTCCAATGTACACAAAACAAGTGTCTCCTTAAGTAATAATCATTACTGCACAACAATCCAGGCAAGAGATGATGAGATACAAAACTAGGTCATCTGTGATGTGAACAGAAAAAAATGGAGATAGGTGAGTAAGATGTTGCAGCGGTAGAATCAACCAACAATGGAAAATTATGGGGATGGGAGAGTGGTCATTGAGAGGGAAGAGTCAAATCTTGGTGACTGGAAAGATGGTGGCACCCTTGACAGAATTAGGAAAGTTAGGAATAAAGTAAGGCTTGAAAGGAAATTGGGAGGAGTTCTGTTTTCAATACATTGAATTTGAGATGCCTACATGAAATCCAGGTAAAAATGTCAAATAGACAGTGGGTGATACGGAAGTGGAATGCACAAGGAGACCATGACTAGATTTAGAGATCTCAGAGGTATCTACATGGAAATGAGAGCTCAACCTATAGAAGCTGAGAATATCACAAGAGATTGAGGGCAAAAGAGGAAGAGAGCCTGAGAGAAAACCTACAGAGTAAACCTACACATAAGGAAAAGGACATGGATGATCCAGCAAAGGAAACTGAAGAGAAGATCAGTGGGAGGAAAAACAAGAGAGCAGTGCTGTGAAAATCCAGGAAGGAAAAAGTGATAAACATTGTCAAAGCTTTCTTTTCTCTCCTCTTTACAACTCAATACAATTTGACAGAATGTCCATTATTTTCTCTTTTACTCAGCTCATCTACCTTTGGTGTCTACATGGCACTCAACTCTCACTCCAAGAGGTTGTAGCTTGTATAACAGCCATGCCCCAATAAACTGTGTTAGTAGACGGGCTACACCAATTTGAGGGTAACCAATGGGCCTCAAACTCATTGGTGAATTAGGGGGATGTCTATCCTAAGCATGTGAAGACTTCCCCTGGCAGAATGGGAAGATGAGAATAGTTTGTTTCAATGGCCATGAAAATGGCTGAAGCAGGTGCTGTGGCCTCCTTAGAACTTGATCAGACATCGAAGGCACCAAGGTCATCCACTGTATCCTGAGCCATCGCCACTCATCTTGACTTCTGTCTTGCCACTAGATTTTGATGACTGGAAGGAAGAATGAGGCTGACCACTTTGTCCAGCTCTGACTCATTTAAATCCAATACACATGCAAGTCAAGACATATCCCCATGATGTCATTGGTCCTCTTTGAAAACAAAGGATAAACAACAATAACTCTGATGAAGAGTTGACCTTTTTCTTTTCTAAAGCCAACCCCTTAGCATGTACCTTTGATGCTACATTCTCTCATACGTTCTCTAGCAGATTGCTCCTACAATCATCCCCATTCTCCCTCTAATCTGAAATCATTTTCTACATATCAGCCCCTTTCCTTCTGCCTACAAACACACTCATCCTCCAACTTCCACCTCTCACTAGACTCTAACTT
This sequence comes from Trichosurus vulpecula, assembly GCF_011100635.1. NCBI lineage: Eukaryota > Metazoa > Chordata > Mammalia > Diprotodontia > Phalangeridae > Trichosurus > Trichosurus vulpecula. Next base: position 385,456,621 of record NC_050576.1, on the reverse strand, counting down.
CTCCCTAAATTATCAGTCTATATCTTGACTCTGTTGCTCAGCCAAACTCCTAGTAAAAGCTCACTGAACAAACTTTCCCTCTTCTCAACACTTTGCAGTTTGGGTTCTGATCTCATCACTCACCTGAAATTGCTATCTCCAAAATCATTATTTATCTCTTAATTTGTAAATCTTATGATCTTATCTCAATTTTCATCTTCCTTGACCTCTCTGTGGCATTTAATATTGTTCATTCTCTCTCTCTCTCTCTCTCTCTCTCTCTCTCTCTCTCTCTCTCTCTCTCTCTCTCTCTATCTCTCTCTCTCTCCACTCCTCTTCTTTCTGGGTTCTTTTGATGCAACACACTCTTGGTTTTCCTTCCTTTCTGATTTTACCTTCTCAGAGTTACTTGCTGTACTATCAATATCAAATGCCCTGTAAGCCTGTGAGGATAGCCCAAGATTCTATACCTCTCCTCTTTTCTTCTCTCTACACTCACATTGTCTCTCAATGACCTCATCAATTTTCATTGACTTAAGATTCAACTTTTACTTATAGCTTCCATATCTATTTCTATATCTATCTAGCCATATTCTCTATTCTGAGCTTCAATCTCTTGTAACCAACTGCTTGTTAGACATTTCAAACTGAATATACTCTAGGCATATCAAACTGAACATGTTCAGAACAGAATCAATTATCTTTTCCCCTAACTCAGCCTCTTGCCAAATTTTCCATTTCTATTGAACACTATCAGAATATTCACTTAGGTTCACAAACTCAATTCCCTCCTGGATTCTTTACTCTCATTCAGCCCACAGTCAGTTGTAAGACCTTGCTTCTCTCTGCACAACATGTTTTTAATGTGTTCCCATCTCTGTAGTCATAAAGCCACCAACCTACTTAAGCCTCTCATCACTATTCATCTGGACTATAAGTGCTTCCTAACTGATCTCCATTCTTGAAGCCTTCCTCTGCTTTAATCCATTTTCTACACAACTACTAAAAAGATTTTCCTGTAACACAAATCTGATCATGTTATTCTCTTACTCACTAAACCCCTGCAGCTGGCTATTACCTCTTGGTTGAAATATGAAATCTTTGATTTGTCATTTAAAGATCTTCGTAACCTAGGTTCAGTGCATATCACAGTCCTGGCGCATAGTAGGCATTTAAAATATTGATTGATTGATTGATTGATTGATTGACTGACATGTAACAAAGAGGTCTAGAGTTGATGAGGACTGAAAAAGAGCCATGAGGTTTACATCACTGATAGCCTTGGAAGGATCAGTTTTATTTGGAATATTTACTACAAAAGGTTGATAAATAATGAGGAAAGGAAATGGAAGTTATGAGTGTAGATACCTTTGCTTAGAACTTTGGGCTATGAAGATGGGGTATACAGGGAAGTGGCTTGAAGGGACGGCAGAGATTAGCAAAGATTTCTTAAGGATAGCATATTTGTAGGCCCAAAAAGAGGGGACGATAATTGTGGGAGCAAGCTTCTGGAAACATGGAGGGAAGGACATTAAGGCTAAAAAAAGAAGAGTTGCAACTGGTAAACAGAAGGGAAACCTTTTCACCAGAGACTGGGACAGAAGAGAGGGTAATAATTTTGAAATGTAGAATAAGGGAGAAAAGGAAGCTCAAGAAATATGGTCTCCATTTTCTCAGTTAAGTATGAGGTGAGGTCCTCTGTTGAAAAGGAGAGGGAGAAAGATACTGTGGGAAGATTGAAGAGAACAGAAAAGGTTAGAAAAGAAAGAATAAATGCTGTTTTAAGGAGAATGTAATAGTTGATTAGGGAAAAAAAGATTGACTTGCTTCAGTAAAGACCATGTTGCAATTTGTTAACATAAATCTATAGTAGTCTTCAAAAGGACGTGCTTAAGAGCAGATGAAGGATTATGAGGATAATATATGGCTGGAGTTTAGTAAAATATGAATGGCCATGGGGCAAGGCATCAAGGGATTCTAGTGTAGAGGACAGGATATAATTGAGCTGCTTAACCAGCAGGTAAAGATTAGAAAGAGAAATTAAACTAAGGCAGGGGTAATAGTTTAGGAGGACATTGAGGGATTGAGGATTAGAGGTAATGGTGAAGACCATTAGTTTAGAAGTAATGAGGCACTAGGAAAGATGGAAAGATAGCAGATTGTACTCAGATGTAAGACGTACAATATTTTGGATCCTTGAAGGGGAAAACTCGTGGTTGATGATAACATTAAGTACATGACCAACCATCCTCATATGTAACTAAGATGTAGTAAAGATCATAAGATTTGATGGTGTCAGTTAACTGGGAGGTACTCTAAGAGATATCAACAATTGTTTCCAAGTTCACAAACATGGGAGAAGGGATTAGGACAGAAAAGAAAACATTGGGAACCAGATACTGACCTTCTTAAGAGAAGAGGCATAATGATCTGGAGTCCAGTAGAGAAGTGCCACCAGGATCTGATTAGGAGGATATATCTGGATGAAATGAACCTCAGATAAGGAGAATTTCCAGAGCAAGATTTTGTGAGCAGAGTGAAAGTCTAGAATTTGCAGTGGAGTGCAGAGAATATGAATATACTTCGTCCTGGTCCAGTACATCATTAAGGTATGAAAGAAAGTGCATCCGATATTGGAGAGGGGTATCCATAATTCTTAAACTCCCAGTGCTTCATTTTCTTCTCTATGAAATATAAGTGGGGGGGGGCAAGGAGGAGAGGAGTAGGGATTGTATTACATGATCTCTGAGGTCTCTTCAAGCTCTATATCTGTGATTATATAATCTTATGATTAATCTCCCTTCTAATAATTAATCTCCAAACATGAATATTATTTCTCTTTCATACATTTGTGTGGGAGAAGTACCTTAGTATGGAAGAAAGAGAAGCAGACATAGAGTCAGTAGTCCTAAGATTAAATTTAGTCACCATTTCCTATCTGCATGACCTTAGGTAAATCATTTAGCTTATCTCAGCCTCATATGTTATATGGGGACTAATGATATTTCCACATAGGATTGATGTGAAGAAAAAGCAAGGTAAACCTTAGAATGATATATAGATTCATAATGTTATTATTGTGACAATTTTCTGCATACATGGCTATATATGCAACCTTTAGACTCTTGTGATTGCACATGCCCCCATTTTGTTTGTTTAAAAATATATGATGAAAATGGTACCAGTACCAAAAATTGACCTGAACCTGATGACCTACTTGCTGAAATCCTTAAGAAAAAAGGCTAAACCAGACCTCCAGATTTCAGCTTTCATTCCATTTCAGGAATCCTAGAATTAATAGTGCAAGGAAACATTTATATTTATACATATGTGTGTGTATGAAAGAGTGTGTACATTTTCTTTTTTTAATCAGTCAACTAATATTTATTAACTGCCTACTATATTTCAGTACTATGTTAAACACTATATTTTAAAAATTTATTTATTTTAAGTTTTTGACCTTCACTTTTATAAGATTTTAAGTTGTAAATTTTCCTCCTCCCTCCCCAAGGCAGCATATAATCTGATATAGTCTATACATGTACAATCATATTAAACATATTTCCACATTAGTCATGTTGTAAAGAAGAATCAGAACCAAAGGGAACAATCATAAGAAAGAAAAAAAAACATAAAAAAAGAGAGAAAATAGTATTCTTCAATCTGCATTGGAACTCCATAGTTCTTTGTCTGGATGTGGAGAGCACTTTCCATCTTTAGTCTTGGAATGGTCTTAGATCCTTGCATTGCTGAGAAGAGCGAAGTCTATCAAAGTTGGTCATCACATATTGTTGCTGTTACTATGTACAATGTTCTCCTGGTTCTTCTCACTTTCCTTAGCATCAGTTCGTATGAATCTTTCCAGGTATTTCTGAAATCTGCCTGCTCATCATTTCTTATGGAACAATAGTATTCCATTACATTCATATACCACAACTTGTTTAGCCATTCCCCAACATCCCTTCAATTTCTAATTCTTTGTTACCACAAAAAGAGCTGCTATAAATATTTTTGTACGTGTGGGTCCTTTTCCCATTTTTATGATCTCTTTGGGATACAGACCTAGAAGTGGTATTGCTGGATCAAAGGACATGCACAGTTTTATAGCCCTTTGGACATAGTTCCAAATTGCTCTCCAGAATGGTTAGATCAGTTCATAACTCCACCAACAATGCATTAGTGTTCCAATTATCCTACGTCTTCTCCAAAATTTCTATTTTCCTGTTTTGTCACATTCACCAATCTGACAGACATGATGTGGTACCTCAAAGATATGTACATTTGCATTTCCCTAATCAATAGTGATTTAGAGTATTTTTTCATATGGCTGTAGATAGCTTTAATTTATTCATATGAAAACTGCCTGTTCACACCTTTGACCATTTATCAATTGGAGAATGACTTGTATTCTTAAAAATTTGACTCAATTCTCCATATATTTTAGAAATTAGGTCTTTATCAGAGACACTGGCTGTAAAAGTTGTTTCCCAGCTTTCTGTTTCCCTTCTAATCTTGGTTACATTGACTTTGTTCCTGTAAAATCTTTTCAATTTAATGTAATTGAAATTATCCATTTTGCCTGTCATAATGTTCTCTATCTCTTCTTTGGTCTTCTTTTCTTTTCCGTAGATCTGACAGGTAAACTTATTCCTTGCTCTCCTAATGTGATGATGGTATCACCCTTTAGGTCTAAATCACATACCCATTTTGACCTTATGTTGGTATACAGTATGAAATGCTGGTCTATGCTTAGCTTCTGCCATACTATTTTCCAGTTTTCCTAGCAGTTTTTGTCAAATACTGTGTTCTTATCCCATGTGTGTATATTTTCAAAGCAAGAAGGTGTTATGTGAGGGAGGGGAACTATGGATCATAGGTTGAAAAGTCTGTTTGGCTTTGACCTTTCTGCTGTGGGTACAATTTGGCAAGAATAACTCCACTTGTCCATTTTCAGTGCTTAAACACCAAAGATCAAAGGGTCCTTACTAGTTAATCACAATAAACCTCCTGCCCATCTAGATAATGAAAGCAACATCACTGGATAAGCCTTTTAAAACTCAAATGGATAAAGTATTCAACAGTGTTCTGCAGGGAACAATCTTTTACTAGTCTCTTTGGGATGCATCAGGGAAGCTAATACATCTCTTCCATTTCTAATTTATATGATTCTAATTATAGCGTCATTTTCATCCCACTGGTTATTCTCAGCTGCCAATGTGGATATGTTAGACTAGTGACCCAGGCATCGCTTTATCCTCCCTGACAACTTCCTCCAGTGCCTTTTCTGGAACCTCAAAATCAATCTTTCTAGGATATGCATTGCAAATTATAGTCCTTTCCAAAGCAGCATTGGAAATTCACTAAAGATGCAAGGAGATTCAAGAAAACTTTCTCTCCTTGCCACTCATGTCCAGAGAATATGTATAAAGCAACTTATTAAATTTAAGCAAGAAAAAAACATATTCTTTGTCAAAATTAATAGAAGAGTATGTAGATATTCACAGGATAATTTCAAGATTGAATCTACTACCTGCATTGGTTTTGATCAGATATGACATATTACATCCACATCAAATATTTATACAAAATATCCATTATTATTGAAGGGAAGGTTGGAGTGTTTCAGATATGATAAGAATTTCAATAATCTCTTACCACACACTGGAATTCCAAAGAGCTCAAATTTTTCAAATGATAGTTTTAAAATAAACAATACTATACCAATTGAATGTTCTGTTTTGCCAGCAAGGATGCAGTGCTGAATGATGAGTCAAAAAGACCCAGGATTTCATTCCTCAGTCACATACTATCTATGTGACCCAGGATAAGTCACTTACCCTCTCTGAGTCTCAGTTTCCTCTTCTGTAAGATGGAAATAATAACAGTACCTATCTGGGGCTTGTGAGGACCAAATGATATAAAAAGAGCCTTATGAGGCTCTTTGCAAAGCTTAAAGCCATATACCAATGTCAGTTATTGACATCATCATTATAACATTCTCATTTTAAAAAAATTGAAACAAATATAAATGATCCTGGGATGAGTCACTATACTGATATTATTTTTTAATACTTAATGTTCTATAGACTGTTTCACACCTGGAAAAAAATTGTTTTTGGGACTGAATATAAATATTAGGATGTAACTTTATGTCCCACAAGCTCATCGAAAGCATCCTTGGTTTAGTTCCAGCAGCAGACAGGACAAAAAGCATGATTTTTCTCTCTTCTTCCGGGTCTCTATATTTTGAAAGCTTTTTTCTTTCATGTAGACTGGAGATTATGAATTTTGGATCTGATAACACACATTAAATATTTTGCTCATTTTTTGCAGATTGATATTATGTGCAAGTAGTTGTGGGCAATAGTTCTATCTGTCTGATAATGGTACATTTACAGTACAAATTATTAGTTGAATTTTCAGTAATATGTTAAGGTCTATATTTGTAGCACGAGGATTTGTCCTGTTAATTTATGATTGCTTCTTATGTATAATCCTAGCCACCAGGTCATATCTTGTTAGGTATTCAGTAAGTACTAAATATTTTTAGCCTATTGTGACATTATTTGTATCATTTTTTAGCATTGCTATGCATAATTCACATTAATAAATAAGTCCAGGCTTTTTTAGGTTACCCTATCTGTAATTTATGATAGTGATGACCTTGTCTTGTATGACTATAATTAACTTCCTTATTTCTCTCCACAACTATGCATAACTTAGTCCATTTTTCAATGTTTTTTAATTGAAATATTTCTGGTGAAGCTCATGTGGACCTCACCCATGGAAAGCCTTTAGGTTATATTCTTGGATTCCAACAATATAGTAGGTTTTGTCAGAGGGCAAATCACTTTCACTTACATTTGAAAATCCAATGGCACGTATATATTTTTAGGCTTTACGATTGCTTGGTAAAGTAATTTCTGTTTATTCTAAATGTATTTCTGTAACTTGTATCCAGTTTATGATATTTTCTAGAAACATCTCTCCTTCCTTTCCATAACTGCCCGAGAAAGAGAGACCCTGTGTTTCATTAACACTGTATTGGTTTTTGTTGAGACACTTTCTAAAACTACTATGCCCAGAAAGACCCTTTGATCCATAAGAAATGATGAGCAGGGAAACTTCAGAAAAACCTGGAAAGACTTACATGAACTGAGGCTAAGTGAAGTGAGCAGAACCAGGAGAACATTGCACACAGTAATAGCAACATTGTGCAATGACTAACTTTGACAGACTTAGTTCTTCTCAGCAATGCAAGGATCTAAGAGAACTCCAAAAGACCCATGATGGCAAATGCTACCCATATCCAGTAAAAGAGCTACAGAGTCTGAACACAGATCAAAGCATAGTATTTGCTCTCTCTTTCTCTCTCTCTCTGTCTGTCTCTGTGTGTGTGTCTGTCTATCTGTCTGTCTCTGTCTGCATCTCTCTCACTTTCTCTCTCTCTTTCTTTCTTCTTTCTTGTTGTTTCTCCCATTGGTTTTAATTTTTCTTTACAACATGACTAACATGAAAATATATTTAATATGAAGGTATATGTAGAGCTTATATCAGGAGGGAAGGTTGGGAGGGGGAGAAAATTTGGAACTCAAAATCTTCTGGAAGTGAATGTTGGAAACTAAAAATAAATCAACTAATTTATTTTTTCAAAAAATACTTTCCAAATCTGTTATGGCCCATTTTACAGTTGAAAAGTGTATACTAAGTCTGGTGTTTAATATGTGTTAATTGCTTTAAATGTTTTCTTCAAATTGGGCTTTGATTTCAAAAAGAAGGGAATTAATGAAGAAAATGATCAATATGGAAAATATAGTAAAATACCTTAAACATTTATCAAAGTAAAATAGCTGACTCACTTCAGTGGAAAAATAGAATTGCATAGAAAGCAGACCAGCTGGAACTACAGGCTCAAAAAAAAAATCACAAAATTATCCAAACTATTGGAAAACACCTATTTTTGCCAAGGATACTATCATTCCAGTCACTTAGTTTAACAATTGAGGAATCATACTTGAATTTTCAATCTCTCACCCTTCATAACTTGCCAAGTCTTGCTGATTTTTTTTTGCTTTCTTACTTCTATTTGTTTAGTATTTTTAGTTTTCAACATTGATTTCCACAATATTTTGAGTTACAAATTTTCTCCCCATTTCTACCCTCACTCCACCCCAAGATGGCATATATTCTGATTGCCCCTTTCCCCAGTCTGCCCCCACTTCTGTCATCCCACTCCCCATCCCTTTATCCCCTTTCCCCTTACTTTCTTTTAGGGCAAGATAGATTTCTATACCCCATTCCTTATATATATATTTCATTTCCCAGTTGCATGTAAAACAAAACAATTTTTGGAGCATTTGTTTTTAGAACGTTGAGTTCCAAATTTTCTCCTTTCTCCCCTCCCCACCCTCCTTGAGAAGGCAAGAAATTCAACATAGGCCACACATGCTTCATTATGCAAAACACTTCCATAACAGTCATGTTGTGAAAGACTAACTATATTTCCCTCCATCCTATCCTTTCCCCTTTTATTCAATTTTATCCCCCTGACCCAGGCCCTTTTCAAAAGTGTTTGCTTTTGATTGCCTCCTCCCCCCCTGACCTCCCTTCTATCATCCCCTGTCTCCTATCCCCTTCTCCCCTACTTTCCTGTAGGGTAAGATACCCAATTGAGTATGTATGTTATTCCCTCCTTAAGTCATCTGATGAGAGCAAGATGCATTCATTCCCTTTTCACCTGCCCCCTCTTCTCTGCCAATTGAATTGCTTTTTCTTGACACTTTTATGTGAGATAATTTACCCCATTCGATCTCTCCCTTTCTCTTTCTCCCAGTATATCTCTCTCTCACCCCTTAATTTTATTTATTTTTAGATATCATCCCTTCATATTCAACTCACCCTGTACCCTTTGTCTATTTATATATGTGTATATATATATATATATATATATATATATATATATATGATATATATTACACATATAATATACAGTATATATGTATATTCACTTCAACTACTCAGTACTTAGAAAGGCTTCATGAGTTATAAATATCATCTTTCCATGTAGGAATGAAACTGAAACAGTTCAGTTTTAGTAAGTCACTTATGATTTCTCTTTCCTGTTTACCTTTTCATGCTTCTCTTGATTCTTGTGTTTGAAAGTCAAATTTTCTCCCCAGCTCTTGTCTTCTTTTTCAAGAATGCTTGAAAGTCCTCTATTTTATTAAAAATCCATATTTTGTCCTGGAGTGTCATACTCATTTTTGCTGGGTAGAGGATTCTTGGTTTTAATCCTAGCTCCTTTGACCTCCAGAATATCATATTCCAAGCCCTTCAATCCTTTAATAAAGAAGCTGCTAGATCTTGTGTTATCCTGATTGTGCTTCCACAATACTCAAATTGTTTCTTTCTGGCTGCTTGCAGTATTTGCTCCTTGACCTGGGAACTCTGGAATTTGGCTATAATATTCCTAGGAGTTTTATTTTTGGGATCTTTTTCAAGAGGTGATCAGTGGATTCTTTCAATTTCTATTTTACCCTCTGGTTCTAGAATATCAGGGCAGTTTTCCTTGATAATTTCTTGAAAGATGATATCTAGGTTCTTTTTTGATCGTGGCTTTCTGGTAATCCAATAATTTTTAAGTTATCTCTCCTGAATCTATTTTCCAGGTCAGTGATTTTTCCATTTGGATATTTCACATTGTCTTCCATTTTTTCATTCTTTCATTTCCATTTCATAATTTCTTGATTTCTCATAAAGTCACTGGCTTCCACTTGCTCCGTTCTAATTTTTTCTTCAGTGTATTTTTCAATATTTTTGGGTCTCCTTTAGCAAGTCATTGACTTGTTTTTCATGGTTTTCTCGCATCCTTCTCATTTCTCTTCCCAATTTTTCCTCTACTTCTCTAACTTGCTTTTCCAAATCATTTTGGAGCTCTTCCATGGCCTGGGACCAGTTCATGTTTTTTCTTGGAGGCTTTTGGTGTAGGCTCTTGCACTTTGTTGACTTCTTTAGGCTGTATGTTTTGGTCTTTTTGTCACCAAAGAAAGAATCCAAAGTCTGAGACTGAATATGGGTGTGTTTTTGCTGCCTGGCCATATTACCAACCAACTAACTTGACCCTTGAGTTTTTCAGCAGGGTATGACTGCTTGTAGACTAAAGAGTTCTATGTTCCAAGTTTGTTGGGGGGGGATCTGCGCCAGCTCTGCCACACCAGCCCTCCTTCTTCCCCAAGAACCCCCAACCTGGACTGGACTTAGATCTTCAGCAGGTTGTGCACTCCTGCTCTGATCCGCCACTTAGTTCCTCCCACCAGATGGGCCTGTAGCCCCACCTCTGCTGCCCTGGGGGAGGTGGCCGAACCTTGAACTCCTTCCACTCTTGCAGCTTTTCCCACTAACCTTCTCTGTTGTCTTTGGTGTTTGTGGATTGAGAAGTCTGGTAACTGCTGCAGCTCACTGATTCAGGGCACTAGGGCCCATTCCGCCCGGCTCCTGGTGTGGTTGGTCCATGCTGCTCGCACTGGGCTCTGCTCCACTCCGCTCCCAGCTTCCAGCTCCCAGCTCCCAGCTCCCAGCTCTGTGTGGGATAGACCTCATTCAGAGACCATCCAGGCTGTCCTGGGCTGGAGCCCTGCTTCCCTCTGCTCTTTTGTGGGTTCTGCAGTTCTAGAATTGGTTCAGAGCCATTTTTTATAGGTTTTTGGAGGGACTCAGCGGGGAGCTCATGCTAGACCCTGCTTTCCAGCCACCATCTTGGCTCTGCCCCCCCGAAAAAAGTCCATTCTAATTTTTAAGGTAGTATTTTCTTCAGTGGTCTTTTGGACCTCCTTTTCCGTCTGGCTAATTCTGCCTTTTAAGGCATTCTTCTCCTCGTTGGCTTTTTGGAGCTCTTTGTCATTTGAGTTAGTCTATTTTTTAAGGTGTTATTTTCTTCAGCCTTTTTTGGGTCTCCTTTAGCAAGTCATTGACTTGTTTTTCATGATTTTCTTGCATCACTCTCATTTCTTTTCTTGCATAACTCTCATTTCTCTTCCCAATTTTTCGTTTACTTTTCTTACTAGCTTTTCCAAATCCTTTTTGAGCTCTTCCATGGCCTGAGACCAGTTCATATTTTTCTTGGAGGCTTTTGATGTAGGCTCTTTGACTTTGTTAACTTCTTCTGGCTATCTGTTTTGATCTTCTTTGTCACCAAAAGAAGATGCAATAGTCTGAGTCTTTCATTGCTTGCTCATGTTCCCAGCCAACTACTTGACCAGTCAGGGTATGACTGCCTTCAGAATGGTGAGTGCTGTGTCCCAAGCTTCAAGGGCATTGCGTTGCTGTTTTCAGAACTATTCCTACACAGCAAGCTCTGCCACACCAGCACTCCTCCTTCCCTAAGAATGTCAACCAGGACCTTTACCCAGATCAAGCAGGGCAAACCAAGAGAGTCCTGTCTCTGTGCCAGCAAAGTACTTCCTGCAGTCCCACTCTGATCTGCTGTTTGATTCCTCTCACCATGTGAGCCAGGGGCTGAAAGCAACCTGCAGCAGCCAAGCCGCTGCTGCCCCAGGGTCTGGGACCAACTACACTCCTCTCACCCTGATCCAGCAGTTTTCCAACTGACCTGCTAAGTTGTCTTTGGTATTTGTGGGTTGAGAAGTCTGGTAGCTGCCACAGCTCAGTGATTCATGGCCCTATGGCCTGCTCCACCCCATCTCCTCAGGACCTGGTCTGTCCTGGTACAGCCTGGTCTCTTCTGATGTGGTCCATACTGGGCTGCACTCTGCTCCCAGCATGGTGAGATAGACCCTTCCCAGAGACCATCCAGGCCACCTTGGGGTGGAGACCTGCTTCCCTCTGTTCTTTCATGGGTTCTGTAGCTCTAGAATTTGTTCAGAGACATTTTTACAGGTGTTTGGAGGGATTTGGGGGAGAGCTTAAGCAAGTTCCTGTTTTCCTGCCACCATCTTGGCTCTGCCCCCCAAGTCTTGCTAATTCTTACTCAGTATCTCTCAATCTGTCAACTCTCAGCTCACATTACAGCCACCTCTATCCAGACCCTCATATTTCTCACCATTTACTATTGCAATGTCCCCAGATTATTCTGCCTCCATCCAGAGTCTCCCTTCTTCAGTTCACCTTCCACATATCTGCCAAACCGATATTCTTAAACACAGAAATGATCAGCTAAATCTCCTATTTAAGAACCTTCAGTTACTCCCCATGTTCCCTAGGTTAAGATACAACCTCCTCTATTTTACATTTGATGTCCTTCACAATTTGCTCCAGCCTATTTTTCCAGTCATATAACACATTATGCCCATTTTATGTGCACCATACAAATGAATAAATTAATGAACAAGGCATTTATTAAGAAATCACTATATATTAAACCCTGTGAAAAATACTTGGATTACAAATAGAAAATCACGATATTCTCTGTTCTAAAAGAGTTTACGTTCTAATGTGGGAGACAACATATAGGGAAGTTTTTAGCTGCAAGTCAGATGGAAAGGGTGCAGAGACAAAGCAGGTGGTAATGTTTCTTAATTAATATCATTTTGACTGATTAAATATCAGATTTTTATGTTGAATTACTTGACAATGCCAAGGACATTAGTGGAAAGAACCTTCGTTTTCTGGTATTTCAATAGATGTGGTTATAGCATCTATAGGAGATATTGACAGGCTTCATCTCCATAGAAGGTGTTTTCTGGGATCATTTCTGAGGGCCCTGGGCTAAAAACATTGTTATTGCCAAGGCTCTTGTGTTCAGAGTCCTAGAATGTTTCTATCAGGGTCTCAGGGAAGATGGTGGTCAAGGTGGTGTTGACTTGACTTGACTGGCACATACTGCCTCCTGCTTCTCCCCAGGGTCACTTGTTGCTTCAGCTAGGCTGGCTCACCTTTGTGGTTGTCAGTTGGTGACAGCTGGTAGTGATGCCTGGCCCCTTCTCCATAAGGCTTACTTCCCTGAATTATGGCTGTGGTGCTGGGCTGAAAGCAAGACCAGTGGGTGGGAATGTAGAGAATGCTGTCACAATTAGGGTTGCCCTGCTTAATTTACACTAGAGCCAAATTGTATTATTGGCTATTCCCCATAAACTACATTCCAACTTGTATCTCCATGTTTTTTCCCAGGCTTCTCTGAAGTTTGATTTTTTCAAAAATCATAACAAATGACAACCCCTCCTAGAGGTCTTTCCAGCTTTTCCCATATTTTTATTGCTCCTTCCAATCATTGTAAATTCAGTGTGTGTGTGTGTGTGTGTGTGTGTGTGTGTGTATGTGTGTGTGTGTGGTTGTGGTTGCTTGTTTGTGAACATGCCACACCATTCCCAGTGGATTGTGAGTTCTTTTAGGGAAGGTATTGTTTGACTTTTAGATTTTTTGTGTTTTCCCAGAATAGAATGCAGCATGTGGCATAAAGCAGGTGCTTAAGAAATGCCTATTGCTTCTTGAACTGATTGAACTGACTGACCTAGAAGATATATCGTGGTATGGCAAGCTTAGGATTGCTTACATTTCAGTGAACGTAGAAAAACAAAATAAATTCAGGTAACTCACAGCATTTCAAAGAAAATTATATGGAATTGGTAAATTATAACTAGAAATAATCCATAGAATACCCAAAAGAAAACCCCAAAGGTTTAGCATACAAAGGCATATCATAGTCAAACTCCAAGCTTACAAAGATAAAGAAAAAATACTATAAGATGTCAAAAAAAAGAAATAATAAAACCACTGACCTAAGAAATATCACCTAGGCTACAATGTATTTTTTCAAGGAACACAAAAGAAGATGAATAGGATGTTTACAAATTTAAGAATCATGTGCAACACACCAAGAAATATCAATCTAGCAAAAAAAATCAGTTATCTAGAAAGGACAAGGATGTTGGAGGAGGGGGTGGGGGGCTTAGAGAGATACAGCACCACTTCAAAAAGTCTTCAAACAACAAACAATCTTCCTAGCCAAAAAGGTAACTATTTAAAACAACCGTGGTATAACGACTGTTCAAACATTGCAAGCACTGTATTAGTTAAATAAGTAAAGATATCCAAAGAGTGTTTCAGAGAAAGAGAAGGAATAAATCTAGGGGAAAGCAAAAGCAGCATCCCCAAGCAAAGTTTCTATCATGCATGAAAGACAATTCCAGCTTGGGAAACCCTCTAGACAAGGCATTTCAGGGGCTGTGATTTTATCCGTGTCCATGTGGGAAACTTCTGGTGTGGAAACTCTCTCCAAGAATGTGGATTAATAACTCATCTGTATCTCATCTGGTAGTCTTTTTTTAAAAAATTACCTCTGGCACCTGAATAGTTTTGGTTTTGTTTTGTTTTGTTTTAATATATATGACAGGAGAACTTTGTTTAAAATGGTTTTGTTCAGTTTGGAGTAATAAGAATAATGCAAAAGTAATTATTCTCTTCCAAGATAATGACCAATGGACTTTCTCTATCTTCATACTCCTTGACCTTTCTGCAGCCTTTGATACTTCAATGAGCTCCAGTGCTTCCTTATTACCTCAAGGATATAGTGTCCTCTCTTTGCTATCTGAAACTGTTACCTGGCTCCTTTCTACCTTTTCTAGACTTCTTACAACTTATGCATTTCTTATGCCTCCATACTCTCTACATCATCGGTGTCAAATTAAAATAGAAATGTAGCCACTAAGCCATACATAAGGATCCCTGTGGGCTACAAGTTGACCTAAAAAACTATGGAATAACATTATCTATGTTCTATTGTATTGTTGCCCAGGTGTGTTTAACACCTATCCATCTCTATACCTTTGAACAGACTATGCTTAGAATATTCTGGATCCACACTTCAATTTAGTTTCTCTGGTTTCCTTCAAGACTCAACTCAGATCCCATCCTCTGAAAGAGATCTTTCCTAGGTCTCATCCCTGACTGCTAATTCCTTCCAGTTTCAGATTATCTTCATCTATTCCATATACACCTTGTATGTACCTAGTTTTTTACATATTATCTCCTCTATTCAAATGTATATGCTCCATGAGGGCAACAACTGAGTCTTTGCCCTGACTCACTTCTTAAAGAGGCCTATTCACTGAATGAGAGTTGCCTTACTCAAAGTGAGAACCTGAAAACAGCTTAGCTTAAAAGGTCAGTCTCTCATTGCATCCAGGGCCTTCTCCAGTCCTCCTGATTGTTTTTTTGTGCCTTGAGTGTAAAGCTTTACATTTGTTTTTATTACATTCAGCCATTACATTTGTCTTACTATTCTAGTCAATAAATTTTTGGATTAGGACTCTTGTCATACAAAGTGTTAACTGTGCCTGCCAGTTTTTTATCACCTGCAAATTTGATAAGCATGCCATCAATGGTGCCATCTATGCCTTTAAGTCAAAATCACAGGCTTTTTGTGTTTAGCCAAAGATAGAAGGAATGAAAACAGTGGGCAGAATTTTAAAAGAGGAAAATTTCAGCCTGACATAAAGGAAAACTTCCTAGTAATTAGAGTTATTGCAAAGCAGGATGGGATAACTTGGGAATTTGGGAATTCACTTGGGATTCACTTTCATCAGAGGTCTTTGCTCAGAAGCTTTTTAACTACTTAGCAGATATGAGGCAGGAGAATGATTTGAAGAAACTAAGTTAGATTTTTTGGCTACTGCAATCCCATCTATGGTGAAAACTCTGTGATTATATGATTTTTTAAGTCATTCATAAAAATGTTAAAGCGATCCCTAGGGCGTTCCACCACAGACCTCTCTTTAATTGATTAAATATAGGTAACTTCTTTATGACCAGCCATTGAAACAACTCTTAATTCTACAACTTTCTAGTACATTTCTCTTTTTTCTCCATAAGAATAACTAAAATCTTGACTAATCCCATACACAATATTAACCTAGTCTGCCCATTTAATAATTCTATCCAAAAAAAAGGAAATGAGGTTACATTGTATAACCTCTTTTTTATTTCCAACATATGAAAGCTCTACTGATATTTATTTTTTTAAATAATGTTTTATTTTTCTTCAATTACATGTAAAGACAATTTTTTTAACATTTTTTAAATTTTGAGTTCCAAATTTTCTCACTCCATCCCTCAGGTCCCCCCTCCCTGAGACAGCAAGCAATTGGATATAGGTTACACATGTTCAATCATGCAAAAAATGTTATCATATCATTCATGTTATGAAGGAAGACACAGACCCAAAACTGAAAAAACATGAAAAAAATGAAGTGAAAGATTGTATGCTTCGATCTGTATTCAGACTCCATCAGTTCTTTCTCTGGAGACACAGCACTTTTCATTATGTGTCCTTTGGAATTATCTTAGTGTACTGTATTGCTGAGAAGAGTTAAATCATTTACAGTTGATTATCATACAGTATTGCTGTTACAATGTTCTGCTGATTCTGCTCACTTCACTTTGCATCAGTTCATGTAAGTCTTTCCTGGTTTTTCTGAAATTAACCTGCTCATCATTTCTTATGGTACAGTGGTATTCCATTAAAATCATATACCACAACTTGTTCAGCCATTCCCCAAGTGATGGGCATCCCCTCAATTTACAATTCTTTGGAACTACACAAAGAATTATTATAAATATTTTTGTACAAATAGATCCTTTTCCTTTTTAAAAAATTCTCTTTGGGATACAGACCTAGCAATGGTATTGCTGGATCAAAGGATATGCACAGTTTACAGCCTTTTGAGCAAAGGGCATAACTTCTTTTTAATGAAGCCATACTGGCTATCTATAATCATCACATCCTTTTCTAGATGTTTACTAACCATTGTTTAATGACTGTAGCATTCCTTCCAACAGCCAAAGAGGATCAACATTCTGCCAGCTAGACAGACTGTAGCCATTTTCATCTGGGATATCTTCTGGTCCACACTGGTTCTGGAAGGGCCAATGTCCAGAATTAAAAGTCTCCTTACTCTAAGGAAAGAAAGGGAGCTTCCAGCTGTTGGCCCACTGCCTTCCTAAGAATAATACTACAATATGTTCCAGAATTTGACTGGCCCATAGATTATAAACTCTATTTTCTTCCCCTTTTAGAAAAATGGGACATTTGTCCTTCTCCCACCTAATTGCTTTTCTCCCTTTTTCTATGATTTCCAAAGGTTGCTGAATCGCTCAGCAGTCATACCTTCCAGTTCTGTCAGTGTCCTAAGAGGCAGTTTCATCACCTAGATGAGGTGATAAACTTTTCAAGGGCAAGCCCTTATAGAAAATAAAAGATGATATATTTATAGATCACAATGAAATAATTATTAAGTAATGGCACAATTGTGAAAAATGCAAAGGTGGTAGAAGAAATTCCAAAATGAACTATTAAATATGGCTATATGAAAGAAGAAATTATAAAAATAATAACTTTCCATCAAAGATAATAAAAGTACTGATGTTGCTGCTGTTTAGTTGTGTTCAACTCTTCATGACCTCAACTGTCCATAGGGTTTTTCTTAGCAAAGATACTGGAGTGACTTGAAATTTTCTTCTCCATTTTTATGCAGGCAGGGGTTAAGTGACTTACCTAGAGTGACACAATTATTAAATGTCTGAGTTCAGATTAGAACTCTGGTCTTTCTGACTCCAGGTCCAGTGCTTTATCCATTGTGCCACCCAACTACTCTGTAAAGCACTGATACCACATCTCAAAATCTATAGAATGAAGCCCAAGCTTTTCTCGGAAATAAAAACATAATCTGTTATCTATATAAATTAGAGAGAAATATAATTAATTAATTAAATTTGCTCTAAAAAAAAAAACACCCCAGGAAATTATAATGACAACTTGGATTTGAAGATCTTTCCCACCCATTAATAGGCCATGCAACCTGCTTACATTACAGGAAGCCAAGTCACATGTGGTAAGAGGAGCTTGCTGAGAGGAAAAGGAAAGTGTGTCACAGAAAACGCTGAGAGAGTGGTTAGAGCTGGGGAAAAGGGAAGGTGTGTGGTGGCTGTTCTGTGAGTGATTGTTGGTGGCAAGGCCCCAGCAAGGGGCAGGAAGTTTATGGGATGGCTTGACTCTCTGCTGTGACATCATGTTTCAGATTCTTTGCTGTTATGATAAAGTGGGCTTATTGGTTTTGGAGTTGGTTGCTGCTATGATGGATTGGACTTATTGGTTTGGGGATCTGGTTCTCTGGTGTCTGATTAAATGTTTTACTCCTTCTACCTTCTATATGGAGAGTCTCTTGTATTTTGCAATACAGAAACTACATAGGTATATTCACAATTATCATCAATGTTGTGTTTATTGCCTTACTAATAGAAAAATCAACAAAACAGCCAACCAAAAGAAAACAGCAGAAAAGAAATAACCAAGATAGAACAGAGATAAATATGTCTGAAAATAAGAAGACAATTGAACCAATTAACTAATAAAAGTGCCAGATTTTTTCACCAAAATGATTAGCAAAATTTATAATTAACAAGCTTAATTTAAAAAAAAACTAGAAGAAACTCAAATCACCAAAATTCAAATTGGAAAGGAAAGACCACAATAAGGGCAAAGGAAATCAAGAAAAATATTTCAGATTATTATACAAGATTCTAGGCTAATAAACTTCTAAAGATAAAAGAAGTTATCATTAATAAAAACATGAAATAGCACAATTAATGGTAACATAAAAAGTCTTTTTCAGAAATAAAAATCAGAAAAACCATTAAATAGTTACTCTGCGAAAGGCTTGTGTTCCAGATAAAATCAGGGGAATTCTAAAAATCTTTTAAAGAACTAATAATTGTTATATTACTTAGGCCACTTCAAAATATAAAAAAGGACTGGCAACCTAACCCTTTCTACCATATAAATATGATATTAATCTCCAAATAAATCAAGGCAAACATGAGAGAGAAAATTCTAGTCTAATATCACTAATGTGTGCTGGCAGAAAATACTAAATAAAATAGTGACAAAGAGAATAAATAAACATATGAAAACAATTACTTGTTATTACTTCCATAGGACTTATATACAGAATGTAAAAGTTGTTTAAAATGAAAACAAACATTATAATGCATTTTATTAATAAAAGTAAAACTGAAGAATATTTGATCATATTTTTCAATGGAGAGAAAGACTCTGACAAAACATAGCAATCATTTTTGAATAGAAGAACCATTACTTGATTGGGTGCGTGTGGTTATGGGTATGGGTATGGAACCACAAACTAATGTTCTACATACTCAAAAACCAATGGAGTCAGTCATATTAAAAACAGGTGTTAAAAATTGATGTCCATTCTCACAATTTTTATTTCACACTGTTTGGAAATGTTAGCAATATTAATAAAGCATGCAAAAGATGTCATTAATTGGGGAATGGCTGAACAAGCTGTGGTATATGAATGTAATGGAATGCTATTGTTCCATAAGAAATAATGAGCAGGCAGACTTCAGAAAAACTTGGAAAGGCTTATATGAATTGATGCTGAGTGAAGTGAGCAGAACCAGGAGAACACTGTACACAGTAACAGCCACAGTGTGCAACAACTGACTTTTGATAGACTTAGCTCTTCTTAAAAATGCAAGGATCTAAAACAATTCCAGAAGACTCATGATGGAAAATGCCATCTACATCTAGACAAAGAAATATGGAGTCTGAATGCATATCAAAGAATACTATTTGCTCTCTTTTTTGTTTTGTTTTTTTCTTTCTTGTGGTTCCTCCTATACATTCTGATTCTTCTATACAACATGACTAATGTAAAAATATGTTTAATAAGAATGTATTTGTAGAGCCAATATCAGATTGCATGCTGTCTTGGGGACGGGGGAGGGAAGAGAGGTGGAGAAAATTTAAAACTGATGGAAATGAATGTTGTAAACCAAAAAAAGTATAATTTGTAAAAAAAAAATCATGCAAAAGAAACCAAAACAGTAAGCATGAGATCAAGGAAGTTCCAATATGACTCTTTTATAGGACAAAATTTCATACCTTGAAAAAGTAAGTCACCAAATAATTAATGGAGATGGTGAGCTTAGTAAAAGAAGCTGGATAATCCAGTAGGATGCCCTCCTTAAGGGCAGAAATTGTGTCCTTTGAGTGTGTGTCTTGATCATACTTGGGACATAATAGTTTTTAAATTGAATTGATATAAGCGAAATCCACAAAAGTCATCTGTAGTTTTATATGTCACCTTAAAAATAAGAGAATTAATAGAAAGTGATGTAATCTTTATAAAAATAATACAATGTTTCAAATATTTAAACATCAAATATATCAAGATATAGGAAAGATCTCTATACAAACAAATTTTCAAGATGATTTTGAAAAAAATAAAGAACCAGCTAAATGAAGTTGTATTTTCTGCTCAGGGCAAGGTTGACTAAGCATCAATATTTCGCAAACTCATGTACTGATCAAACATAATGCCATTGGAAATAACAGTAGTTTATTGATAGAATTAGATGTTGAGGAGAGTCCATGTATGGATTCCACATTCCCAAAATACTTACAGTCATGAAAGAGACTTGTACTCATTGAGAGAATTTCCTGAACTACATTTCCCAAAGCTTATGTATGAAATCTGTGGTGGTACCAAGTATGTGAAGATTTTAAAAACCTGGTGAGTTTCAAAAGACAAAGTGGTACAGGGCAGCTACAGTGATGAGAGATTAATACATCTCAGTTTATAGTACTGAATGAGTTCAGTGACTCTAGACTAAAACTTACGTGCTAAGAAAAATCATCTGAGGTCTTGCCAACCCTCTCTCACTGAGATACTAACAAACCAGAGCTTCTGAATTTACTTCTGAGGTACATCTCTCTGTCTCATTTCTATATTTGAAGCAATGTGCCCTCTTCTCAATGTATCAAAGAGACCTAGGTTCTAGTTGAAAGCAAAAGCTAGCACTCTCAGGAGGCATATTGGGGATGTAGCCAATTGAGAATGAGTGCTTTGAAAATTTATATATTCAATTTCTTCTTATTACCTTGTTATTCTGTTTTATTAAATTCTTTTTATGAATTGAATTCTTTTGTTTTCTGCCCTAGTACTATTTAAGGAGATATAATAGTGCAAGCTCAGAATTTAAAATTAATAAAACAATTATCTTCTGTCTTATAAACCTGGGTAGAACTGAAGAGGAAAACACTTCAAGGGAGCCTAGGATCATATAAATTAATAAAAAATTCATGTGAAAAAATAAACAGATAAGAATATCAAGAAAAACTATTAAAAAGTCAACTAGCAAACAGCTATTAGCATCAGCAGATATCAAAATGCATTTATTATGAAGTAATCATCATAAGAATTTTTAGTACTGTAAAATGTTATTTTTCTTCATTTTCAAAGTTGATCAATGGCATCAGGAGGTGACAAGGCAGTAGTTGTACAGCCTCATTTTCGCTTCCTGTCATCAAAGTTCAGTGGCAAGAAAAAAAATCAAGATGACTGTGGATGGCCTAGGATTCAGTGGATGACCTTGACATCTTCATTGTTTGACCAAGTTGTAAGCACTCCATAAAGCTACCTTCATGGCCATTGGAACAAATTGGTTTCATCTGCCTATTCTGGTGGGAGAAGCCTTAATGTGCTTGGGGTAGACACACCCCTAACTCACATTTTCCCATCAGTTAGCCTCACCATGGTTTAGCCTGTCTGCTGAAAAGATTTACTAGGGTGCAGCTGCTGCTCATGCTACAGCTTCTCGATTTCACAGGTGAGAGTCGACTACCTTTGGTAGCATGATACCAAAGGTGGACAAGCAGCCCTGAAAAGGGCTCAGCAAGCCCTAGAGGTGATAGTCCTCCTAGAACGTTTCACACACCCCATTGAAAGATGAATAGAAAGATAGCTCAATGCAATCTGATAAATTGAAGAACAATTAGTGTTTGAAAAACCCCTATTCAAAAAACATTGGGAAGGGGGAATAACAAATATTCAATTTTAAAAACACACGAAAATTAAATGACTCCCAAGGTCAAAAAAGAGTTTAGTAAATAGTTTACACTATATACCACAATAAATTTAATTGTATCAGCAATATAATTTTTAAAAATCTTTTTAAAACTGAGATAGAACAAAATAATACATTTTTCTCAGCTCTGGAGAGGAGCAATATAGTTTTCCAATCAAACACATGGAATAAATTTTTGAAGGCAAAAGTTATCATTTTAATGATATAAAAATCATCAAAAAATATTTGTGCAGCAAAAGCAGTGTCTTTATAATTAAAATAAAAGAAATCATATGGGACAATATGTGAATATACCAGATCTGACATCCAAGATCTTTTTTGAACTGATACATATTAGTCTAATAATACTCAATCTTTACTGGAAAAGAAGTCACAATTATATGAACAATTTACAAAAAAGGAAATATAAATGTTAATAACCACATAAAAATGTACTCCCCAATAATGAAAAATACAAATCAAGATCACTTTAAAATATTATTTTATATCCATTACACTAGAAAAATATGAAAAATGAGAATGCCCGATATTATTTGGATTGAAGGAAAATAGACACTAAGTTGTTGTTGAGATCGAAGTCTAAGGCAAACATTTTAAACTAAGTATGACAATGCATAATCAATTATGAATTTGATAATACCTTTTGACTAAGTGATTCCATGGGACTTTATCTCAAACTATTCCATAGGTCATGATATCTCAAAAGTAAAAAACAAACAAATAAACAAAAACCACTATAACTTTTATTTGTAATAGCAAAAATTGGGAAGAAATAATATGTTTGTCCAATAACTTGTCAATGACTGAATAAATTTGTATGTGTTTATATCTATGTACATATACATATATATGCATATACATACATACACACACACACACACACATATAATCTTGGGGATCTCCTTCCACTGAGAAGATCACA
The DNA here is from genome assembly GCF_011100635.1 of Trichosurus vulpecula. NCBI lineage: Eukaryota > Metazoa > Chordata > Mammalia > Diprotodontia > Phalangeridae > Trichosurus > Trichosurus vulpecula. The sequence goes on along the minus strand of NC_050576.1, from coordinate 385,433,817 downwards.
ACTTAATAGATAGGGCTTTGGGAATCACTTGAACCTTGCTGATCTTAAGTAATTTGCCCAGAGTTAGAGGTCAGATTTAAAGAGAGAATGTAAGACAAGGAATTCGATCCACTTTTATTTCAAATCAAGCATCCTATCCATAATATTACACTGCCTCTTTTTATGTTAATGAATGGTAATATTATAGTTCCACAAAACTTATAAATATGAAGCAGATAATTATCATACCTATATGAAGTCAGTAAAACCAGAAATGTCAGTTACTGGCCAGAATTATCTACAAAATAAGCAATGAAAGAAAGAAGGAAAAGGAGACTAAAGATGGCAGTTTCAGACAGATATGAGAAGAGACATCAAACATAAACATTTACTGACTTATTTATTAATTCTTTTACTTTTGCATTGCTGAAAGCTATGGGGTTTGGGTCAGATTTCACTCCTTCTTGTACATGATTTTTTGTTGCTGCTATTAGTGGTTGTAATGGTAGTTATTCAGTTTATTATATATAATGTATAAAAATGTGTGTATATAAATATATGTATGTATGTATATCTTTGAGTAGTTGGGTGACACGGGGGATAGAGCCCTGGGTTCAGACTTGTGTTCAAATCTGGCCTCAGACACTTACTAGCTGTGTGAACCTGGGCAAGTCACTTAAAAATGTTCTCCTCAGTCTCCTCATCTGTAAAATAAACTGGAGAAAGAAATGGCAAACCATTCCAGTATCTTTGCCAAGAAAACCCTAACTGGGATCGTGAAGAGTCAGACATGACTGAAAATGACTGAACATATGTATCTATGTATAGATGATTGAAGAGCTCATGGTCACATCATAATAATCTATTAGAGGTATCAGACTTGCTTACCCCAAAGCTCCCAAGTGGGGCTAGAAGCAAATTAAACTGTAATTAGAAAATGTTTAACAAAATAAATAAGAATACAATATAGCATAGATAAAGTTAATTTGTGGTATTCTAAGTCAATATGCTGCCGACAAAGATCTGTTATTATTTGAGTATGACCCCATTGCATGGCTACTACCTAATTGAAATTTTTTACTAGACTGTGTTTTTCATTATTCTTTATGTCTCTAACTGGAGAGAAAGGAGGAAATGGAAGAAGAATGATCCTAGAGCGTGGGTAATGATATACAGGTTGTTAGACATTCGTTTATCATGTGGACAAAGTGTTTTGAATTCAATGGTGTTTTGTATTTCAGAGGATCATAGGATTTGAAGTTGGAAGGTGAGCCAGATCCACACATACTCACTCTTAGATGCTAAAGGACCCTATTGGCTTTTCCCTGAGCATTCTCTTTTCCCTTGAAGTGCTCACTACTTGCTCTGAATTGCAACAATAAGACATTTACAGGACTCTCAAAATGCTAATATCTTTCTGTGAAGAGTGACACAGGACCTAGGGATTGAAATTTCTGTACTCAAGTCATAGAGATGGAGGTTCCTCCAGTCTAGCTGTAGAACCCATTCCTCATGTACCCAAAACAAAATACACTTGGAGATTTCAGTCAGCTGCCTTTTTTCTTCCACTCCACTCCCCCGCTCCCCCACCATTCTTGTTCTCCCTTTCCATGTGCTCAAACAAGTCCATGCTATGTTTTCCCTGATCCTGCTTCCTTATACTTCACCCTACTTCATTCATTTAAACATTCTAGGGACTCTCACAAATGCACCTAGGTTCTAATTCACTAATTCTGCATCCATTTACAAGCACTTTAACATTCAATCACAAAAGTCAAAGTAGTGTATTGACATTTTTTTAAAATAGCCTGGGAAAAAAATTAACAATGGCAGACAGCTGCTCTCATGGTGCATCTTTCTCCACACAGCTGTACACCTTCTCCTGGGAGTCTCAAACTTACAAAATGGATCTAAGAGATTCTGTCATCCAATCCAACCACCTCATTTAACAAATGGGATAACCGAGGATCAGAGGAGAAGAAACATGCTCACAGTCATGCAGTAAGTGAAAGAGACAAGATTTGAACCCAAGGCCTCTGGCTCTAAATCTAGTGTCCATTCCACTTCAGCCCCAATGCACATTCAGGAGTTTATAATCCTAAAAGGATGTTTTTAGTCCTAATTTACCTTTGTTTTTTGTGACTTTTTACTATTTTTCTTCTCTCTCTAGAGGCTAGATCCCAAATCTCCCCATTTGTTTTTTCTGAATAGATTTAAAGGAATAAGAGAGGAGGGAAAAAGGCAGCCTTCGAAACCAATACTAATCATACACTAATTTTTCAACTAATTTTTATTGTTTCCTTTTGCCCATTTTAGTTCAACTCTGATAAATCAGGGGAATAGCACATGAAATAATCTTATAGGACTTGCTTTGTATTATTGCTTTCACCATTAAGGATTAAAAAATGTACGTGTCCTGAATTATCTAGCTGTATTATGCAACAATACTTTCAAATTGGCATTTTATGTATAAATCGATGAAATAAACAAACAAGCAAAAAAGACTTGCAAAATATTTTAAATGCATTTTGAGTGCTTGTTGGCTAGTTCTGTCCACAGAAAAGACTGTCTTGACAACAAAGGGCTGAAGCAACGTAGAACATGATTGGAATTATGCATGTCAATTATAATGAACCTCATTATACAAGGAAGCTTAATTCTATTATAAAGCACTGCAGTTTAAAATCTTATTGCTATTCAGCCCTGAACAATAACAAAGGGGGAAAAAACCCTCACCCTATGTCACAGGCAAACCTTTCTTTATTTTTAAATGCCCACAATTTTGATATTGTTTGTATATTCCTTCCAAAAGGCATTTTTTTTCCCTTTCATTATCACTTCAGTGAGCAGCATGTTGACTGCCTTATCCATGTTTAGTTTGTTGCTTTCACTTTCCTTAAGCAAAGCTAAAGCAAGAATATTATAACTCTTTTCACTCCTGAAAGAAAGACCAGAACAGAGCCACTCCCACATCACGGTATGGTATTATGCTTATACACAATAAAGTAAATTTAGCTTTCCATATAAGGCTCTAATTTTCATGAAGGGTGTTTATGTGGCCTCTGACAGAATTATAGTTGAGTGAGCATTACTATATACAATGCTACAGCTTGGGGGTCTGCATGGCTCTCATATTTAATAAGAGAATGTCAGTATCTCTAAACCTTTCTTTACAGGATTTTATTGCTCAACCATAAATATAGAGGTAAAATCCTGTTTTGTGCATCCACGTTTTGAGGACTATTGGGACTGTTATTTTTAAGCACCAACCCATAAATTCCATTGTGTTGTATTAAATGTTTCATCATTTCTTCTGGGCTCAGGGCTTTGATAGCACCAATATCCAATAAATGCCCCTGAGACAAACCTTAATAAGTGAGGTTGGCTTGCTGGAGGCGTGCTAAGCCACAATATTTATTCATACTCACTAAAGTTCTATTCCAAAGTCTTATCATGGTTCAGGAGAAGAATTTGGATCTCCAAAGGATATTCTAGTAGAGTGCAAGTCCTGGCCAATTGTACCAACCTGGAAAAGCCCAGTAATGGATAAGCCTGGTGTATCTGCCATCTGAGCACCAGCATCCATAAAGGCAAGGAGGTCAGGCTCAAGGTTGGCTGGATGGTGATCAATCTTTCAGTCTTAACAACATATAAATATGATTTACTAAGGCATAGAGTAAATATTTGTGTACCTACAAAATTGCAGATTCTTAAATTATCAAAAGTATGCAGAAAAATTGTGGAAAGGGAACTTTAAAAATCTATTATATAATCCCTACCCCCAGGGACTTTAAGTCCAGTTAGGAGGTAGAAAATAAACATATAAGAACAATATTGGGAATATATATGTATATATATATATATATACATGTGTGTGTGTGTATATATATACATACATATGTATGTATGTATGTATGTATATATCTCCCAGGTTTTTAGCTAAGCCTGGTTCATTTTATGTGTTGCTACTTAGGCATTTCTCTGGATTGCCAGATAGAATTCTTGCAGAATGCTACCCAAGGGCAGAATTTATGCCTGAGTTTTGGAGAGGAGAGACATTCTTTCTTTAAGATGACACACTTGATGACAGATATCCTTTGGAACCAAGTACAGGCAACATGGTATGATGAAAAAAGATTTTGGAAGCTTCAGGCATGATGGAGAAGCTCAAAATGGCTCCAACCTCCAAAGTAATTTTCTCCTTTCCAAAACTCTCATATCTACTCTGCCACTTCTACAGTTCTACAGCCTTAGGTCAAATTTCTCTCCATCGATGCATATGTATGCATATCTAAGAAGCAGCACAGAAAATGTCCCATGCTTGATTGGAAATCCATGATTATATATACAAAACAACATACAAATAGCTTCAGATTAATGCAAATGAACAAACAAATGCTATTGGAAAATAGAGCAGAGGAAGGATTTTGATCATCTTTTTGGGGACATTAAGTTTTACCTGGGTTTTAACAGAGGTAAGGACCATGAATTGGTGTTCAGATACAACTCAATATTCAAAGACTTTTTTTAAGAGAAAGGGAAACTATTATTTGGGTAAAAGTTAATATAAGCAAAGCAGAAAAGAAGTTTTTTTTTAATCACAAGTCCACAGTTTAGTGTTGAGTCTCTCTTTATCTAATCAGGCGTAACATGGGGACTTTGAATCCTAGAATTTCAGTTCCATTAAAAGAAATGAAAGGGAATTCAGTTTTTCTAAGGAGAAAAATACCAGAGGGGAGAGAGATGAATGTCTCAGGTGAGGGAATATCACAGTTAAGTGAACATATATTTTGAGAAAAGTCCCATGAATGTCATAGCCAAAATCCAGAGCTCATGCATTATAGAAAACATATCATATAGAAGAAGCAGGGCCAAGTACCAAGAAATGACCATCAATACCGCATAAGACTTGGGAGTTCCTACCACAAATAGAAAGAGATTGTAGAATATAAAATGCTAAAAGACAAATGATACAGTCTCATAAGCAAGAATAATTTACCCTGAAAAATCCAGCATAATCTTTAAAAGGAAAAAATGAATTTTTAAAGGAGTAGAGAAGTGGTGTCAAACTAAAGTAGAAACAGAGATTCCCAATCTCTCTATAAGAATCCAAATGGATGACATAATGACTTAGTTTTTTAAAAAATGTATTGTTATCTATGTTGTTCTGTATTTTTTTTATTTTGTTAAATATTTATCAATTAAATCTCAATCTGGTTTAGTTGGACATCAAGCAGTCCATAGGCCTCCCATTTGACACCTCTGGAAAAGAGGATATTTCAAACGTTTTATTAAAAAGATGAAAACTGAATAAGAATTTTGAAATATAAAAACATTAATAAAAACTTTGGAAGATAAGTTTATTTGAACTACTGCAGTGGATTTTATGACAGTGTAATGCTAAATTTCCAAGGAGTAGGGGAGGAGAAAACAATCAAGTGTACCTTCAAAATTTAATATCTTCAATCGTTATTGTGAGAATTAAGTAAAAAATAATATATTGTTGGAAATTGGTTGTGTTGTGAGAGTCTTTTAAAAGGTAGAACAGAAGAAATAGTAAAACACATGGAAAGGAGGATGAAGGGTATGGACCTTGCTATTTCACCTAATTGAGGTATTTAAAACATGATACAAACATGAAGGAAGGGGTAGGGTGAATAAGCACCAGATGAATCTCATTTTTATCTGAACTAGACAAAGGAATGCATACGTGCCAAGAGTTTGGTGTAGAAATACATCAAACTCAATGAGAAAGCCAGCAGAGATATGTGGGGGAGGGCTGAGGGTGAGGGTGTGAGTTAGAGTTAAAAAGGAAGATAAAAATGAGGAAGAAATAGTCACAGATAAACAAATATATTTATCCAGAAATGGAGAAAGCAGAAAAAAGCATATCATCCAAGGGAGTACCTATCAATTTGGAATCATTAAAAAAATGTGTATTTAATGTAAAGAAATATTATTATTTCTTAAGGAAGAATGAAAGACAACTTCAGAAAAACAACATTGTAAAGACTAGCAACCCCGAGATTAAGAACTCTGATCAACACAATGACGAAATATAACTCCAGTAGACCCTATGATGATGTACCTTTGGGGTCACAGTGTTACTTTATAAAGTGTCCTGCTCACTTCATAATGCACTACTTAATAGTATAAAGGTTTCTCTGAAGTAATTTTTCATAGTTTCACATGGAATATCAATTTTCAGTCACATTTAAATGCTAAATTTGTAGACAGAGATAGAATAGATTCAAGGCACAGAAACAGAAACATTTTTAGCTATGGATACTTTATTCTTTTTGGCCCACTATATTTACATGCTACAAGCTCCCCCCTCTTGATTTTTAATTTAGGGGATAGAGGGGAGGGGAGAGATTAGTAATCTGCAAGCCTCCCATATTATAGAAATATCTCAAAAAATTAATAGAAGAAAACAGAAGGAAATACAAACAAGCAGTATAGTTCTCAAAGTATACATGTAAATTAATAAAATGTAATATGATATAATATAATGTAATATAATACTATGGTATCATAATTTAATACATTTTAAAATACGTTCTTAAAGTAAGTGGCATGAAATGGAGATTCATGGTTTCACGTATAATCCTCTTTCTGTGTTATGTTGTGTATGTGAAAAAGTTCTTTTGGCATGTTTAAGTTTAGAATATACACTGTCCAAAAAGTATTAGTTCACTTTTAAGTTTTAACAGTTTAAATAGTTAATAATTCAATACAAACAGTTTATAGTATTAATTTGATAAATTAATAATTTTAAGTTTAGATTAATATTAAAATAAATATTAATAGTTACTTATGTTATTAAAGCTTAAAAGTGCATTGACATTTATAACATTATTTGCATATGAATTAGTATGTATATTATATATGTATGTATTGTACGTATATGTTTGTATATATATTATATGTGTATGTGTGTATGTATTGTATATAAAAATATTACTCTCTCTCTATATATATATATATATGCATATATACATTCCTATGCCTATACATAAGCTTTGATAACTTAAGACTACAAGAAGACTTTGGGGATACCTTATGTAATTGACTGGCTGACTGTATGTATATAGGTAAATACATATCCACACAGAAGAGCCATTTCCGAACACATAAGTGACGAATGCGTATTAACAATTTTCAATTTTATTTCTTCCATAAAAGCTATCAAAAAATTTTAAAGGCTCCAAATAATAAAAAGGGAAGTTCAAATAAAAAACTACTCTAAAGTTCCACTTTATATCCAGCAGGTTGGCAAAGAAGATTTAAAAAAGTGGAAAATGATAATTGTCGGGGGTACTGAAGGAAAAGAGATATGCTGACAGGTATACATTTGTAGAGAACAGTTTTGAAATGTATCCAAAAAGACACTAAACTGTCCACCTGCTTTAACCCGGTGATATTAACATTAGGTCTACACACCAAAAAGACCAAAGAAAGAAGAAAAGAATCCATAGGCATAAAAATATTTATGGTAGCTCTTTTTGTGGTGATAAAGAACTGGAAACTAAGAAGTGCCCATCAACTGGGAAAAGAATGAACAAATTATGGTACATAAGTTTAATGGAATATTGTTGTGCTATCAATTCAGGGATAGATAGAAGCTGCATGTAAGGAGAACTCATTTGTACCAAGGACAGCTGTCATTGTGCGTGGTGCAAAAGGAAGCAGAATAAACATCTCTAGCCTCTTCTGCTCTTACCTTTCTCCAAAGGAGATGTTTAATTTTTACAGAAGGAGAAGCAAGAGGTTCAGGTCAGAGGCCACCACTCTCCTCCCTTCAGAGAGAGGAAGTCTTGGGGTAGGGCAGTATCTATCTGCTCCCTTAAATCCTGCTCATCTAGGGGATAGGGTCATGTTTGAGCTAGCTCTTGATAACATTGTTGTTTGGGAAGAAAGGAGGACCCCCAAGCTCTAGGTCTAAGGATTGATCCCCTTCCTACCTAATACCTTTTCCACAATGAATACATATGGCAAACAGCAAAGAAGCTTTTTATCTAAAACATAGCAAAACAGAAATCAGAGAAGATATACATAGAAAATTATATACCAGACAATACAGAGTGAAGAAGCTCTCCCACCGAGTGTGAGATAACTCAGTTTAACCAAGAGAGAAGGTTTTTGATCTCACCCAAAAGGGAAATTCCCCAAAGTCTCTAGAGTAGCAAACTGGGAATAGAGACATGATTGAGACCGTCTACTCTTCTTATATCTTCCTGGAATCTTTTCTTTCAGCAACCTCAAATAGACCTCTTCTATCTTCTTTCATGAAGGTAGAAGCTGATTTGATGCTCACACTTGAGGAAGAGAGTCCTGAAGTGAGTCTACCACTTGAAGGGGTCCCAAAGGAAAACCAGCTAAGAGCAACTGAAGTCCTTACCTCTCACCAATTCTGCTCCACTCCTCACATAGGGCAGGACCTTCATCTCTACCAAGAAGAGAGCCCCATGCCAAAGGACTTTAAAACAGGCATTATATAAGAAATGGCAGAGAAAGTTTCTGAGAAAACTGGCAGAATCTATGTGCACTGATGCAGAGTAATGTAAGCAGAACCTGGATAATAATGTATCCAATAACAATAGCATTGTAAAGAAAAGCAACTTTGAAAGACTTAAGAACTCTGATACATGCAATAACCAGCCACAATTCCAAGATAATAGCAATAAAACATACTACCTACCACCTAACAAAGAAATGATGAAATCAGGGAGCAGAATAAGATACAAAGTTTTGGAAACAGTCAATATAAGGATTTTTTGTACTTGAATATGCACATCTTATACACAGAGTTTATTTTTCTCTCTTTGATTTTCTTTTGCGTGGAGAGGGGAAAATAATAAAGCTACCTATCAGGTTATCAAATTAAAAAAGGAAGAAATAAGGACAATTCACTAGTTTTTTTTAGTGCGTAGAAGAGGACAGGATGGAATTCAGTTAAGAAACATAGACAAGCAAGATAGGGTCGGAGATAACATCGAATTTATCATATGCTTAAAGATAAAAACAAACTTTTCATAATACGTATTCTCTGCTTCACATAAAGTTTATTTTGTTCTTTCTATATGGAAATGTTCATCCTATTTGGCATTGGTCAAGTTCACTATTCAAAAACATAAAAGAAGTACAGTCTAGATGTGACCTTCTACAAGGAAGGCTTTTCTTATCTGTCCAGTTATTAGTGCTTTCTCTTTCAAACTTCTTCATGTAATGTTGCACATATTCGATTTGTTTTCTTCTCACCACCAAAATAAAAAAGTGTACTCACCCCAGTAAGCACCACAAGGGCAGGGACTGATTAATTTTTGTCTTTATATAATCATCCCTGAGTAAAATTCTATGCACATAGTAGGTGCTAACAAATTTATATTCAATGGAAATTTAATATCTCCAGATAATGAGTCTAAGATTCACATTTTTTATCTAATAATTTGGCATTGTAGATATTCTGCCAAAATCTGCTATTATATCAATGTAATAAAAAAACACTTCCCCCTGGAATATGATGCAGTGGAAAGAAAACTTCGATTCTGAAGGAAAGGACTTAGACGTTGTGGGCTAATGTGATCAAAGATCTTCCCCACCCATTTGACAGACCTCTGGTGGAGTTAGTTAAGGGAAGCTTGATTAGGAGAGACCTGTTTGTAGGATGGCTTGTTTGCTAAGTAGGTGCTAAGCCCCAGGGCCCTGAACAAGGTGTATATACCCTATGGGTAGCCGTTAAGCTCAGACTAGAGAGCTGCAGACAGTGGAGACAAGAAAGCATAGAGATGAGAGAGCTGTGAGGAGAAGAAGATGCAGAGTAGGGAGAGAGAGCTGTGAGAGATGGAGAACTGAAAGAGATGCTGAGACGGATAGACAGAGAACTGCAAGGGTTTTCAGAACTGTGGGAGGAGAGGATGCAGACAGTAGGATTCGTAAGTGAGTGTTTACAGGAAGGTCCTAGCAGAGGGGAAGGTTACTGGATGACTTGGCTCTTTGCTGTGATGCTGTGTTTTAATTTCCTTGCTGTTAACATTGAAGTGGGATACAATTACTGCTATGTTGAATTGGGATTATTGGTTTTAGGATTTGATCCTCTGGTGTCTGAATAAATGTTTTACTTCTTCTGCCTTCTATACAGAGAGTCTCTTATACTTTACGATTTGGAATTATACCTGCATATTCATGGCCACCATCGATATCATGAATCTTGCCTTACTAACACAGGTGTGAATCCCAGCTTTGTCAATTACTTTGCAATTACATAATATGACCTCAGACAACTCATATCATCTCTCAACTCCATAATTTTTTGATGGTCCCTAAGACCTCTTCCAGCTCTGCCGATGATCCTATAATCTATTTTTGAGCTACTATCCGTGCAATTATATGATACTTCAGTACTTCATCTTAATATTTTTCATTGACTCTATATACAGGAGTAACAGTGTCACAAAATACATCCATTGAGTAGGATATCTTAATTCCAGTTTGCTTCCTACATCAACTTGGATATTATTTTGGGAAAACAACTGAACCATTTGTGGTACATAAATGGGGAGAGGGAGGGAAGAATAAAAAAAAATATATGATAACTTCATTATATATTTTAAAGGATAGCAAGTTATACATAATAGATTTGTAGTGTCATGTGTAATCATTTTGTTATACTATGTTATGAAAAGCTTGTTTTATTCCATAAATTAAAAATAAAATAAATTTTAAAAAATAGCTTATCACTTAAATTTTACTTCTTGTCACTTAAAATAACTGGATACTTGCCCACCCAAAATTAAAATTAAGTCCATTATGTAAAAAGTGTCCTAAATAGTGAGATCATGTTAAGTTTATTCAGTTCAAGAAACTTTATGTACATCAAATGCCAATGCACGTAGGTGACAGTGTATAGTGCACTGGACCCAGAAATAGAGAGACAAGTTCAAATCTGGTCTCAGATACTAGCAGTGTGACCCTGGGCAAGTCACTTAACCATGACTCCTTCAGTTTCCTCAACTACTTCCCAGTGTCTCTGTGAGGATCAAATGATAGAATATTTGTAAAGCACTTTGCAAACCTTAAGGTGCTACGGAAATGCTAGCAATTATTAGTTATTTTTCAATTTTATAAAAAACAAACCAAACGAATAAATTTCAATATACTTCAATAGATGAATTATTTCAATGATATGGACATTTTCTCTACTGGTATGGATCATACCCAATTCTCAACTTCTCATCCATTGTTCTTTGGGTCTTCATCTTTCTAAAAGTCTTCTAGTGCCTAGCTATATAACATACATACTTAAAACCTTCCTCTGGTTATACAAAGAGGGGGTAGGGGCTGGGAGAAAGAGAATATATAAAGTTACATATCCACTTGGGAAACAGTTTCCAAAATGAAATAGATCTGGCATTTGGGAATACATGAATATATTAATCTGGTGTCAAGGGTGTAGGGTATGCTTAGGGAAGACTAGTACCTCTGGTGTGATGGCTGCCAAGCCCTTTTCAGGGATGCTTTTCTACCTTTTGTGTCTACCTGTTCCACCCAACTCTCACCTGTGGCTCCAAGAAGCTGTAACATGTCCAGCAGCCACACCCAGGCAAACTGTTTCAGCAGATGGTTAAACCAGGTTGAGGGTAACCAAGGAGTTTCAAACCCATTGATGAGTTAGGGGGGTGTCTACCCCAAGCATGGGAAGACCTCCCCTGGTGGAATGGGTGGATGAGAACAATCCATGAAGGCAGCTGAAGCAGGTGCACTTAGAGCTTGGTTAGACATTGAAGATGACAAGATCATCCACTGCATACTGAGCCAACACCAGTCATCTTGATTCTGTCCTGCCACTGGACCGTGATGACTCTGGAGGACAGAGTGAGGCTGACAGCTTCATGCAACTCTGCCTCACTATGACATGAGAGACACTGGCACAGGATTGCTCAGCATGGTATGCCCACATGAGAGAAGGTGCTGTGCTTTATGGGCAAAGCAGAATTGAAACAGCTCAAAGAAAATGCAGGAAATGCAAATTTAGAGTATCTACCCCAAATGTTTACATGGACTATTTGTGCCCAACCTATAGGAGAGCATTTCGAGCTCTTATTGGTCTGATCAGTCACAGTTGGACACATTGAAAATTCACTCTAGCATAGTGATATCGTTTTGGTCCTCTTCCAAGAACGAAGGACAACAACCAACGTGGTGTCCATATGCACAACTCTTTCAAACGTTGTTCTTGCTTTTCTTTGAATATACTGAATCAACAGATTGCTTGACATGACTGGCAAATGTACTGAAAATGGTTAAACCAGTTCTGTATAGAGACCCAAACTGACTTTAAACTTATCCCAGAAACCAGGGAGGGGAAGGGAAATACAGATAAGGAATCATATGCCTACAAAAAGATCAGTTCCACCCACTCTTCACACATTTTCATAACATATAGCACATGTGGCAAGTCATTTTCTTTACAAATCAAAACAGTATTTCCTACCTCTTGTAAAATGAGTTGAGTAGATTTACAATCAGTTCAACAAAACTAGAGTTTCCTTTGCCTAAGAAGTTTTTAAAAAATCTAGATAAAGGAGCTATAGAATTTTTTCCATGTACATATGTAGAGCATTCTGAGCTCATATCGGTCTTACCAGCCACAGTCACACTGAAACTTGACTCTAGCATAGTGATGTCATTTTGATCATCTTCAAGAATGAAGGACAGCAACATGTAAAGGAAACTCCGATACCAAACCTTACCTCCTACAGGTATAGAAACTGTTTAAATTGACAAATTTTGTTCATTCCTGAGAATATCCAAGATTTCAACTTTAACTGAAATAATTCATTTTGTTAAACAGGTGATAGTTTTGATCTCTTGAGTTTACCTCTCCAGAGAAATACACATGATTCGAACAACAGTACTACTTGAGCTCTAACATTTCTTCTTTCTTGGACTCCCAATGCACATCAACAATTTAGCTATATCGTTTGAGTGAGTGCATTTATATCTAGTACTAATTAGGGACAATGGATTGCCGTGTTACAAATAACTTCTAAAATTCTTTTAAATCAACAGTGTCTTTAAACTGGGCTTGCACTTCAAATGGATTGGCCTCACCGGCATTCACTTCCCAACAAAGAATTTAGTTCATCACTTGCAAGCAAACTGTGTGCTTCATATTCCGACAATTGCTTTGGCTGGAAGATCATTTGCTGTCAGGCTGCAGTACTCCTAGGAGGGGGACACAATAATGTTTTGCTCCTGAGATAATCATTGCCAGAAGGTCCTTTGGAGTATACAGCTGGAATGTGAATGCTCAAGAGGAATCCTCAGTGAAAGGCTGTGGGATAGTTAATGTTTTTTTCCTGCAGAATAATAACATCACCAGGAAAAACAAAAACAGTCTCTCCCTGTCTGGATAAAATGGTACTGTCCCAGACAGAAAGGTCCCCATAGGCCAGACTATTGTAGCATGTAGCACTACACTGCTGAGAGTACCAAGATATGACAGTGATAGGAAGCAAAACAAGGAAATAACTGCAGTGTCCGCATGACAATTAGCACAACATGGCTTTGGTTTGGCTTGGCTTGATTAGCAGCTCCCAATGTGTATGCATGTCCTTGTGTGTTGGGGTGTGTGTGTGTGTGTGTGTGTGTGTGTGTGTGTGCATGTATGCCTTCCTATACAGTGGGTACCGGAAAAAAAGGAAAGTGATACTTCAGTCCCTACAGATTTTAAAGGGGCAAATGAAAAGAATAAACATGTACCAATCAAAGTGTCAAATTTCTAATTTTTCTGTAGGATAATTATTTTTAATCTTCTTATCCTAACTAACACACATTAAGGGTTTCTAAAATATTGTTTTCTACTGGGAAGAAAGGTTATTTATAGATAAATTTTCCCCCTAGTCAAATTGCATACTTTTCTTCTTATTTTTAAAACCTATTATTTTCCTATGTAAATTGGTGTTTGCTTGTTTCTTTTGTGTTTTCCTGAATATTTAAATAACTTTATGCATGTTGTAATAACCAGTATTTCAAGAACAGGTGGTATTTCTGTGGGAGCTGGGGAAATGGTTATATACATTTTATGGTGACCTTTTAGCCTTTAACCACTATCTCCCTTTTTTAAGGGGGTAGAATCTGATCTTTCTCTATCATTATTTCAAACAGGGAACTAAAATGGGTGCCTTTGGACAATTTGTACCTTTGGATAACTTTATAGCATCAACTATTTAGAATGATTAACAAGAGATAAAAGCAAAAGAAAACAAACACACTTACTCCCTGCTTTTTGCTTTTTTTTTTCCAAGAATAAGCTAAGTGGAATAAGTAATTTAGGACTGATAGAAAATTTTCCTTTAAAGTACTGGTGGAAGTAACTAGGGCATATATCTATGTAGACAGGATCATTCTATTTATCTATGAGTCTCCATGAAGTATTTTTTGAGATATAGTGCTTTCTTAAGCCATGTAAAAGTTAATTTCACATACTTTAGTTTTTCCTGTTAAATAATTGAGCTTGAGGAGAATCCTAGAAATGGTAGATGTTTAAAGAACAATTGATATTTATGCATTTCTGCCATTTTATAGTTTTTTTGTTTATTTTGGGGGTTTATTTATTCATTTATTTTTTAATTCATTTTTTGCCATTGCATAGTTATTGTGAATGGTGGGAGTCTCTTCTCTAAATAAGGCCCTGAAGGCAAATTTTCATAGAATCACGTAAGTTTTTATATAATTTTACTCGTAGGATAGAGAATAATCATGTAGTTAAAAAAAGAACAATTAACTTATCAAAGGAAAATCAGGGCAGGGTTATACCAGGGTATAACTGGATGTGACCATAGTTGTATAGATTGAATTCTAGAAGAATTCCTGTAGGTCGCTAGAAAAGAGATTCACTACATCTTGTTCTTGACAGATGTCCTAGGAATTATAAATCCAGGAGGGAATATACTGTCCTGGAGCTATTATTCAAAAGGGGGCAGAATTCATCTCAATTATATATGAGTGACAGGATTAAAAAACCAAAATCATCCTCCTCTCACGGAAAGCCAGGGAGGTTACATGTGGAGATGTAGTAGGGATTCTCTATCAGTTCAGTTACAATAATGTGCTAAAGCCTTTCTAGACACCTTTATCCCAAAGCTGTCAAGTTTAATTGGTGTCTCCATACTAAAGTGAGTTTTTCTGGCCACAGGTTCCCCAACAAATTAATGTTTGTGGATTAGGCTGCTGGTTCATTGGCTGGTCAGTTGGTCCAATTCTCTAATAATTCTAAAGAGGGAGTGAAGAAGGTGACTACTCTGGCCCCTTTTCATTCACAAAAGCATCATGCTAGTCTAAGCCTTCTCTGACTATTCCAATAGCCTTTTAATTAACATCCCTGCTAAAAGTCTCTCTCCTTTGCCAAACATTCTCCATATTCCACAGAGCTGCCAAAGTGATTTTTCTGAGACACAGGGTCCGACCATTTTTTACCCTCTCCTCCCCCATACCATTGGCTTCTTGTTGATTCTAGGATAAAATATAAACTCCCCTGTTTGGTGTTTAAAGATCTTCAGAACTTGGTCCCAAGTGACCTTTCAGTTTTGTTACACATTACTGAACTTCATGCATTATGGTCAAGCTAGACTTGCTTTCTTGATGTGCATCCCATAGGACCTTCTAGTTCCCATTTCTGTACCTTTGTGGGCTGTCAACCATGTCTGGAATACCCTCTTTGCTTACCTCTGCCTTTTATATAAGGCTTTTTCTGATCTCTTTAGCTACTAATACTTTTCTATTCAAATTGACTTTCTATCTATTTTGTGTTTGTTTTTGTACCTATATATGTGTATATTGGGCAGCTAAGTGGCACAGTGCATAGAGTTCAGGGCCTGGAATGAGAAAGACAAAGCTTCCTGAGTTCAAATCCAGCCTCAGATCCTTACCAACTATGAGACCCTGGGAAAGTCACTTAACTCTAGTTGCCTCAGTTTCTTCATCTGTAAAATGAATACGAAAAGGAAACGACAAGCCAAGAAAATTCCAAATGAGGTCAGAAAGACTTGGACATAACTAAAATGATATTAAATAATATTAAAATGGGCATGTTAGAATGTGAAGTCCTTACATACAGAGGAGTGTTTGGCTTTTGTCTTTGTGTCACTAGCGTCACAACGTAGGCACAAAATAGTCGTTGTGACCAATCGATTAATTCATCAATGAAGGTTCCAAGTATAAACAATGCTCACAAGATACTTCTTCTTGTTTCCTCAGTTGTTGTCCTGTGGTTCAGCCTTCCTAGAAAACATACATAAAAATCCTCATCTATGTAAAACTTCCAAGAAGATGTAGCCACACCCTTTCAAAACCCAAGGAGGTCTGACCTTCACTTTGTAGACAGGCAAATGCTCCCAATTGTCTCTTGTAGGCAGACTGATTACCTATCACTGATAATTGCTGCTCTTCCTTTTCCTGAAACATTCCAGGTAATGCCGCTTCTACCTGGTGGTAATTGTAGTATAGTAACTCATTGTACGGTTCTACGGCTTCCATGCTATTTTCCATACTGCTTATGTTAACACAATGTTTTCTCATGCCTCATTCTATTCCTCTGTCATTGGGGAGCTCCATCAAAAGAGAACCCATCTGAGTAAACAGACTCATACAATTTTACCTGAAAATGATATGACAGAGAAGTGGAAGGAGAAGGAGCTTATATTTGACTTCTTTTATGCCTGCTGCCAGATTTTCCAATCTCTTATTTCTTGTTGATCCTGGATGCATGGGCCCATGCTTATTTTCATGGCTGATGTATGATCTAAAATATTCATTGAAAAAAAAAGGTTGAGGAATAAATCCTGGGAGTTGGGAGAAAGTAAAACCAAAATAAAACTATAAAAATAATGAAAACCCCCAAATAGTAGGTTTCTACTACACACAAATCACTGAAAGAGGTAATTGTGCTGAAATTGGTTTGCCCAAGTGCTGGTTTGGTGGAGATGAAGCTTCCAAGTTTGAGAGGCTAAAAAAAATCTATTCCTATGAATTTTGACATAAAAGAGCATAACATCTACATTTTTATGGAGCTTACAGAGTTAAAAGTAAGCCCTTTATCCATTTTTCAATAGGACAAAAATATTCACAATAAAAATAATTTCCCATAGGTCACATGCCTATCTTTCTATATAATATCAAACTTTCATTCAGTCCTGATGCATCAAATGTTAGTTACAAACATGATTTAGTTTTTTTTCCTAATAACCCTAATAACCCATGAAAATGAAAATAGATCTAAAAGCCTATACAAAAGAAATATTTTCTGCAAAATGTACAATAGTTTAAACAGAGACTGATATTCACAGATAAAGTCAATAATATTTCTAAAAGACAGCCATGATTCAAAGGTATGACTAAAAAGGGATAGATATGAAGATCTCAAATAAAGCATTTTGTGTACCTTTTCTTTTAATTTGCAAAACAATGCCTCAGAAAGGAATTATGACATAATAGGTAGAATGCTGAACTTTTTGTGAGGACCAAATGAAATAATATTTGTAAATACATGGTGCTTGGCATAAAATTAGTACTTAATAAGTGCTCGTTAAAAATTATGGATTGTCTTATTCATTTAAGTGTTATAAATGCCATGTTACTACATACCCAAATATTTGGGAGAGTACTAATGATAATCATAGCTGACCTTTATAGAACACCTGACATAAATTTCCTAAGAGACTGATCCACCAAGTATTTAATTATTAGAAATGGTCTACCAGGTATCATGTTTTTGAAAAGTAAACATCAATAATTAGTAATTATGTAAGGGAATTTAAAATTTTTTCTTGGTAGGGATATGTTTGCATTGGTTCCTCCTGTGCACAGGAGTAGAAATATTAGATAATGGATTTTTATTGATTTTAGCTGAATGTTGAAGATGTACGATATATATATTTCCATAACTGCAATGGTCATGAGCTTCAGAATATATTGATTGGATTGATGTAATGTGTTTGTCTGTTTAGAATATTAAGGTTCTATGAAGAAGTAATATAACCCAGTAGATGTGGCATATGCTGAATTGGAAAACAAAGTGGTTTGGCTTTTATACCAGAGCTAACCCAGATTTATAATGTGGTCTGAAAGACCCCTGTTACATAAACTACTCATCTCACAGACTGCATCATCTCTCCATGCATCAGCACTATATAATACAATTCCATGCAATAGTCTTAGCCTGCTTCCCTCCCCCCTCCTTCCATGAGTTATACTTCAACAGGGCTCGCTTTCTGAGTGTGTAGGGAGAGAAAGCTCTCTTTTTACAGCAGTTAGTGAGGTGATACGTTCTCATCAGTGTCACTTTCAGGAAAATTATACTTAAAGGTGAAGTGCCATGGAGATTCAGAAGTCTGAGTTATATATGGGAATTTTTCCTGAGAAAGGTCTGAAAAGTTCATTGAAATGCAAATGGTGCTCCCTACGAATACAATGTGAATTTATTCATCAAGGAGACAATTCTAGGTAGATAATTCAGGCCCAGAGGCTATCTTTATGGCTGAAATAACCAGACTACAGCATAGTCAATTCAGTTATTGTCGTTTTAGCAAGTGAACCAGTGAATTATAGAGCAACATGGTGTAGAGGGAATAAAGTTGGATTTGAGATCAGAGGACCTGGGTTCTAATTTTGTTGTTGAAACTTAATGAAAAATTCATGCAACCTCTCTTGACTTCTGTTTCCTTGTCCATAAAATGATGGAATTGGGCTAGATGAACTCTAAGTTTTAAAAGAACTCTTTTCTATGATATGACAATCTTATAATCTAGGAGTTGAAAAGGAGCCTAGTTCCATACCTACCTGAAATAGGAATTGCCTCTAGCAAAGCTTAACAAATGGTCATTGTGCACTTTGAGGGATAGAGAACTCACTTCTCTAAGTGGAAACCCATTCCATTTTCATTCTTATCAGTAAGTCTTCCTGGAGATTGAATTCAAGAAAATACCAGACAAGGGTGGCCTTCATCATTCCAGGGTAGCAAAATTTGATCAGCTCATATTTGTATGGTTGTGGAGGAGAAGCCTGTATCCGTAAGGCAATAATAACAATGTAGATGATAATCGTCGAAATGGCTGTGTCGTCCTGTATCGCAAAGTATGGGAGACTCTCCATAAAGAAAGTAGAAGTATAGCATTTATTCAGACACCAGAGAACCATATCCCATAACCAAATGTCCACCTCCCACAGCTAGTTAGCCCACTTTATCATAACAGCATTTCCTGTGACATAACTAACTTCCTCTTCCTGTCAGGAAGCTCCTCCCACCACATGTGACTTAGGCTCCCTGTGACATAAGCAGGTCACATGGCTTATTATTGGGTGGGAAAGATCTTCAAATCTAAATTGCTACTACAAAGACTAATTGCCCCTGGGACTGACTGGGCAGAGGGTGTAGCAGGCCTTGTGGAAGTTGGGGGAAAAAAATCCATTCTATCACACTCATTCTCTTCAAAAATTTCACTCTCTTCCTTGCACTTTGCACATTATAAACCCTTAACAAATGCTGTAGTCATTCATTCATTCAAATGGAAATAGAAGGCAATTATGATAACCTTTCAAAAGAAAGAAACCTCAAAATTAAAATTCCAGAAAAAGTTATATCCAAAATCCAGAGCTTCAAGTTCTTTTATATGTGTGTGTTTTTGTGTATCCCTGTGAGTCTATGTCTATGTGTGTGTATATATGGAGAAAGAATTCAAGTACTGAGTAACAATTAGAGTCATTTATTATTTAACAATCAATTCTATAAAGAAGCATAGAGTTTGGAATGCAATATTCCAGAAGACAAAGGATGTAGGTTTATAACCTATAACAGAGTTATAAGTTATAATGAAGAAATCTTGAAAAAACTGAAAATAATGCTTTGGAGGAAATAGAGGCTTAACAAGAATTATTAATGAAAAGACCTGAATTTCATAGAACCTTCCAAATACAAACACAAGAGAGAAACATACAAAGGTAAACACAAGTAGGCAACCAATCATAGAGGACTAAAAAGGAGATAAATTGTTTACATCCTAATATGGGGATATGATACATATGTCCCTTTAGAACTCTATCATCTTTAGGGCTCATAGGAGGAGTCTAATTGGAGAAAAGGCCAACTTGTAGTTCTGTTACATTATGGTATTCTTTTAAAAAAATGGAAAGAGAGGGAAAGATAAATATACTGGGGTTGGGAGAAGGATGGAAGAAATTATCTTAGAATTGGGATATACAAGGAGAACTCTGCACTGCAAGGAAAACGAGGTGGGAAGAGCATATGTTAATTGAATCTCAGTTTCATCTGAACCTGTCAAAGGAGGGAAGAACACACACACACACACACACACACACACACACACATACACACAGTTGGCTACATTAATACATTTCACTCAACAAGGTACCAGGAGGGAAAGGGGAGAAAGGAAGGAAAGAATAAGAGGAAGGATAGATTAAAGGAGGGATTAGTCCTAAGTAAAAACAAACTCTAATTCAGCATATACAAAAATATTTATAGCAGTTTTTTTTTTGCCATGGCAAAGAATTAGAATCTGAAAGGAGTATTCATCAGTTAGGGCTGAATAAATTATGGTATAAAATTGTGATAGAATATTCTTTTATTGTAAGAAATGATGGATGAAGGGACTGGTTTCAAAGAAACCTGTGAAGACTTGTATGATCTGACTGAAGGTAATGTGAGCAATTCCAGGACAATTAAAATGATAACAACAATATTGTTTTAAAAAATTAAGAGACTTAGGAACTCCCTGATCAATGAAATAATCAAATATGATTCCAGATCCATGATAAAATTTCCCTTGACAGAGAAATGATGGACTCAGAGTATAGACTCAGACTTTTTTGTGGGGGGGTGTGGGTGGGGGGTAAAGCATGGCCAATACAGGATTTTTTTTGTTTGACTGTACATATTTGTGACAGGGGTTCAGATTTTCATTCTTAGTGGAGGAAGGGGGCAGATGGGAAGTAGAGAAGGTATGTTTGCGTTGATTGAAAAAAATAAAATTGCTTTGCTCTTTCTGTCACAGATTTAGATATTTTCTTATCTAGGTATACGGGAATGAAATCAGGTACATTCCATTGCCTGCATGTTTTTGTCCATATTGTCTTCAAAAAAGTTATTTATGCTTTCTAGAAAAAAAAATGCTTTACAAATAGTTCCCTTCCCTCAACTGTTTGGTCTCTACTATGAACCTGTCATAGGCCATCTGATCTTGAATAGCCCTGGATTTATTTATAATGAAGAAAAGGATCACTAGATTTGAAACAATTCAACAAATTCAATTCATTAAATATTCTCTGCACTGTGCTAGCCACTTAAGGGGATCAAAAGATTAGCTCAGTCACAGACTTTGGCCTAGGGCAGCTAGGTGGCACAGTAGATAGATTGCCAGTCCTGGAGTTAGGAAGACTCATCTTCATGAGTCCAAATTCAGCCTCAGACACTTACTAGCTGTGCGACCCTGGACAAGTCAGTCACTTAACCCTGTTGTCCTCATTTCCTCATCCATAAAATGAGCTGGAGAAGGAAATGAGAAATCACTCCAGTATCTCTGCCAAGAAAACCCCAAATGGGGTCACAAAGAGTTAGACACAACTGAAAATGACCGAAGAACCAAAACAACAAACAATAAACTTGGGCTCCTGGAGTTTATAAGTCTAGTAAGGGACATAATTCATACAGAAATAACTGTAATACAGAATAATGTAGTATGATTGTATAAGATCTATGCTTAAAGAACTACTAAGTTAGGTTCCTTGTTTCTATTATGGCTTCCATATTAACATAGTGCAAAAACAAGAGAAGGCATGCCCATTGTCAATGGTGTGGGCAAGTCAGAATTTAGGGTTTAGAATCATTTAGTCCAAATTACTTATCTTTACTTATATTTTACTGATGAATCAACCAAAACCCAGAGAGGCTATTAGTTGCCCCAGATCACATAGATAGCCATCTTGAGATTGTCAGGACTTGAGTTCACTACTCCTGAGTGCTAGTTACATACTTTTTCACTACATGATGTTCCTAGGCACTAGAAAACATTTATCCCCTCCCCCCCTCCAGCAGACTCATTCCTGAGTCCATTGTATACAGTTAATGGATAGCTAGGAAAACAAATTGTGGAGTAATCAAATAAGGCCTGCTTTTAGATGAGGCTTTTTTTAGGAGTATCAGAAATATATGATAGCCAATTAATTTTTCCTTCAAAGCATCAATTTTTTGACTGATTATACTGTTTGACTAGATAAATCAGTTTCTTTTCTGTTTTCCAGCTTATTAAATCAAAAGACAATTATGATAATTCTCATAGTATTTAACAAGAATGAGATTTCTGTGAAATTGTGTAAACAATGAAAGCATTTCTATTGAATTAAAATTTGTGGTCATTAATTATAGCATCTAGAGAAAACTTTCTAAGAGATACAACCAGGGTATGCTGGAGTTAGCTTAAGCTAGTGATGGTTAAATTTTCAGTGTGAGCATTTACATGTTGGAAAACAGCAAACGCTAAAAATCAGGATCTGATTTATTGTTTTATTGATTGTCTAGACATAAGAAAATGATGGAGAAAATTAATAATGGTGATTAAACTGAAAAATATCTTGTGGGTACATTTTTTCCTGGAAAACCAACTGTCAAATATTTAACAGCATACCCCTAAATGCAATTCAGATTAATATTTTTAAATTAAACATACTCTCACGTGACTTGTAGATATGTGTTTTCTTTTATAATTTACATTTAGTATAATATGTATTTTTAGTATACTATACATTTAAAATATAAAGATAATGGGGCAACTATGTGGCACAGTGGATAGAGTGCCAGTCTTAGAGTCAGGAAGATGCCTCTTCCTGAGTTCAAATGTGACCTTGGACATTTACTAACTGTGTGAGCCTGGGCAAGTCACTTAAGCTTGTTTGCCTCAGTTTCTTTATCTGTAAAATCATCTGGAGAAGGAAATGGCAAACCGCTGCAGCATTTTTGCCAAGAAAACCTCAAATGGGATCTTGAGGAGTCAGACATAAATGAAAGTAACAACAAATAAAGATCATAGGAAAAGCCATGTGCATGTAATGATGTGCTCATGTCATCCCTCTACTCAGAATCTTTCAATGGCTCCCTATCATCAACTGAGTAAAAATAAAATTATTTAGTCTGACTTCCAAGGGCTTATAGCTTTTTTTTTAATATTTCCAGTCAGCTTGCAAAAGTCTGAAATTCACATTTAAAAGGGGAATAAATTCTCTCTGTTCCCTTTGTCATTGTCTGATTATCAGTATGACATATTTTTTGCATGACTATTATCCTTTTTTAATGATGGGGAGAAAATAAAGATCAGACTACTTTTGTAGAATTTCAGATGTTTTGGGATGGTATTTTTTGTAGGATATTGTCAATTTCTTTAAGAAAACTTGGAAAGGGGCTTCTATCCCATTAACTGGCATGACATTATAGATCTAGGCCAAAGATCAAGGGGTTCTCCCTGGAGTTCTCTCTTCAGCGTACGTGCTCAATGTGCCATTCAAATAGGCCCATTGTTGCTCTCCTCTTTTTCTTTCTCAGAGAAAATGGTTTTGATCAGTTCAAATGACCACTCTTTCCTAAGTCACAAAGATAGCAATGCAGGTATAACTTTACCTTTGTTAATGCCATGAAAGTACCATATGCTCACCTAGACTTCAAGAAGAATTGGTCCTTATGGATTTAGTTCAGACCAAAGATTAAAAAGAAAAATGCCAGTTGGAATCTTTCCCTCTTTCTTCCTTCCTTTTTAATGTGTAAGGACAGGAAAAATCAATAGTGTGGAGGGCAGGCAGTATGGAATTATAACTCTTCTGCCTCTTTTTACTGTATGCAAGATGAAATTTGACCTCTATACATCTACTCTGCAATTTCCCATCGTTAATCATTGATTCATTGTGTTGGGCAGCTTCCCCACCCTGCTAGCTGTGATCTCTATCTTTGGAGCGGCTGTTGTTTTTTAACTGAGTTGGCTGAAGTGAATAATCAGAACCCAAATTGCTGGCTAATATTTTCCCAAGATGAACTGAAGATTAACTTCATTATTCTAGGACTGTGGTATGTGGGCATGATGTACACAACATTTGTGCGTACGTGAGAGTGAATGGATATGCAGATGAACTCTAGTCCAGGACGATGCTACAGGTATATTGGAAAGACCAATGTGAACCTGTTATCCTTTCAATAATAAGTGCACAGATCCTCTGTTCTTTGACTAGCAGCACTATTCTCTTGCACTGTTTATGTGCAATCCTAAAGTTGTTCTTGGAGAAGACGAAGTGCACCCACTCTTTCAGGTTAGGTTTTAGTATATCATTTACTTTTTTGTCCCCTGCTTGTCACAGCTCTCCAGAATGGTCACTTCGGTCTGTATTTTCATCCACCTATCTCACATGCTTAATCCCCATAAAAGGGTTTGAGACTGGCAAAGGATCCACTCCAAGCAATTTAACTTTGTCATGGAATGAATGGATGGAAGTTAGGGATCAGTAATGAAAGTCACCTCCAGGCAATTCTTATGGACCAAGTCCATGTGATAGCTAGACTAGCCCAGCCATTTGGTCAGGTTTGTAGTTGACTCTGGTCACCATAGTTTATTCAGAGTCTATTCTTTGTTTGACAACTCTTTCTTCCCAGTGATTCCATTCGAATCAATTAAATTCAAGAACCATTTAGCAATGTTCAAGGCACTGTGCTAGGTGATAAGCATACTAGGATGAGAAGTGACAACATCCCTGTGCTAAAGGAACTTACATTCTAATAAGATAAGCTCATGAATTTTGCTACAAGGCAGATTGTAGTAAGAACCAAAAGAAGGACCAAGGTTGCATCAACATTTCATATAACACTTTAAGATGAACAAAATGATTTCTGTACATTAATAATGTGCAATATCTTGTTTGGTCAACTCAACAACCTTGTCGTCACTATTTCCTATTGTCCAGGTGAGGGTACTAAGGTTCAGAGAGGTTAAGTGATTTGCCCAGTTTTCCATAACTAGCAAATTTCTAAGTTAGGACTTAAACCCAGGTTTTTCCATGTATAAATCTAACACTCCAACTAAGAAGTTTGAATACAGAGAATCTTTGACCTATACAGTCTGAGAGAAGTGTCCAATAAAATCTTCCTGAGCAAAGTACTGAGTTTAGCTTGGAGAAAATGAAAGAATTTCAACAGATCACAGTGATATGGAAGGAATTTATGAGGAATACCTGAACATTTCCTGACTATGTAAAGGTGGAGATCCAGTTGGACTAGAATGTGGAGCGCACGATGGGGAGTAATGTGAAATAAGTCTTGAAAGGAAGGCTAGAATCCAATTATAGAAGCAATGACAGGTTTATATTTGTCGTACAGACAATGGGGAGCCACTGAAGCCTTTTGAGCAGGAGAGTAATGTGGCTACATTCATTCAAAATGTTATTTTTATTGGATGGATTATAGAGAGGATAGGCTCAAAGTGAGGAGACCAATTCATAAAGTATTCAACAGATGAGAAGAGATGTGAGTCTGAATTAGGATAATAGCAGTATGAGCGGAGAGGAAGGGATAGATAGGGTTAAAAATGCCTAACTCTAGGGTCTTTTACCTCTGGGATCTAATATGAACTCCATTAGTCTGTGAGCATCTTGTGGGCAGGGATCATTTCTTGCCTCTTTTTGTATCCCCAGGGCTTACCACACACAGTACCTGACACATAGTAGGTGCTTAATAAATGTTTATTGAGTGACTGGCTTTGCTTGGTACTTAAAGACCTGCATAATGTGGCTGCAACCTACTGAACAGGAATTCCCTTCACATGCTTTATTGTTCAATCAGCGTAGATTTTTTCATCTTCCTGATACACAAGGCATTCCACTTTTTACCTCAGTGCCTTTGGAAACGTCCCAAGGCTGGAACTCTCTCCTCTTTCCCTCCTTTCAGAATCCCTAGCTTCCTTTAAGACTCAGTTCAAATAACACCTGCTAGAGAAGCCTGCCTTAGGTCCCAGACTCTACTGTCTTTCTCCTCAAAATCACTCAGAATCTATTTTGCCTATGATCAGATAGTTCTAAAATAATCTCCTTGTGAACAGGGTCTCTTTCACTTTTGTCTCTGCGCTACTCAGGTATCTAACACAGTATCTGCTACAGAATAGGCATTTAATGAATGTTCATTAAGTGGAAACTAGGTGGCATAGCGGATAGAGTGGTAGGCCTGGAATCAGGAGGACCTGAGTTCAAATCTAACCTCAGACACTTACTAACTGTGTGATCCTGGACAAGTCACTTAATCTTGTTTGCCTCAGTTGCCTCATCTGTGAAAATGAACCAGAGACAGAAATGGCAAATCCCTCCAGTATCTTTGCCAAGAAAACCCCAAATGGGGTCACAGAGAGTCAGATATGACTGAAATGACTCAACAACAAAAAATGATCATACATGGCTTTGAAGGGTGAAAGGGGGAGTCGTTAAATATGAACATGAGAATTCATAGAAATAGGAAAAGTGGGAGGAGGGACAGGTTTATGTAGGATGATGATGAACACAGTCTTGGAGATGTTGAGTTGGAGCTACCAAGGTGACATCTGGGTGAATATATTTAGCAGGCAGTGAGGGATATGGTATTGAATCCCAGAGGAGAAACTGGAGTTGCATATATAATCTTGAAAGCCATCTGCACATATGGGATAGTTGAAGCCATGCAGTTAAGAGGCTGCCAAGGAGAGAAGGAAGATGAGGGCCCAGCCCTTGGAGGATATCTACACTTAGGGAATGAGAGGAAGAAAATGAACCAGAGAAGGCTACCAAGAAACAGAGCATCAAGGCACAAGAAGCAGAAGAGGAGAGTTTCACAGAGAGTAGAGGGGTCATTAAGAAAGAGGGGTATATCAAGAGAGCCAAATACCAGAGAAAAATCACAAGATAGAGATGATTCAGAAAGGATCACTTTATTTGGCAACTAACGTTCCATGGCTGACCTTGGAGAAATGAAGAGGGCAAATGATGAGCTTGATAATAAGATAAGCTTGATAATAAGATTGTGTGTAATTAAGAAGTAGAAATAGCCGGTGTAGATTACCCTTTCTAGGAATACGGCCATAAATGGAAAGGAGAAACAGATACGAATGTTAGCTGCAATGGCTGACAGGTCCCAGGATAGTTTGTTTTTCAGATAGAACAGACCTGAGCATATTTCCAACTAGAAGAGAAAATGTCAGCAGAAATCTGTGAAGAGGAAGAGCACCAAACTACAGCAAATCTCCAGAGATATGGGGCTAATGAATAGAGTTCTGTAGAGGTGATCCAAAGTGGACAATCAGACTATGAGAGGGATTTTTTAAAATGCTAGATTTTTCATTTCTTATATTCTAGGACTAGATTTTTTTGTCTGTTTGTCCTCAGAGATATACACACAGTAGGTGTTTAATGATGTTTGTTTAATTAATTTTGTTGATTGTGCTTCACGTTAGAGGTTTAGTGTATGTACACAGTCATCATGTCAAGTTGTCATTGAGGAGAAGGTTGAGACATGGAGACATATCTAAACTTGAGAATTCTCTCTCTTTCCATACATATGTATCTATCTATGTATGCACACGCATACACACACATTTTGTTGTTATTGTTGTTGTTCTCTCGCATCAAACTCTTTGTGACCCCATTTGGGGTTTTCTTGGCAAAGATACTGGAGTGGCTTGCCATCTCCTTCTCCAGCTCATTTTATAGATAAAGAAATGGAGGCAAACAGGGTTAAGTGACTTGTCCAGGGTCACAGAGCTAGTGTCTGAGGCCAGATTTGAACTCAGGAAGATAAGCCTTCTTGACTCCAGGCCCAGCGCTCTAACCACTTGGCAACCTAGCTTCCCCATGTACATATATACATACACACACACATACATGCACACGCACACATGTATGTATGTAATCTGCTATAAATTTATATAGTTGGGTACAGATAGATTAGATAGATAGATAGATAGATAGATAGATAGATAGATAGATAGACAAACAGACAAATATTTGAGACATATCATGGTGTCATGGTTAGAAAGTCAGCCCTTAGTATGGGGAAGGTTTGGATTCAAGTCCTACCCATCCTGTATTGCCAATTGCCTGTTAAACATTTGACACTGATTATCCCTTAGGCATCTCCAACTCAACATGTCTAAAACAAAGCAAGCTATCTTTCCCTGCAGACGTCCTTCTACAAACCTCCCTATTGCAGTAAGAGCCATCATATTCTTTTTTGTCATCCATGTTTGCAAACCTAGAGACATTCTTGATTCCCACTCATATTCACTCAGCTGCCAAATTGTCTTCCTATCTCCACAACATCTCTTTCACACATTTCCTTCTTTCCATTCACATGGCCATCTCTTCCATCCAGGCCTTCATCACCTGTCACCTGGACGACTGCAATAGCCTCCTAACTCATTTCCCTGCCTCAAGTGTCTGTGACTTGCCTGAGATCACACAGGTAATACGTGTCAGAGGCATGATTTGGCCCCGGCTCTTTCAACTCCAGAGTAAGGTGTGTGTATTTTCCACACTTCTACAGGTCTAGACATATAAAGGTGATAACTGAACTCATGGGAACTGATGGGGATCCAGAGAGGAGGCTTGGAGTTTATCAATCAATATTTAAGGTTGGCCTGTCACCAGTATCAGGGCAGCTAGGTAATGAAGTGGATAGAACACTGGGCTTGGAAGTAGGAAGACTCAACTTCAAGAGTTCAAACCTGGCCTCAGACACCTACTAGCTGTTAGACCCTGGGCAAGTCACTTAACTCTGCCCCAGTTCTTCATTTGTAAAATGAACTGGAGAAAGAAATGGCAAAGCACTTCAGTATCTTTGCCAAGAAAATCCCCAAAAAGTGAGGTCACAAACTGAACAACAGTAACAAAAAATCACCAGTATTTAAATAATCCAACAAATGGTCAACAGCCCTTAATGATGGATACTATTTCAATTTTTTCTTTGCATCTATTCCAAGTGCCTAACAGTGTATTATATAGTAGAAACTTAATAAGTATTTGTTGAATGACTGACTATACCGTATTCCCCATATATGGACAGCAGCTTACATTTGCACAGTATGCTCCAATTTACAAAGCATCATTCTCACAACAAGTTTGGAGTACAGTTTGATCAGTTATTATCAGTGTTTTAAAAGAAGCACAGGGAGGTTGTGGTTTACCTTGGACCACATGATTATTAAGTGGTAGAAACTAGATCGCAGCTCAAGTCTTTGAATGATGAATCAAACGCTCAAATGAGATGATATGTGTCTAAAACAGTAGGTGCTTAATGCTCATTCCCTTCTCCTTTGCTGGAGATGGAGTCAGGACACCTGAGTTACACATTCAACCTCAGACACTTACTAGCTGTGTGACCCTGGGCAAGTCACTTAATCTCGTTCTACTTCAGGTTTCTCAGCTTTTCATATGGGGATAAAAAATAACACCGACCTCCCAGGATAATCTAGGCTGGGGTGAGGAATGGCCTTCTCGAGCCTTAAAAGGCTGCACTTAAGTCTCCAGACAGCAGGTGCACCACCCCTGCTCAAGAGGACCAAGTGAGATAACATCATTGTTGTTCAGCCATTTTCAGTCATGGCCCTATTTGAGGTTTACTTGAAAGAGATACTGGAGTGGTTTGCCATTTCCTTCTCCAGCTCATTTTACAGATGAGGAAACTGAAGGAAACAGGGTTAAGTGACTTGCCCAGGGGTACACAGCTAATAAGGGTCTGAGGCTGGATTTGAACTCAGAAAGTTCATTCTTCCTGACTCCAGGCTTGGCACTCTATCTACTTTGCTACCTAGTTGCCCCCACGGTATACTATAGTAAAGCACTAAACACAGTCAAGTTAATAAACATTTATTAAGTGCCTACTATTTGCCACACCCCGTATTAAGTGCTGTGGATATGAAATAAGGCAAAAGACATTCCTCACCTTGAAGGAGCTCACAATCTAATGGGGCAGACAGCAAACAATTTTTTTTAAAAAGCTCTATTTAGGAAATATATGAAATATTTTTTAAAAGAGAAGGTCCTAACATTAAGAGGAGTAAGGAAATGCTTCCTATGGCATATACTATTTAAGTGGCATATAGTAGGTGTTTAATAAATGCCTGTCCTCTCCCCTTTCCCTAAGTCCAATGTTACTTCCAATGTTGTAATTCATTTCTATATACCACACATGCACATAAATATTCATCAAAAACATATTCACTCATTTAGAAAACATTTAATGAAGGCTTACTGTGTGAAAAAAAAGTTGTGCCAGGTGTTAAGTGCACACCATGCTAAGTGTTGAGGAAGATGGAAAGATGAGCTGTAGCATGGTCCAAGTCCTGCGGGAACTTCAAATATAGCAGGATATAAACACACAAACACACCCAACTCTAACGTACACTATCCAATGCAAGGGCATTAAAGAGCTCTAACAAAAACAAAGATGCTCCATTAGATCTGCATGGAGGACTTTGAATGATGAGCATATGAGACTAGATTTTAATACATTAATAATATTCTGGGAGGAGCTGCTGGCCTGAATTCATTCTGGGTTGGTTGGTTGTGCCTGGTGAAAAGTTTCTTGAAGAGTTGTTTACTCGATTCCCTTGTTGAGGCTCATAGCATAGTTAGAAAGGGCAGTTTGGATGTTGCAAACTTCCTTGCTAAGAAAAACAACTCCTGCTAAGGAGGTATCAATATGAACAACCGAAATGGTGCAATCTGTGTTCTCTGGCAAATGTACTTTAGGGAAGAAGAGAAACTTTTAGCCCACATTGCACTTTTGCAATCATGTAGAAATAACTGTAGGAGGCTAGTGGCTTTTTTTTTGCCTTTGCAATAATGTAGGTTTGAGAAACAAGTTTTGAGTAACAAATGATTTCACTCTGTCTGGTTAATTATTATTGGTGGTTTATTGATTAATAGTGCCCTCTATGACTATCAGGAAGCTGAACAGAGAAAAACAAAAACAACTCCATTATGTTTTCTGGGAATTGATAGTGACCTGTACAATGAAATGCTTTAGGCTTAACCTTGGAATTACTAAGGAGTGAGTGCATGCAGGTGATGTTCAAGTGTGTAGGCAGGCAGGCAGGCAGGCATTCCATGCACCGGGAGGTAAATGGGAGTATGTTCTATATTTGGAAATGATACAGGATTTCAAAGACAGCAGGCCCCAAATGAGAAATATAAACAGAAATTAAATTAGATAAATATGATGAAGCTATTGAATGAATTACTTTATATTAAGTGAATAGCTTACACCAAATCTTTGGGTTCCAGGTTGTCTTTCTATTCTGATGGCAAATGTGTAATAAGGAATAGTAACCAGCTGGGTGCAAAGAATTGGGGAGGGAGGAACCTCCTAGATAGCTACTGGAAAACGTTTCTTTGTTAAAGATAGTCATGGCCTTCCCCCTCCAGGCTGTGGAGAGGTAACATTCTTCTTCAGTTTGTCACCTCATTCACCATTTACTATAGCTCGATGATAATTGATCCCAACGCTGAAGAATTTCCAATCCGTGGGTTTGTTGGTTTGTTTTTGAAGCCAGACGAAATAAGTCTGGAAAAATCCTTTGATAAAGTGTTTCAGATGATGAGACACCTTCCTAAAATATACCTGGATCTGAATTACATGCAACAGTGATCTAGAGTTCCCTAGAGAAGAGATGTGCAGTGGTGCTAAGTAGACTTTCTCATAACAGACATGATGCCTTGTACATAAGGAGAGCAAGGACATACATGGTTAAAAAAAAAGATGAACTGGTCATCCAGTAAAAGTCAGGCGAAATGTGGGGTAAGATCTCTTGTATCACATTGATATCTACTAAATTGACTTTCAAGTTCAGAAGATAAGCTCCAGGACATTGGATGGATTCTCTACAGAGAATTTATTGAAAGATATGGACGATAATAGCACAGAACGAGAGGGTGTGGAGGAGTTGCAAGCTATATCCACTAAAGGGAAGACCTATATTAACAAAACTATGGATCCAATGAAGTATTGAAGCTTAGATGATAGTGATCCATTAGAGATTATTCTAGTCTATTCCCCCAAGTAAATAGATAGGGAAACTGAGGCCCAGACTGTTGAAATGACTTGTCCACAGTCACACAAGTAGTAAGAGTCAGAGCCAAAATTCCAGCCAAATCTTCTCATCCTAAATACAACATCTTTTCCACTGAAACAGGCTGGCTCCTTAATTTAGCATTTGTCAACATGTGCAAAGTGAAATGGAAATCTAAGAAAAATATCTAGATAACTGAGGCTTAAAATAAATCCCACAACATTTTTACTTAGAGCAATTGGGACCTTTGGGGAGGAGGGAAACAGAGAGAGTAGATTGGGATGAACCTTTCTTTTGCAGATTGTCATCCTGGATATTTGCTTCACTTTTTATAGGTTGACATTGTTTAAGAAACTAATAGTCTTTGTACAATGATTGATTCCTTTCCGAATTGTGGTTTGTCCACGAGGTTGATGTGGCCCGCAATCCTTCCCTCCACCCCAACATTTCTCCTCCAAAAAACATTTTGTCATGTTAAAAATTTTAACCAAAAAATTTCTCCCCACAAAAAACTTAAAATAGTCTAGCTGTGGAGCAGCAAGGTAGAGCAGTGGACAGAGGGCCTGAAGTCAGGAATTCTCATCTTCCTGAGTTCAAAACCAGCCTCAGATACTTACTATGTGACCCTGGGCAAGTCTCTTAACCCTGTTTGCCTCAGTTTCCTAATCTGTAAAATGAGCTAGAGAAGGAAATGGTAAACCCCTTCAGTAACTCTGCCAAGAAAACCCCAAATGGGGTCATGAAAAGTCAGACACACCTGAAGAATGACTAAAACAGTCACTAGACTATAATTCATAGAATCTGAAATATAGAATTGGGAGTGAACTTAGAAGTCATCTAGCCTAATTTTATAGACTAGATTTTAGATTTTAACCTGCATGTTGTGTAGCAGAGTTCACAGTTTTATCACTGTGATTTTTAGATATCCTGGTTTTGAGCTAGGATGAAAATCTGGTGGGATAGATAAACATTTCATTCCACTCCATTTTTTTCTTAATCCGAGATAGGAGTGACTTTAAGAATCCAATGTAGGAAGTCACCTGATTTTTGGTATATGACGTGAAGACTAAACGTACGAGGACATGAGAGGTAATATCAAGTAACAAAGATGAGCTGAACTCAAAGGTAAGAAGACAAAGTTCAATCCTAATGTTTACACCTATGGTCTGTGTAACTTTGGGCAAGTCAATGGCCCATGCAACTCCTGAGCAAATGATCATCTGCAATGACAGAGGGATTTTCCTCAAAGGGAGTTTCCTGCAAGAGTGATGTAGAATGCTGTCTTTCCAGAAAGGATTGGTGATACATAGTGATCTGTGGAGCCAAAGACTTCCATTCCATTCCAAACTCTATTATATGCAAATTCAATGGACCTGGGCTCTAGCTCTAACAAATTAGTTCCGAAACCTTAGGCAAATCATCTTATAACTCTAGGCTCTAGTTCCCTCCTCATGTGTAAAATGAAACATGCTATCTAGATATTATTTTAAACTCTTCAGTTTATAGAATTTTTCAATTGAACCTATTTCTGATCTCCATCAGTGAACTGAAATGAGATTGAAGCCACGTATCAGATCATAGCCTCCAGACCATACTCTTGTCTAAGGCCGGCAACAGCAACAGCTAGCATTTATAAATCTGTTTAAGATTTGCAAAATATGCTATTTGTATTACCTCATAACAGCCTTGGAAGATAGGAACTATTATTATCCCGATTTTTCCATTGAGGAAAGTAAGGCAAACTAAGTGACTAGTGCAGGGTCACACAGCTAGTAAGCATCTGAGGCAGAATTTGAAGTCAGTTTCCCTCTCTCCAAATCTACCATGCTATTTATTGTGCAACCTAGCTGCCAAGTAGGAGATGAGGTGATCTCTCTACAAACAATGCTCCTATTTCTGGCTAGGGTTTACTATGAAGGAGTCTCAATGGGTAACCACTGACTATACATGAATGAAGTCACAGGAAAATCTTTGAGTGTTTACGGAACCTTGGACAGCAGAAGTGAGAAACCTTGTTTGGAGTAAACCTAGGAGATACACAGGCTATATGTGTTAACAGCAAGCTTTGGCTACTGTCTAAGATCTGCTTCCTACCTCATTGATTTGACCAGAGGCTTTGGTATCAAACATGTCAGAAACAAGTGTTCCAGCTCAATCTGATCAGGATCCCAAAGAGGTCTGAGTGAAAGAAAATTCTATTCAGCACTGACCTTGTAAGCCGTGGTGAACACAAATAAACCTTCTCACATTGCCTGCGGAATATACCTCATCCAAGTGTTTTAAAATGACCAAAGCAAGAAAATAAGTAAAGTTACCAACTCTGAATGATCATATTAAAAACATGTCAACATTGTGCAAAAATAATTATCTGAGAGACAATGAAGAAAAATAAAGAGATTTTTGTAAATGGTTTAAAGTGCTTAAGGGTAATTATTGGAGGCTTAACTCTGATCTGATAATTATGTGGTAGGGGAAACCCTGGCAACATTTTTGATTTGCTGAAACATTTTGAAACATTATTTAAATGGAGCATATAAAGACCCAACTCACACTACGAGAAGATACCTTTTCTGCCTAATTGTAAAAACAGCTTCCAGCTCTGCACTTCTAATTTAGGTGTGTCTCAAATAGGAAAATGATATGATGTATTCTTATATTGCTGGAAGTCATTTTTTTCCTCATATTCCAGAATTTCTCTGTATTATCATTGTCTTCTGTATTCAGAGGGATGTAATAGAGCTTACTATGTGTAAAAAGTCTTTTAGCTCTAAAGACCAATACATAATCACTATTCTTACATGCATTTGTCTTGATTTATAGTTATTTCCTCTGTTTGCAAAACTTGTTTTAGCTCGAGATTGTTCTCTATCTCATTGTTCCAGAGGGGCATGGAAAAGTGGTATGGATGAGACTTCTAACTATACATTGGTAATGCAGATGTGAATCTCACCAGCAATGGTGAACAAATACCCTCAGCTGTTGTGTCTTCAGGTGAGACCATTGATATGTGAAGCCTATATCAAAGAGGCAACATTATAGTTAGGAGAGATAAATTGACTGGATGTACCTTTTTAAGTGATCCCTTATAATTTATCTTATGGTTTCCATTGCAGAATTTTTAAATATTTTTTCATGACACAAAAAATATCAGACTGAGTCAGAGGACCTGAATTCTAGATCTGGATCTTCCACTAGCTAGTTTTGTGCCTCAGCAAATTATTTTACCACTCTGGGCCTCAGTTTCCTCACTTGTGAAGTAATAAAGGTTGGATTAAATGATATTTATGATTTCTCCAAATAGAGACAAGATGGCTACTTGGCACAGTAGATTGAGTGTGCTGATCTCAAAGTTAGGCAGACCTGGGTTTGATGATTCAAATACTTGACTGCGTGACCATTAAAAAGTAATTTAATATCTCTGACCTTTGATTTCCTCATCTGCAGAGTGGAGACAAAAATCTGATGTATCTACATCACAGGTTCCTTAGAGCTCAAAAGAAGTTATGTATGTATACAAAGTTCTTATAAGCCCTACCACATTACATAAATGACAGTTATTAATTATTATCATGCATAAGTTTGTTTTAAAGTTATCTGCACATATGTTATATAACCCTACTAGACTCTAGCTCTCTGCGAACAGGGACCACGTTTTATTTAAATTTTATCTTTCTCCCAGCACTTAGCACCATAGTCTCTTAGATTTTAATTGAATTGAATTGCGTTTACGATGGGCATTATGCCCTGTGGCAATTTATTCTTATTATTCTTATTATTATTATTATTATTATCATTCCAGCACTAACATTTCATAAGTCTATGCAAAATAATATAGACAGAAAACTGAAAAAGATATTAGGAGTTTTTGGCTCCAAGGTTAAAAAGGATGCGGCATAATCGAAGTTTGACAGCATAAGAAATTAGATAAATAGAGAAACAGATTGATTAATCTATGTCTAGATCTCTGTCTATCTATCTGTTGGTCTGTCAGTCTGTCTGTCTGTCTACCTATCTATCATTATTAAGTAAAGGACAATGGGATGGTTAGTTTAGATAACAGCAGGGGAAACTCCTGTAAAACTCTGGAAGAGCAGCTGAACTATGAATAGAGGTTTTGAGTACTATTCCAGAGGGTAACTATTTTCCCAGTGGCTTTTGGCTCAAACTTGAAATTTTGAATTTTCTTTCAGGGCTAGGGAAGTAAAGACAGTCCCAGGGTGGCCAACCACTCTTGAAACTAAACATGCTCCTATAGCATCATGGGAAGTTACATAACCTGTTTATGTAGAAGTAGTTTAAGTATAAAGTTGATAAATATAGGCTTCATTTTCCTCATCAGCAAAATATGAGGACTGGGCTAGATGAACTCTATGGTCTAATCTATTTCCAAAATTCTAGGATTCCACAGCGCTATTTTATCATGCCTTCCCAGTTGCTTTATTTATTTACTTTTTTGTTTTCCTTTTCTTTTGGTTTAGACTGATGCTGCATGACGAGTATCAGACTGATATAAAGGAAAGTTTTTGAGAGATGTATAATCAGGAAGGAAACGTCCATTCTTTCTGCCCTTAGGTCATGGTGGCACAATGTTGCATCAGTGGAAAATTTTGGTAAATGGTAAGTTTTCTTGGGAGTGCCTATTTTAACAGATCACCTCTTAATTTTAATCAAAGAAGCAGAGATTTCTCCTCTGAAGATGGCATCCTTGACATTCCCAGCCTTTCCATCATTCTCTTCTCCAGTTGTATCCCTCCCCCATTGTACTTACTGCATTATAGTGCTGTAATGTATTCAAATGCATGGCTATTTTGACTACACTGTGAGGAAATACAAACTATAAACACATAAAGTATGTTATAGGCACACAGTTCCATCTTACTCAATTAGCTTGGACAGGTTTAAAGAACTCCCTTTTCGGCTCCCTAGATACCAGGAGAAGTCTGGTCAAAGATGCTACGTTAATAGAAGCATAGATTAGGGTTGGAAGTGATCTTAGAAACTATCACCCAACCCCCTCCTCTTATAGATGAGAAACTGAAGTCCAGAAACATAAAGTCACATAGGCAGTAAGCTCAGGCCCTTTTCTGTCTGAACCTCAGGTCCATTTACCCATCTGCAGGTCAAAATTGGTCTTCCTTGATGCCATCTCAAACTTCAGTAGCCTTTGTCCCTTGCATTTTGTCCACAGAAATTTCTTGCCGAATCTTTCCTTAAACACACCAGACATTGTTCAGCTCCTCTGAGCTGAGACCCTTATCTTTATCATCAATGATATCTAGGTTGCCTCTAGGCTTGTCTCTCATCTTTCCTCCTTTCTTCTGACCCACTCTTTTTCTAGAGGGCTGATTCCCCAGCTCCTTCACTTTCAGCTATCTAATTCCACCCTGTTTTCTCACCGATTCTTCTGGTTTTTTTTTAAGCCAAAGGACCTCCAAAAGCTCTCTATTTTTTTCATGATCTTGAGCCCTTTTTTTAACCCCCATTTGAATGGCACATAGTAATAATCTGCAAAGCAGCATTGGCCCTATTAAACACTCCAACATGCGCTCAGCCATGGAATGTCCCAGAATTGCTTTTTTCAATAAAGCATATGAATACTTACACAGATGTGTGCTTAGAAGATTTTAAGATATTAGATATTATTTTACTTATCACATTAAACTGAAGCTATACTTAATTTTATGAATTAACAACTAAATTTAACTTTTAAAATACAAGCAAAAATGAGAAGCAAAATATCATTTTTAAAGACATTAGGGTGTACCCAGGCACAAAGGACTATGAATACGTAAACCTTTACAATCATTCCATCAGGCTGAGGTCACTACCCCCCTTAAAAAATGATCCCCAGTGGTAAGCCTTTCCTAAGGTTTTCATTGCCAGTAGATACTCCATTAAAGCAAGAAAGCAAATGCAAAAACAACCAAACAAAATGGATTCTGAAGCCTAAACTCCACAGTGGATTTGGGATGTTCTCGAATAATCAGAAATATTTCTTTGTTAATCCCTAACACAATTTGGAATCCTCTTTAGCTCAAAAACAAAAACAAAAATCACTCTCATTACAAATGGAATTCTGGTTTCATTAACCAGGAGAACCAAAATAAAGTGAGAAAACATTGGTTCCTAAAATCTCCAAGGGGACCATAGCAAAAAATAAATAAATAAATAAAAGTAAAAAACCCAACAACAACAGGGGTTACAAATAATCATGGAGTAAACATAACTGGCATCCTGGAGAGAGCATATTATCTCCCTAGTTCTTTGTTCACTCACATGTTTTCCTTCATTCCCAGAAGAATTGCTAAAAACCGGTAATTAAGAACAATAAATACCATTGCTTTGCCTGGAGGGGAATCTGGGATTCAAGTTAAAATGATCTAAAATTTGAAATCGCTAATTAAAGGCTACTATAATCTTACATTTCCCAAATACTTTCTGCCACTGACTTTCTCTGATAGCCTGCATATTAATTTCTCCACCTCAGTTTTCCCATCTTGCAAAGCAGTTTCCACAGGCAAAAGTTGTGTCTCAGTACCTAGTGTCTGAGACAATTATTTTGTTTTGTTTTGATTTTCAAGCCAGTTCTCTTTTTTTTCTGCTAGTGTAATCAGGAT
This sequence comes from Trichosurus vulpecula, assembly GCF_011100635.1. Taxonomy (NCBI): domain Eukaryota; kingdom Metazoa; phylum Chordata; class Mammalia; order Diprotodontia; family Phalangeridae; genus Trichosurus; species Trichosurus vulpecula. Next base: position 385,395,086 of record NC_050576.1, on the reverse strand, counting down.
AATAGGTCTTGCTGATGTCCAGTGGTCTAAATTGTTCCTAGACACAATCAAGAACACTTGAGAGTTTTGCGATCCTGTGGACACTACAAATTGGCATGATTTTTCCAGTCTTTATCAGAATATGAGGGTTTCACAAGAATGTAAAACTCAATATAAATGAATAAAGCATTTTTACTGTTTCCTAAAAACAGAACAAACACAAACAAGTGCAATTTAGAGAAACAAATCTTTAATAATATTTTTCAAAAGTTTAACACTTCCTTTAAAAGACTGCTTTTGTTAACATTAGGCAATGATTTTATTTTTCTGATTATGTTGTTCAAATGGGACTGTCAAGGTAGCCTAGTGGACTGAGCAATGATTTGGAGTCGGAGGACCTGGGTTCACTTCTTAGGTGTGCCACTTATGTCCTTGGGGCTTAGGTTTCACATCTATAAAATGAGGGGGTCGGACAACGTGACCTCATTCTCTGAATGTACGTTCCCAGCACCTCTATGGTTAGATTTCTCATATGAGGGAGACCTTTCGGAATTTGTTCATTCTTCTTTTCCCCCTCCATTCCACTCATCCTCCAGGGAATAGGCCTCCTTATATTTATAAATCCAGTGATGGGAAAGGACATTTTTTCTCTGGGAACTCTAACTATACAATTTTGCATTGCTGTTTTACTTGATATCTTAGCTATGATTAGCAGCAAGCAGTCATGGAAGAAAACAGAAAATCACTGAACTAGAAATCAGGAGCCCTGAGTTCTAGTCTCAGCTCCACCAGTAATGGTCTGGGTAATTTTGGACATACCGCTTAGCCTCTTTCTCTATACCTAATTTGCTTCATTTACAAAGTGAGAAAATGATCCTAGATCATTTCTAAAGTCCCTTCTGATCCTGAAGTTCATACTTTAAATGTGGATGAGATCATTACTATATAGAACCCCACTCATTGTCCAAGTGTCTTCATCTCCCTCTGCCCCATATAAATAGAGTTATATTCTAACAAAAAAATATGTCAATTATGTCATAAGGCATGCATAGAATTTTTTTAAATCACTCTATGTATTAATAGGACTAAATATTGTTATTCTTTAGCTGTGGAGAAATTCTTCCTGGCTCCCTACTCTCCACCCCATTCCATTTATGGCTTCATCGGGAGGGATTTTACTTTCAAAGTCATCTTGAAAAACTTATTAACATTTGCAAAATGTTTTGAAAACACTGGGTGAAAGTAATAATTATTAATGACATAGATGTCCCTGAGGGCAATTATCTAATAAAAGACATGTTACATGTGTAAAGTAAAGGGGAAAAAATTAATGTCAAAAATTAAATCTGCCCGACCAGATGTTGACTTGCAGAGTGCAGTGCATTTGCCATCCAGTTTGGATTTCTCTGCCAGGAGAATGGATGCTAATGTAGTGAGCTGTTTGTGAGCAGGATTTTTTTATGCCATTTGTATTTGTTTTTCTCTAAGCTGAAACACTTTCTGTACAACTACAGTACTGCTGGCTGGAAATGAAAACAACAGGTATAAATAATCGCATCTACCCTGGCTGCCTTTGCTTAGGGTTGTTTTCTTCTTGACAGTGTGTGAGCTTTGCCTCCCCCTCCCCCCTTTTAATGCTCTGTTTATGATACAGGAGCCAATGGAAACAGGGACAAATTATGCTGAGGAGGTAAACAAGTTGTTTACAACACAGCAGGGCTCCAGGTATATTAACTGAAAGGCAATAAAAGCCTTGAGTCCTGAGGTCCTGATAGGAGCACAGCCCCTGGAGCTGCTGAGTCCTGGCTCCAGAAATGTCTGAAGGGCTTCAATAACAGGAAGTCACGTGTGGTGTCATTATCAGCTGCCGAGAGAGACAGATGCACCCAGATCAATATCAGTGTCCAGTATCAAAGACGTATTGTTATCGCACTGAGCATTTTTAACTAGGGAGAACAACAAAACTTCTCTGTATGAAGAGACAGGCAAAAGCCGCCAGTGTTAACCCTCTTCTCTCCTTTTTTTTTTTTGTTGTTGTTCTTAAGGGGTCGGATAAATCGGGGAGAAAGGATCTAAATTCTGTGTTTAGGAAGTTGATTTGGATTATTTCGTCTAATTAAATTGGTAGTACTTACTGCTTTCAAGCTGAGAGACCCAGTAAATCAGCTAATGACAGTACTAACCTTCCTGACCCTTTCAAATCCTAAAGGACAGTGACCTGATTTATCTTCCCTATTTACAACAAAAGATGTTTGTCACCGCCCTACCTGTGGCTATTTGTGTAATTACAAATGCTCATTAACATTTTCCCCCCCAAAATAGAAAAGCAACTATTCTTCCAAATGGCCCCCAACTTGTCCGAACAGATAAAAGCTCCCAGGGATAGGGGTGGGTGGAAAGCATCAGTTGGCCACTTGGTTGAAAAGAAAGAGCAAATTGAAGCAATTTACATCAATTACTGGAAAATAAAATAAATAAAAAATAAACAAAATCAAGTTGTGGGTCTCCCCCCACCCCACTTTGAATTCTCTGAGTAATTGCTTTAGTGCTTCCCACAGTGTGCACTGAAACATCTTTTGAATTCTCACACCCCAAAATTCCAGTGTGTTCCTATCCAGCACCATACCCCACGAGTAGAATAAGGCTTGTGCACCCAAGAGCAAGGGCAAGACATAATCATACTGCCAGGTACTTCCTTCTGTCTTACTTTAAAAAAAAAAAAAACCATCTGAGGACTCTTGGGGAACACAGGCCCACAAATGCTCACAACAGCCCACGAATCGAGTTGCAGGTAAATTTCTTTCTATCCATATTAAGAACTGAAGAGAAAGGGAGATCACACAAATTAGCAAAGGTCATCCAGAAAAATCAGGGTTTGTGGTTTGCTGATTCCCATTTTTACAATTCTCTCCATCAGACCACAACTTGAAGCAAAAGGCCCATGGTCACAGCTAAACTAAATTCGGACTGAGCTCATGAGATAGTTGGGTCCAAAAGATTGAAAATAGTCCTATTTTTTCCCAGTGCAATCAGAAATTTTTGAATCCCTCACACTGTGTTCCCTAATATGTATCTTTTCATTACCTACCTACACTGTTGACTTGTTTTGGTGAGAAGAAACTCAAAAGAGGAGGAGGAAAAGCTGCAGGAAGCATCATGAGAATGAACACTCTGTGTACTGTGATAATAGCTTTCAGTACTATTCACACAGTATTATCATGGTACACAGAGTGCTCATTATCATAATGTGTCCAGTTTTTTAAAAAATTTTGGTAAGAAGAAAACAAGCCAGCAGTTTATTTAATAAGCAGTAAAAAGAAAATACATTCTTAACTGACTTACTCTGAGCAGTTCAAGGTTTCCAACCTGAACTGGAAAACAGGCTGGCATCCAGTCCCTGCTAATAAAGTCCCCAGTGCCTAAAGCATTAAACAGACTAGGGATATAAATTTGAATAACCATTAAAACAGATTAAATTTCTGAAACCATAAGATTAATCATTTTATAAAATTTAATAGCACTTATTTGGTATATAGCAATTTTATTTTCGGGCTCTTGCCTGCTAAATATGTTTAAGTTCAATACACCCATATTATGGAGTCTGGCATATGATATCAAAGATTTCTGTCCCATGATGCTACTAAAAAAATCCATAGAGTTATACTAGAGTAGCACTTCCCAAACAGCTCTATCCTGAGGAGTGAATTAGCAGAAACATATAAAGGAAATGATGTCTGCAAACTAAAGATGTTAAAAGTGGGTTTAGGCATAGAAGGGAGAAAACATGTTTTTCATCTTTTACAATGAGTCTTTGTCAATTTGAGAAGTTACTTTGTTTCACCTGAAAAATGGACAGGCTGTTTGGCCTCCATTGAGGTGGCAAAAAGCTGAATATAAATTATGGCAATAAGACAAGTGTCCCTCTCTGGGCCTCGCTTGTCTTTCCTCCATATTTAGAAAAACCCTAGATATTGTTTTATCACCAAAAGGAATGTGTGCGTCTATCATAAGCTTGTGTGCCTGTGGATAAACAACTAAGCTATGACTGAGGCAGCCATCAACCTTGGCATGCAGGGATTTCTCTTGGCTTAAATCTGTGCTTTGAGGTTTTACGATGTCTTAGAGAATAACGTCCGTGTCTGCTGCTAGCCCCGAGGAATGCCATGCTTACTGCAGAGCCCAGAGGTGGCATTTGCTGAGCATCCCACACCAAAGCCCACTGACAATAGGCTTGTACAGATCTATATTGGTCCTTTGAGATGAAAAAAAAAAGCTTCTGCAAGCCAAAAGAAAGCCCCCTTCTCAATTTGAGTGTTTACCAGTTTTCACAGGGCTCTCTGTCTGCATGTTCAGGTGCTAGGAGATACGTCTCTGGAGCACAGATCTCTCCTGTGCCGATAAGAAAAGGCATGTTATTAATGTGATACCCACATCCCCATGGAGAGCACCAAAAACTCTGCAAAATAAACAAGTAGTGGAAATAATGAATGAGAACACTTCAGGAAGCCAACAAAGCACGGCAACGGCTGCTTCTGTAGTAAACAAGGGCATATGCCATCCATGATCACGCCTCCTTTGCCTGCTACAGTCACAGATTAGCTGGGCAGTTTTCAAGGAGATCCCTGGAATAAAAGAGATTTCCTGTTGGTAGGATGCCTCGTTTTTAACCTACTCCAGCTTGGGATTTGGAGGCTGGTGACCCACATGCTTAGAAGAGATTTTTATTTCTATTTTTTGCCACCTTGTCTGTGCTGTGGCTTTTTCTGGAAACATGTACTCTTCACACTGCTGTATAGATGACAAAGAAAGAAAATCACTGGGCTGAGGCTGGTGCGAGAGAAAGGCGGCAGGGAAATCTGAAAGAAGCATCATTTAGGCTGTGGATATATATATATATATACACACATATATATATATGTATACATATATATATATATGTACACCATCTCTCTGATGTTGACATAGAACTGTTGTCAGTTACATACCAGGCCATGTACTTTTACTACTAATTTGCATTCTGGTGACTGATCATTATTGTGGTGGTCTGTTTTAATAGGTGGTTTGCTTATCTCATTACCCAGCAATTTTCTCCTATGGGCAGAGATAAACACAAAGATTCACAGACCCTTGCTCATCATTTTTTTTCCCCAAATAAAAACTTGTTGCATGCACCAAATGCTTTTGAGATTTGAATGCTTTTGAATTTTAATTCTTTACAAAATCATCTGAAGCTATATTGATACCAGCAAAGTGAAGTGGGCAGCAGAGAAATTATTTGGTAAATTCAATTAAAAATCACAATTCAGAAAGTTCTTCCAAAGCAAAGATTTTATTTTATCTGAATGATAGCTATATATGTACACATATATGTGCATATATGCACATATAAACATGTATGTATAGCTCTTTGTGTGTATTTAAAATCTGACTCCCTGTGTGTATACATATAAAATGTGTGTGTGTGCGTACATATTATCTGTGTGTATATAGTGCTAGTGTAATAAGTCCTATAGGGGCAGCTAAGTGGCACAGTGATAAAGCACCGGGCCTGGAATCAGGAAGACCTCAGTTCAAATCCAGCCTCAGACACTTATTAGCTGTGTGATCCTGGGCAAGTCGCGTAACCCTATTTGCCTCAGTTTTCTCATTTGTAAAAAAAGCTGGAGAGGGAAACAACAAACCATTCTAGTATCTTTGCCGAGAAGATTCCAGATGGGGTCATGGAGAGTCAAACATGACTGAAATGACTGAACAAGAGCAGCAATAAAATTAGCCCTATGTTATAGATAAGGAAATTCAGCCTCAGAGAAGTCATGACTTTCTAAGATCAGGCAGTTTGTAAAGCTAGTGAATGGTAGAGCTAAAATATGAACCTAGGGCTTCGGACTGCAACTTTAATGCAACACAATGCACACATTATAGAGTCAAATCCACCTTCTTCCATTTCTCTTACCCTGTAGTAGGTGTGCAGCCGTGGACAGGTTGGTTTACTCCAAAATAATGTTGATTTCTTATTGGTGGCATGTAGAGTACTGTAATAATTTGTGCTTTTTTTGTGATAAAGTAAGGAGGAAGGCAGAAATGGCTTTTTACTAGGGAGGATTCTATTTGGTAAGTAGGCCTCAGGAAAATGTGCTTGTTCTGCTCCATGGAGGTGTTAATATTCTTCTGGCCATCTGTGTATATCCTACCCATATGTCAAGTGCAAGCTCAAGTCCTTAGTTCTTTTGTTTCTCCTCTTCCTTTTCTTCCCCTTCTTCCTGTAGCTGGAGAGCCAGGTTATATAAGTAGGATCATATACCTATAAATGCATGTATATGCACATATATGTCTGTGTTTATATGGGGGGGATGTGCATATATCCTCATTCTCCAACTAAACTGAGTTCCTTAAGGCCATGGGTTCTTAACATGCCCCCTTCTCTTTCTAGTCTTTAGCATCTTATACCTGGTAATTTCTGTTTATTATTATAATCACCTATCTTTCAAGGTAAGACCATATCCAAAACCAACCTGAACAATTTTGATGAAGTTCCATAAAGTATTTTGCCAATTTCATGTAATCTATGAGCTGATACCCTTGACTCTGAGTTTACCTGGGTCAGCCTCCCAAAACAATAACTTTTTCATTCATTTTATCCTTACCTTTTCCCTGGTATTCAAGTATCAGAATATTACTTAAATATAGCTCATATATAGGTTCCTACAGCTGTGAATAAAAGGTTTTCCAGTTCCTGAGTAAGCGCTCAAAGTTACAGCATATATTAGGATAGCCTTTATTTCACCTAAAAGATAATACAGAAAATACAAAAAGGACTCCCAGAAGCCTATAGTCAATATAATTTATCTGTTCTCTAGAGAGTCTCATCTTCCCCTCAGGGTCTTATTTAGTCCCCCAGATTCATAGCCCCACTCTTTGGCTTATTCTGCTCTCTGAAGGGAAATGGGTTTGTTGTTGCTAAACAGATAACCCTCTAATGAGTCCCATTTTCACCCCAGGAATTCACTCAGTCCTCCAGCCTTATGTTACTAATTTAAGAACTTGAAATGAACTCTCCTCAAATGGAAAAATGGACTTGTGATTGCTAGGGAGGCACCTCTCCCTCCTCAACCCTCCCCTGCCCTTACACATCAGATATCCACCATCCAAATAATACAGAGTAGTATAGGAAAACAAAGTCCAGGTCTTCTGCTTCCTCATATCATAGCTAAGACCTTTGCTGCTTCTCTTGTATATATGAATGTCTCCCTCTTTTCCTGCTAGAAAGTTGGACTCTGAACTACTAAATTTAGCATTGCTCTAGAGCAAAGTCTGCATCTCTTTAGTTATTCTTTCTGTAGAAATTCAGGACATCAGAACTCCTACAAGTCGACTATGTGGTTCTTCTTTCCTGGGGTCATGTACGCGTTTATAGACCCTATACAATGAAACGCGACCCTTCCCTTGCCTTTCCACAATTGGGTTTGGGTATTCAAAAGCTAGTCTCCCAGGATTCAGGAGCTCCCTTTCCTTCACTTCACTAGATGCCACCGTCTTTGGAGATGAGAAGTTGACTGATTCTTTGGTTTCAGGAAGGGGTGGAGGTGGTGGTGATGTTGTATCATTGCATAGGTACCGCCTTAGGGATCAAAACTCAGTTTCAGCACTCTGATTTCTTACAAGTACTCAACTCTCATTCTCGTTTGTGCTGTCTCTTTCTTTAACTTTATCTTTCCCTCTACCTATCTCTGTCTATTGGTTTGTCTAGGGGAAAACAGGGCCTGATCATCCCTTAGTCTTTAAGGCTCCTCTTTTCTACATGTAGCACAAAGGAGAAGCCTTAATCCAAATCAGAAGCAAATCTGTTCATCACGGAAACTAATCAGAAAATGTCTTTAATCCACTGAGTGTGGTGGAACTTGTCATGTCCACACTGTCTAAAAGGAGATACATCTTCTTGTAACCCAATCGAGTTGATCAGGGAAATTCCAGATCAGCTCTTTTCACTCCGAGTCCCTGTTGTGGTTTGTGCTTCATTCTCAAAAAGGACCATAATATCAGGAAGGTGATGCCATGACTTTCAAGTGAACTGGATTTAAGTGAGGGAAGGCTCACTCTCCACTCACCAGCCTCACTCTTTCTTCCAGAGCCATCTAAGTTCAGTGGCAAGATATAGATTAGGATGACTGGAGATTGCCCTGGATGCAGTGTAATATCTTGGCCTTTTTAATAAGGTCTTTTCCAGGTCTCAGATTGAGGCAGTACCCATTTAGTGATTAAGGCTAGGTAAGAAATGAAACAAAGAATGACCTGTTTTACCTAGAAAATTAAAAAAAATCCAACCTGGGAGAAGACTCTCAGGGTTTCTGTTCAAAACAGACAATCGCTATTTACACCCACTCTGAACCATCAGGTCCCAAACAACGACCAAGTGAGGATTGGAGTGGGACCTATTGTAGGCCAATCAATGAAAGCAAGAGTGATTTGGGTTTAAGGCATAGTCCTTAAGAAAGAAATCTGGGGGCAGCGAGGTGGCCAGTGAGTACAGCACCAGCCCTAGAGTCAGAAGGACCTGAGTTCAAATCTGGCCTTGGACACTTGACACACTTACTAGCTGTATGACCTTGGGCAAGTCACTTAGCCCCAATTGCCCTGCTTTCCCCCCTGCATACACAAAAAAGAAATCTAGCCCTTAAAACCCAAGATATCTTTTGAGGTTTCAGCGATCAAAATTTGCATTCCTTTGGGCAGAGTACCCTGATGGGTGGGAAGGAAGGAAGGAAGGAAGGAACTCAGAGTCCCTGTGAAAAGGGCTTACTACTTAAAGTATAAGCATTTTTTATCTGTTTAGACTTCTCACATAAATTCCCAGTCTTTATTTGTGTCCCTCCAGCCCTGTCACTGGGACAAGTCTTTCTATATATCTTATTTACTTTCTTCCTGGAACAATCCATCCAGTTGCCGTATCCTGAAGGCCTTATACCTTTTATCTTTGAAACTTCCGGCCCAGGGCTGCACTGTCCTGTTTGGTGAGTGTCTCATGTGGCCCATTATATCTAGGCTAGCCCTATCCATTTTTTGACTTTATTCCCCAGCCATATTCCCAACAGCTGGCTTTCCACTGAACATGTACTCCCTATGCCCCTCAACCATCTTTTACTCCACCCCCACTTTCTAAGTAAACAAATCAATATGGTCATTGCCACTGGAAAGGATGTGTCAATCCACTCTACTACATTTCCACTCACCATCACTGTAGCTTTTAAATAACCTTCCTTTGCTTACACTTTCACATGTTGTTTGCTTCTATTAGAACACAAGCTATTTGAGTTTCGGTACTGTATTCCTTCTCTACTTGTATCCTCAGCATTTAGCACAGTGCTCCTCAGTTAGGAAGAGCTACATGAATGCTCTTTCGTTCACTCATACCTTGTGGGCTGTGTGGAGAATTTGAACATGGCTGAGGGAAAGTTAGGAAAGGATACTCTTTTGTTTATGGGCACCATTATCAGCTTAGAGAGCAAGAACTTGTCCTCCAAATTACTTAATCAGTGAACATTTCATTCTTCTGTTGAGATAAACCTCTTGCTACTATTCCAAAGAACCATTTTATTTGTAGCCAAGATTCTTGAAGTATAAAAACCCCCGCTGTTACTGATTGGAGATTATGGCTTCTCCAAGAAGACCTAGGTTGACAAGGACTGGGTTTTCCCATGACCATCTTGTTCATCTCAGCAACAACAACCAGTTAACCTGTTGAAGATGAGGGGGGTGAGGATAATGACAATAATGGTGATGGTAATCATAATGCTCATAATCATAGATCTAGAGTTGTAAGGGACCTGAGGGGCCATCTAATCTAATATCCTCATTTTACAGATGAATAAACTGAGACCCATGGGAGTTAAGTGACTTGTCCGTGATGATGGTTATAGTATGGGTTCACATGGATCCATTCAACTAAAGTGATCCCACATAATAGCATTGACTTAGGGCACAAAGGCTCATTGATATTGTGGTAAACTATAGCAGGAAAATGGAATCACAGGTTTTGCCCTTAGCATAGCATTAAGACAACCCCTGGGAAATCAAACCTACTGAATTTTTCAGCTCAGTTCAATTTGCCCATAGCTGTTTGAATGTGGTCTCAAAGAAGGACAAGTGTTTTCTGGTTTTAATTAGTTAACAAGATTTGCTGTTTGGGGAATAAAGGAGTTAGATGTCATGATGTATTTTCAGGTTTTATGTTTATCAACAATTGTTTCATATCATCCCAGTTATGTTTAGGTTTAGTCATTGTTCTTAAACAATGAGATAGCCCATAGTTATTTCCAGTGAACTGTGTTCATTAATAGGGAAAACAAAATCAGAACAATCACTGAGGCCAAAATTGCTTTTCATGCTTAAGATTTTAGCAGCCCAGAAGTATGGTCCAGCATGTAAATCCCCCTCCCATCTCCAACTAAAATTATAACAAAAAGAAGAAATAAAAAATGGAAGGAACAAAATCAGAAGTTGCACTGCTCTTATATTTTTTCCTTATTTGGCTTTGTGAATCTTTTATATTCATAAAGTATCCGAAGTGTGGGATACCATGATATGTTGGTTCCACCTTTATGATGCCAAACATCTGGATGAAAAATGAAGAAAATCCATGCAATCCAGATGTTTCCCACCATTCAAAGGTTTGACACTGTACGGAAAATTTTTTGGTATGTTTTCACTTTTCATTTGTTGTTGTTTGGACACAGGAAAATTATGAATATGATCTTAGGCAATCTCCCTGAAACAATATTGTTAGTTCAGTATCCCCAAAATCCAAAGAGATGGGGAGAAGGAAGCCTACTACTAATGAGTGTCACAATTAGAAGAGTATGTATTGGAAACCAATTCCCTGAGAGATTCACCTTCCTGAATACTGGGAGTGGAACAACATAATGAGATAGAATAAGAAATTAGGAATCAGCAGATGGGTACAGAAAATGCTTGAATATGGTAAGTGGGAAGGAAAAGAGCTAGAGATATTCTGTGGGTGTGTCATTATCCTTGAGGTCAGGCTATTTGAATGAGTGGGGAGAGATCCAAGGCTTTTTGCTGAGGCTGCCATATGTTGATCTGACATGACCAGTTGAGAGGTATGCTGCTTTCCTAGAGCATGTATCCAGGATGCTACAGAAAGCCTCCAAAGGCTTATCAAATCTGATGACCACCATGAAATTCTAGGAGTTCATAAGGTGACATATAACAGATATATAGATAGAAGAAACCTAGAAAGAACCTGTACGGATTATTTAATCCCAAGTTAGGAAACTCAAAGACATGGAGGCACAGGAGGTATTTTTATCATGTTTTCAGTGGATAGTTCACATGTTAGAAGATAAAACAGGCTCTCAAAACTGTCACCTAAGATGCAGAAATAATGGATTCTTGGCCAGAGATGGAATGTATCTAATGAGTGTTTTCATATTATAAAAAAGAAGAAAAATTTTGCCCAGATAGTTGCTGATCAGATTAGGAGGGCTTCAAATTAAAAATGGAGGGAGCATGAAAGAAGTCTAAATACTAACTTTTAAATTATATATCATGAAGCATGTTAATATTGAAAGAATGGCAGTTAAGATATCCACTAACATATGGTAGAAAAGGACTAGGAAGAGAAACAGAGGTGATCATTATGACCTTAGCTAACTGTATAGAAATGTACAGGTATATGGATACTATACATAACTAACACAGGGAGATAAGAATGTACTCATGGAGAGCATTGAGACTTGGTGGGAGAGGATTCATGACCAGAGGACAACAATGAAGGGATATACTTTATTCTAAAAGAACACGTTAAATAGAGAGGACCATGAAGAAGCACCATACATCAAGAAAACATGTACTTGTGTGGAAATTCAAGAACCTTAAAAAAGGGAAAGGTAGTGAGAAATCTTTAGGTAAGGAGATATATACATATATATATATATGCATACATATATATATGCATACATATATATATATGTACGGAGAGAGAGCGCGAGGGAGAGAGAGAGAGAGAGAGAGAGAGAGAGAGAGAGAGAGAGAGAGAGAGAGAAATAGAAGTGATATCATAGTGAGAATGTGACAGATGACTTGGTACAGAAAAAAATGGCAATTATTTTCCTATGTATATCACTGAATTAGCAGGGAAATAGGTTATCATTGTGATAAGGGACTTTAATTATCTGAAAATCTGATTGAGATTTTACTCTTTGTCTTCTAAGAAATAAAGCAGTTCATTTGCCACATTGATAATTCCATCTTCCAAAAGAGAAATTGAGAAAGGGTTTCAACCAACCAGAAGGACCTGATTGGTCAAATAATAACACCAGAAACTTGTAGAAAAATTTGACACAGATTAACAATTCTGTTTTTAAAGTAAGAAGGAACTGATGAGTAAAGTCTAGACTCTGGGGAAAAAAAACATAATTTTTTAACTGTAGAAAAAAAGAGAAGGGGGAATCTCATGACCTTAGACTAAAAAAAATTATTCATTAACAGTGGGAATATCTCAAATGATTCCAGTGAAATAGTCACAAAATATACCGATAAGGAAGAAAAGACAAATGTCATTGTACAGGTAGCTCTATAATGAGATTTTTAAATTGTTATGCTCAAAAGATCAGCCATACTCTGTAATGGATAAAGAATTAGCCCCTGAGCCAGAAACACCTGGTTTCAAGTCTAGTATCAGACAAATACTGGATGTGTGATCCTAAAAAGTCACTTCAGAAAGTTATTGTTCTCTAGGCGATTGTTCAAGATTATACATTTCGAAAAAGGTGCTGCTTGCTTCTACATTGGTAGAATTTATTAAGAAAGGCATGGTGTCCATCCTGAGAAAAGTGCCAGCATTTTTCTCTGCCCTGGTCAGTACATATCTGGAGGCTGCCCGAAAATTTAAGTACTATATTGACAAGATGAAGCCTAGACAGAAGTGGGATACCAGGATATTTGATATACTCTGATACAGAAGAGGAATTGAATTTGAATTCAGTGGTTAATAGCTATAGGGAGGCAGATTTCAGATCAATATAAAGAGGAATTTCATAACAAAGCATCCAAAAGTGGAACAGGCTGCTTAGAGCTGCAGTGAGTTCTCCAGTGGCTGGATGACAAGTTAGGGGGATGCTGTAGGTAGGATTTGTGCCTTAGATAAGGGTTTTACCAGAGTACCTCTGAGCAAACTTCCAAATCTCGATTTTTTGAGTTCATGTTCTAGTGGAAAATCTTTAATGTACTCTAATGTAGTAGCAAGTTTTAGCATATTCTGAATCCTAGAGATCTTTGGATATAGCTTAAAGCATAATATCAGAATATTTAACTACAGAATTAGAATTAAATATTTATTCTACCTCTTCTTAATCTCACTTGTATGTAGGGTAGTGTTTGTGATGTTTATTCATTTTACCAACATCTGTTTCTTGGCATTAAACGATCCTGTCTTTTTTTTTTCTCCCAGGAAAATAATCTTGCCAAACCAATATTTAAAAGATATAGATACTCAGAAAAACTGCATCTCTCTCTTGATATTAGAATAATATGGTTGTGGGCACAGAGTATGCCAATCATATAAATTATTTTAAAAGCTAAACATGTGTCTGTCACTTTAAATTTTACCTGTAGAAAGCAGACTTCAAGTCCTTTAAATTTCCGCTCATGGATAGACTCCAGTGAATCACTTAATCACTCTAAGTGGCTACTCTGTAATAGCTTCCTTACAGGCATCTGCTCACACTGTGTTCACAATGAAAAAGAAATCCAGGAACAAACTAGTTCCAGTTTCAACTGGGTGACAGGTGTGAGTAGTGCTTTTATAAACTTTGTCATGGCTTTCAATTTCACTCAAGGCCTAAAAGATTCAGGAAATGTGTAGAGCCAAAAGGACCCTTTTCTTAATTGAGAGATGTAGCTCTTCATGGCAACGTACTGGGTTTTGGTCTCATCCTTTGTTCTCACTGGTGAGTGGCTGTTCTTCAAAGATCACTCACAAATGGAGAAAAGTGAGCAATGCTTACGATTTCAGAGTGCTGTCACTGAGGAAAACGTATGATAATCTCCTCTAAATTGAATTATTTAGGGTGGGAAAGAAACTTAGACTTCATGTAGTCCAACTGTTTCTTCCATGGAATCTTCCTTAATGCCTCCATTTGTAAAGAGCTTCTCTTTCCAAACTTCCCACAGAACTTTATTTTTTTATTAAATTTAATTGATCTTTTGTAACATTTTAAGTTCCTGTCTGCCTTCTTCCCTCTCTCCCTGCCCCACACCAGAAAAGACCACTATTTCACACACACACACACACACACACACACGTAAAACCATGCTGTGCATACTTCTATTTATCAGTTCTTTCTCTGAAAGCAGATAGCATCTTCCTTTATGAGTCCTTAGTATTTGATTTGTGTAGTTATAATACTCAGAAAAACTTAGTCATTCACAGTTGTTCTTTGAACAATATTGTTGTCACTATATACAATGTTCTTTCTGTTCTGCTCATTTTACGCAAGTCTTTCCATGTTTTTTCTAAATCCAACTAGCTCATTATTTCTTACAGCACAGTAGTGTTCCATAGCAATCATATAGCACAATTTGTTTAGCCATTCCCCAATTTATGGGCATCCCCTCAATTTCCAGTTCTCTTCCACCACAAAGAAAGTTGCTATAAATATTTTAGAACATACAGGTTCTTTTCCTTTTTCTCTGATCACTTTGGAAAACAGACATAATAGTGGTATTGCTGGGTCAAAGGGTATACAGAGTTTTATGATTCTTTGGGCATAATTCCAAATTGCTCCCCAAAACGATTATATCAATTCACAGTTCCACCAACCACAGCTCTTTATTTTGTAACTCTTCAATGGATTGATCATATCATGCTATGTCATTAGCTACATTTGTGTTTCACATAACTGTAAGCTTCTTGAGAGTAGAGACCTTGATCTAACTTTGTATCTTTCTCAGGAGCAAGCGCATGACTCTGAACTCACACAATCCACGTTTAATAATATTTGTTTTTGCTCTCTAACCCTGGCTAGGATCCCAAGACAAATACCAAACATACCACCAAGCGTACCTCCCACATAATGGGAGACAGCAGTAAAGGAACCCAAGGTCACCAATAGTGGTCTTGCTTTGTGACCTCACCCAAATCTCTCAAACTCTCTGCTTCTCAGATCCCCCCACATGTACGCTGCAACTGTGAAAAACTGCCCTGTTTATTTCTTAGCTTTGTTGGGGGACTCAAAGGAGCTTGTGAATTGAAAAGTATGTTAGTGCCATGGA
Source organism: Trichosurus vulpecula (assembly GCF_011100635.1). NCBI lineage: Eukaryota > Metazoa > Chordata > Mammalia > Diprotodontia > Phalangeridae > Trichosurus > Trichosurus vulpecula. Next base: position 385,379,819 of record NC_050576.1, on the reverse strand, counting down.
AATGTAAGGTAGCATTATTTTTATAATTTCTTTTTACACACAAATAGTTCACTAATGACCAGCCTCATAGCAAACTAGTGGGTGGAGGAAGGGGAAGAACCCAACATAACTAGTACACGCAGTTGCATAGACATGCAAAAAGATCCCTTTCCATCTAAAGTAAATTGAAAAAGAAAATGTGCTCCAAAAAAAGATATTTGTTACTTGGTGTATTAAAGCAGATCCTGACAAAACACCTATTTAACAGAGTTTGTACTTTAGCACAACGATGATTTCTAGCCCTTACTCCATATTACATAAGTGTTAGTAACTATATCAACTGTGTCTTGATATTTAAAAAAATGGTAACACATTAAAAAAAATAAACACTGAACATGATATATAGTACTTGTGGGTGGGGGGGGCAGGAAATCAGAAATAGTAGTTTGTACTCCCATCAGATAGGGAACAAATCTGATGAAATTAGGAAGAAAACCCCAAATATTTTTAAAAGAATCACTTACTGCAAGAGTCCTATATAGGCTTTCAGCCTTATGATGCTACCCTGAGAGCTTAGACTCTCACATAATGGAAATAAACTTGGGGCAACTGGAAAGGTAATGAATGTCTTTGTCCACTTTCCTTTTGCACTATCTGAATAACTCATTGTAACAGCCAAGGGCAAACTCCAAATCTTTCGGTCCTCTGTATTGTGACTTATACTTCTTTGATGATTCTTCAATTTTAAGGTCATGTAGACAACCTCCCTCGGCGCCCCCGCGCCTTCTCTCTCTGTCTCTCTCCACAAGAGGCTGATGAATAAATAAATAAATGATTTAAAAACACATCACATGATTACTGTGAGCCAGGAAGCAAAGTGCTGGGGATACAAATTCTAACATTTAAGAAAATCTCTGTGCTCAAGAGGCAACGGACTGAGAGGAGTGGTGGCCAAGAAGAAGTGTTAAAATATTGACATACCATTTTTAGGAATGGTAGTATTGATTTGATTCCTATCCTCAGAGCTAAGGTTGGAAGGGGGAAGGGGCTAGTGCACATGGTGAAATGGCAGTGAGATAGTCACTATAAAATGAAAACCCACCAGAATTCAGGGTCCCAGGCATTAGTAAAATTTGTAGGCAATGAGGAAGGTAGAGGAGGTTGGAGTGCATGTAACATAGTAGAAAAATGGCATGGTAGTGGTTTAGTGGGCTTCTGGCCAGGCAAAATAAAGTGAAATGGTAACTAATCCTAATCCAGTGTCCCAGGAGTCAAAGTCAGGTTTCTACGTGGAGGAGGAGGAGACTAGCATTCAGCCCAAAAACTTCCTATCTCTTTCTAGAAGGGTATATTCCCAAATCCTCTTCTCCCTCCAAGAGACTTGTGCTGCCCAGGAACTAACTCCTCTCTTCTTCTCTTTATCAAAAGTGAGATCAGAGTATCCTCAAACTTGGGGTTGTTTAGAGGGGTAACCCTGAGTTTACAATGCCGAAGAAATCTTTCTTTCTCTAGACCCTAGAAGATTAGTAAGCCCATCAAGTTAATGACTAATTGATCCCTTATCATCTTTATTTTACTTTATAGAGAATGCTGAAAATACATAAGAGACTCTTAGTAAAAGGCTCTTCTTCCTCCAGAGTCCTTCCTTTCCCCAGAACCCTATAGTCCCTTTGCCTTAGAGGCACACATTTTAGTTTGTACTGCCTGCAGAAGGAAAACAAACTGGCCATTTATGGGGAGCAGGAGCACCCCTACTTAGAGGATTGCAATTCAGAAAGGAAATTATTTTATTTATGGAACTTAATTAAAGAAAATAAATTTGACTGGTAGAATTCTATTGGCCATGGATGTCATTGCTATTTGTGGTTGTAATATTCAGAACAACGATCACTATCCTTTTTAGATTGTTCACTAACATGCAAACTTTTCCATTCATTTATTTAGCATGTACAAATTCAATGATGTTTATGGGTATTGCACTATGCTAGGCATTGAATGGGATACAAAAGAATTGTATACCATGGATACTGCCCTTCAGAGCATACAATCTAAATGGGAAAACAAGACACACACAATACACACACACACACACATACACACACATACACACACACACACACACACACACACATACACAGAAGCCAGTAGCTGGTGAAGTAGATGACTAAAAACCAAATGAGCAGAAATTCACTGTGTTCAGAGACAAGGAGGGGGAATCATAGAGGGCTGATATAGATGAAGAAAGCCTTGGGAAAGAAGTAGAGGCTAACTATTTATCACAGTTATAGTGAGATTTAAGTGAGCAAATATAAATTCATTTCCTGTAAGACACTAGGGAAAAAATCATTATCATTGTTCTAGAATTTCTGTTATCTGTAAAGTACCTCACTGATGATGGTATGGTTGAGTACTGCAAGCCTTATGCCTGGCAGACATGAAAAGAAAACTAGGTAATTAATGTCCAGCATCTGATCTGGTTGCCTGATAGCCCATGTACCCAGAATTGTCTTATGACTTGTTTTATTGTCTTTTGTATTTGTTTTTAAATTTAGAACGCACAAACTACTGTTGCTGAGCACCTCCCATTCCCAGCAAAATGCCTCTTCTCCAAAACAAGGTAGTACCTGGAAATTCTAGTCTCTAGTAATTGGACTTTTCTTAGCTTTTTCAGCTCCCAGTGACATACCTAGCTCTGAATACATGCTGACTGGTCCTTTGCTGTCTCAAACAACTACAACTACTGATTTTGAATTTGAACTTTCTCCCTTCTCCTTCCCCTCCCTCTGACATTTGCTCTTCCCCAATTTCCCCAAGCCACTCTTCCTCATCTCATTATCCAGATGTTTCATGAGAAGGTGGCATCTACATTCTTCCAATGTAACATTTTATTCCTGCTACTAGTAAAATAATTTAGAGGGCAGAGAAAAAAGTTGTGTTTGTCTTAGCTTGCTCCAGAAATGTATAGTGATATATAAACATAAATATATAGTATATATATATACATATATATATATAAGGGGTGATGGGGGATGGACTAGATAGCCCCTTTGGACTCTAAATCCCATGACCTAGGCTGTAAGTTCCTGGAAACTATATATCATTTGGGTATACATTAAAAGCTCTTATAAATGAAGGCAATATATGTACCAAGGGATTGGCTGTTGTTTAGTCATTTTTCAATCACATCTGACTCATTTTAACCCTTTTCTTGACAGAAATACTGGAATGGTTTGCCGTTTCCTTCTCCAGTCCATTTTACAGATGAGAAAACTGAGGCATACAGGATAAAATGAATTGTCCAGGGTCACACAGGTAATATGTGTCCAAGACTAGATTTGAACTCGCACTTTCCTTTCTCTGGATCTTGCACTTTATCTACCGTGCCACCTACCTGAGTACCAAGCAATAGTCTTTTATAAAAATCTATATGGTTCTTCCTATGCACATATACATACACATAGAAGCAGTGACTTTTATATATTCCAAGCATGGTAACATTAGGAAGATAAGATGGCAAAATATCTAGAGGAAAGAGCATGATTTCAAAATAACTTCATGGGCAGACCAATCAATCAACACAAAATTATAAAGCACTTACTCTGTGAAAAGGCACTATACTTTGCACTCTTGGGGATAAAAACACATGTAACATTTCTCCCTCAAAGAGCTTACGATTTAGTTAGGGACTGTGTACACACAAAAAAGTACCCTCAACATGCAAGGCTGCATGTGATAAATTTCTAAAAAGTGGTAGAAAGATAACTATTAACTAACTCAGAGAAAGGAATGGAGGAATCAAGATGATGCCACAAGTTAGACAATAGAAGGTGGGGTGTTTTATGTGTACAACTGTGACAAGCTGATTTTGAACCTGAGGCAAAAATGTAAAATTGCACATTGCACACACACACACATACACGCACACACGTGCACGCACACATTCATCCCACTATATAGTAACATAGTATCATACATAAATATTCTTATACATATTTTTCTGTCTCAGCATTGTTTGCCTGAAGCAATAACCTCCCTTGTTTCATCCCTGTTATGGTTCTGGTCCACAGAGAGGAATTAAGAGGAGCAATATGTTTCCAGTCATAAGTAGAAGTCGGTGGCTTTTTAGACATTTGTTGTACATACAATGCAAAGGATATCCATTAGGAGCCTTTAAAATAAATGCCAAGATTGATAGCTTCTCCCCCTCAACACATACAACCACATATACATATACTCACATGCACATACATATACACACCCAAGCAGTGATTTTTATATATTCCAAGCATGATAACATTAGGAAGACAAGACAGTAAAATACATGATAATATACTGTTATGTGGGTATGCTGCATGTTGAAAGGGTGATAAATTTTTTGATTCGTGTATGAAGATATATCTATCTAATACTTTTTGACGCTGGGGTTATTTCATTTATTTATTTTTATCAATTTCCTTCTTCTCTTAGTTGTTTCTAGGAATGACAAACTGATCATGGTTTAATATAAACAGGGAATCTTGTACTATGATAGGTGTGACTTATGGAGTAATGAAGGGGGAGGGGGATGTCACATTTTGAGGAAGCACTCTGTTTTAGCATCTGCAGGCAGTGAGCCAGCTTGATTGATGGATTATAGGGCACGCATCAATTGTTGCTACAGAACTGCAGCAGACATACATAATTTTCTGAGATACTTAGGATTGTTAGTTGGCAATAAGTACCAAGGTGAGTGAAGAGCATATGAAAAGCTTATCCAAGGAGAGGGAACTGGATGCCTTCCCTGCTCTTCTTTTCCTCTCCAAACCTTAGTTGTCTTTCAAGGCCCCAGACAAGATCCACCTACTCCAAAAAGATTTCCTGACCACTGTAGTTCTGAGTACTGTCATGTCCTTGGACTTGTATCATTAATTGTGGTTGCCACTCATTTGCATCTTTGAGTTAATTATGTATGGTTCGTGTTTGTTTTTAATTAATTTATTTTTACTTTACAACATTCAGTTCCACAAGCTTTTGAGTTCCAAATCTTCTCTCCCTCCCTCCCCTCCCTCCTCTCCAAGATGGCATACAATCTGATATAGGCTCTATATATATATAGTCATATTAAACATATTTTCACATTAGTCATGTTGCAAAGAAGAATTATAACCAATGGAATGGGTTCTATTGCATTGATATTTCACTTTTTCAGTATTTTTTTTACCTTATTTTCCCAGTATACTTCAATTCAAGTGTCTTCTGAGTATGTAGAGCTGTTCTGGGCGATAGGCATAAATAAGACAAAAACAAAGTAGCTTCTGTCCTCAAGCAGTTTACATTCTACCGTGGGGAAAGAACATGTACACAGATAAGTAAATATGAATATATATAAAGATAATACAAAGTAATTTCCAAGGTGGGGGAAGCACTAGCAAGTGAGTGAAATAGGAAAGATCTCTTGAAAGAGATGCAAGTTGAGACAAGTCTTGAAGGGACTTAGGGATTCCAAGAGGCTAAAGTGAGGAGGACTGGGGGATAATGTGTGCAAAAAGAGAGAGAGTTAGGAAATAAAATGTTGAGTATGGGGAATAGTAGGTGGACCAGTTTTACTGGAATGTAGAGTGAGGGAGAGCAAATGTAAAAATCAATCCGGAAAGATAGATCGTGACCATGTTGTGAAGGGCTTGACCCATTCTTATCAAACACAGGTTACACAAAAGACCATCATAAAGAGCAAATAGCAAGCCCATTTAACTACACAAGACAGGCAGTTAGGTGGCAAAGTAAAAAGAGTGCTAGATTTATAAGTTAAGTTGTTTTTCAGTTATGTGAAACTCTCTGTGACTCCATTTGTTTTTTTGTGGGGGGGGAGGGGTTTGTTGTTTTGTTTTGTTTTGTTTTGTTTGGCAGAGATACTGGAATAGTTTGCCATTTTCTTCTCCGGATCATTTTACAGATGAGGAAATGGATGCAAGCAGGGTTAAGTGTTGTGCTCAGAGTGACATAACTAGTAAGCGTCCGAGGCCAGATTTGAACTCAGGAAAATGAGTCTTCCTAACTCTCAGCCCAGCACTCTTATCGACTGCACCACCTAGCTGCCTGGATTTGTAAGGCCTATGTTCAAATCCTTCCTCAGACATTTACTTAGCTGTGTGACACTGGGCAAGTCACTTGATCTTTAATTTTTCCCATCTGTAAAATGGGGATAAGAACAACTATTTTTATATAGAATCAAATGAAATAATACATATAAAATTAATTACAAACCTTAAAGTTATGTAAATATTAGCTATTATTTGGGGCAGCTAGGTGGCGCAGTGAGTAGAGCGTTGACTCTGGAGTCAGGAGGACCTGAGTTCAAATCCAGCCTCAGACACTTGACACATGTACTAGCTGTCACTAGTACTGGGCAAGTCACTTAACCCCAATTGCCCTGCCCAAAAAAAAAAACAAAAAACAAAAAAATATTAGCTATTATTCTTAATAACAAAATAGCAAATAGAAATTAGAAGTTATAAAGATTAGAATATAACAGAAATTACAGAGGGAATGAAGTCACTAAATTGTACATACCCTCTGACCTAGCAATACCACTAAGTTTCTATCCCAAAGAGATCAAATAAACAGGAAAAGAAGTCATATTATGTACAAAAATATTCAGAGCAGCTCTTTTTCTGTGGTGGTAAAGAAATGAAAACTGAGGGGTTACCCCATAATTTGAGGAATGACAATATTTATTTTGTTAAGGTTGCATCAATAGGAATTGGAAATTGATTGGGTAAGTACCAAGCTAACTTATTCACCAAAACAGGAAAGTTAGAAAATTAAGTCAGGTTGTTGGATAGGTGGGGGAGAGGAAGGGAGTTGTGAATTCATCTTTGGATAAATTGAGTTTGAGAAACCAGAGAGACATCTAGGTAGCATGTCTAGCAGAGAGTTGGATATGTGGGGCTGGAGCTTTGGAATGAGGAGGAGGCTAGAGAAAATATGTGAGTAATTTGTGTTCATTCATTCAAGCATTTATTTAGCACCTAATATGTGCTAAGTACTGATATACAAAAATAAAACAATTTTTGTAATTAATGAGTTTACTTTCTCCTAAGGGAATTATCACATACATGGAACATCTATATAGAAAATGTATTCCAGTAGATATGAAGTCATTTCAGGAGATGATACTAGCAAATAGGCAGAGGCAGCAATGAGGGTAGTTAAAGAAAGTAGACTTTGAGTTTAATGCTAAAGAAGCCTAGGACAGTTGAGGTGGGAGGGCATCTTGCTACCCTAGCTTCTTGAATGCAAAGATAGCCATGAATTTGAGGAATATTAACCAGGCAGTTGTGTGAAGAATGTATTAGATGGGGGAAAGATTAGAGCCTAGGAGACCGTTTAGGCAGATATAGCAATAATACAGACAAAAAGTACCAAAAGCCTGAATTAAAGTGGTGGCTGTGTGCCTGGGAAGCAGGAGATTGGTGTGAGAGATAGCATAGAGACAGAATCAGCAACACTAGACAAATAATTGGATATGAGGGGTGAGTGAAAGTAGAAAATAGAGGATAAATCTGCCTTTATAAACTTGGGTGCCTAGAAAGATGGTGGTGACCTCAAATGAAATAGAAAAGTTAAGAAAAATGGAGGGTTTTGAAGAAAAGATAATGTCTTCTTCTTTTGCCATTGGGAAAGGGCCACTTAAAAATAATCTAAAGTAACTGCAGGATTATATTGTTGTATTTACAGCAGAAATGAGAAAAAGTCATAGCAACAAAATTGGAGACAAATGGAGGAAAATATAAATACAACTCTCATAACTGTAAATGTGAATGGATTAAATAGCCCAATAAAATGAAAAGGAGTGACAGACTGGATAAGAAAACAACCCCTACGGTCTGTTGTTTATGTTTAAAAAAACACATTTAAAAACAGAGAAATACACAAAATAAAATTGAGGAGATGATTTTTTTAAACTATGCATCAAGTAATTCTAAAAGAGGAGTTGCAATTATGCTATCTGACAAAACAGAAATAAGCATCCAGAAAATTGAAAAAGGACAAACAAGGAAACTACAATATGGTGAAAGTAACCACATACAGCAACCAATATCAGTAATAAGTTTATACACTCTAAATGATTTAACATCCAAATTTGTAAAGAGGATATCAATTTAGCTATGAGAAGACATTGGCACAATAGTGACAGGAGCTCAGTTTTGGATAAATATGACAGAAAAATGGGTAGCTAGGTGACACAGTGGATAGAATGCCTGGCCTGGATTCAGGAAGAACTGAGTTCAAATCTGACCTCTGATACTTACAAGATGTGTGACACTGGGCAATTCACTTAACCCTGTTTGCCTTGGTTTCCTCATCTGTAAAATGATCTGGAGAAGGAAATGGCAAACCACTTCAATATCTTTGCCAAGAAAACCCCAAAAGGGGTCACAAAGAGTTGGACATGACTGAAAAACACTAAATAACAAACAGAAAGATAAAGCAAAAGGGAAAATGTGGAACTAAAAAGAAAATATTGGAAAAGCTATAATGAAAAGACTTAAGGCATATTCAAAGTAGGACAGCAAAAAATATAAATATTTCTCAGTACCATTTGGAACTTTTGCATAAGTTGATTGTATCTTATGGCACAGAAATATTGTAATCAAATATAAATATACAGGAATACTTAATGCATCCTTTATAGAATACAACACAATAAAAATAGTCATTGGTTCAGGGAAAACAAACAAAAAAAAGACACAAATGGAGATTTAACAATGAAATCCTAAATATTGATTGGTTAAAAGGAAAAAATCATCAGACAATAATTATGTGAAAGAAAATGACTATGATGAAACAAGATACCATAGAAGTGATAAATAAAACTACAGCCTGGTTCTTTGAAAAAAACTAATAAAATAAACTTTAAGCTAATCTGATTTTTAAAAATTGGGGAGAAAATCAAATTAGTAAAATAGCAAATGAGAAAGGTAAAATCACAAGAAAACCAGAAAAAAATAAAAAAGAATAACCCCAATTGTCCTGCCTTTCTCCCTACCAAAAAAAAATGAATGTAAAGGAATCACAACCACATGATAGAATCTTTCAAATAACCAGTAGAAACAGAAATACAAATCAAAATAACCCTTAGGCTTTACCTCATACCCTGAAAATTGCCAAAAATTACTGAAAAATGGCAAAATTAATTGCCCTTGGCAAAGTTGAAAAGTTGTGGAATAATAGGCATTGTTGGGGTTCTAGGAAATGGTAGGCTATTTTGGAAAGCAATTTAGAATTATGAAAATAAAATGACTAAAATGTCCATATTCTTTGTACTAGAGATTCTATCCCTCAAGGATACCATTAATAAGAATAGTCTCCATACAGACCAAAATATTTCTAGCAGCACTTTTTGTGATGGTAAAGAATTAGAAACAAAGTAGATATCCATTCATTGGGAATGCTTAAATAACTTGTGAATGTAATGGAATATTAATATGCTGTAAAAATTATGTATATGATGTATACAGAGGAACATGGAAAGATTTACATGAACCAATGCAGAATGCTATAAACAGAACCAAGAAAACAATATACACAATAGCTACAACAAAAAACATAAAGACCAACCACATGCTGAAAAATCAAAAGTAAGGGTAATAAAATTATAACAATCAAGCATGATTCAAATGAATCCAATTCACCCTTTTGTGGAGGTAGGAGGTCCCAAGGGTTACATGTTGCGCATATTTTCTGATATTTTCAGTGTGCTGATAAGTTTGCTGACTTTTCCTCTTTAAAAAAAATACTATTTATTATACAGTATGGTCTCTGGGATGGAGAAGGGGAAAGGACACTGAGGATAACTATGATGATATAATAAAAAGAAGATATCAGTATAAATTTACTTTTAAAAAGTCTGGAAATTATATTTCAAGAAATCATAAAATGAAAATGACACAGATCAATTAGAACTAGAGAGAAAAGTGAAGTTAGAGAGAATACATAGATCATCTCTTCAAAGAAACCTCAGAATGAAAAATCCTACTCATGCTATAGCTAAAACTCAGAGCTTTCATGATGAAGAAAAAAATATATTGTAACCATCCAGAATGAAATGAGTGCTCAGTCTTGTATATGGGTTATAGGCAGAAAGTGGCACAATAGATAGAATTTTATAGCTGGAATAAGCAAGACAAGTTTGAATGCTGCTTTAGATATTTAATAGCTTTATGACTTTGGGCATGTCATTTCACCTTTCCTAAAAAGTCAAATTTATTTGAGCAATTGGAAGGGATTGTATAATCTTGTACTACTAACATTCTAATAAAGAGAGAAGAAATGTTTCAAAGGAGATTAAGGGAATTAAATAAGAAAATAAGACCTGAGTACATATTGGTTCTATTATAGTGGTTTGAAGAGGAGAAAGAGAAGAAAGAGCAAAAGGAACACATTAGAGTGGAAAGGAAGAAGAAAGGGGTGCATCTTGTTATTTCTCATAAATGGGGTGCATGGGAAGACTATATAAATGTGGAATAAGAAGAACATTGATCAGATGAACCTTACTCCTGTCTGAACTCCCATCGTATCTTTGAATGTGACAAAGGAAGATTGAACTCTCATACACCCACAGTTTGGTGTAGAAAGATCTCAAATTATAAAGGAAAACAACTGGCAATAATGAAGGGTGATAGAACAGAGGAGGGGATAGTCATAAGGAAAATAACCTCATTGATCCTCATGGAGAGGTGGGAAAGGAGAGAGGAAGGAAGGGAAATAGAGGAGAGAAAAGGAACATCTAAGGGAGTACCCATCAATTGGGAAATGGCTGAGAAAACTTTGTTACATGAATATAATGGCATATTATTGTGGGACAAATAATGATTAGATGACTGCAGAGAATCCTGACAAGTATGAACATTGACAACAACAGTGTAAAAACAACCACCACAGCAACAATAAGAATCAAAACTCTGAAAAGTTTAAGAACTCTGATCAATCTTCTCCAGACGACCTGTGATGAAGCCTATTACCTGCCTTCTTACAGAGAGATAATGGGCTCAAAATGAAAAACATACACTTTTGGATGCGGCCACTGTTAAGGTTTATTTTATTTGACTACACTTATTTGTTCTAAGGATTTTTTCCACTCTGTCTTTAATGACGGGAGGGGGAGGGTAGCAAAAGTGATGCTAACAGACATAGAAGAGGGGGAAAAAGTTTCAAAAGGAAGCAAAGACAGGCAGGGCATTGAATGTAATATGTATGGTTTGTTGCATATTAAAAAAGTAATATGAAATAGAGACAGAGTTCATATACTTTTCTCTTTCTCTGTCCTGTTCATATAGAAAAGCTCTTTTTTTTGTTGTTGTTGTGTTAGCTCAGAATAAAAATTACATTTAAGAAGGATATCTGGGGGCGGCTAAGTGGTGCAGTTAATAGAGTACCTGCCCTGGAGTCAGGAGGACCTGAGTTCAGACACTTGACACTAGCTAGCTGTGTGACCTTGTAATTGCCTTGCCTTCCCCCCTCAAAAAAATTTAAAAAAATAAAAAGGATATCCAGCACAACCTTTTATTTTTACAGATAATAATAGTAGTAAACATTTATTTCTACAGAGTCAGGTAGGTAGCTTAGTGGAAAGGGCACCGGGCTGGAGTCAGGAAGACCTGAGTTCAAATATGGCCTTAGACACTCACTTGGGTGACCCTGGGCAAGCCACTTAACCTCTGTTTGCCTTAATGCATTGGAGAAGAAAATGGTAAACCACTCTAATGTCTTTGCCAAAAAAAAACCAAACCCAATATGGACTGATGGAAGAGTCAGATATGACTGAACAACAAAGCATTTATGTAGTGCTTTAATATTTACAAAATGTTTTGGTCCTCACAAGAACCTTAAGATGTGGCTGTTGTTATTATCCCCCATTCTATATCTTTAGAGAAATTATTTGACTTTCCTAGTCACATAGCTAATAAATGTCAGAGGCAGTATCTGAACTCAATCCTTTCTAATTATCATTTCAGTACTTCATTCATTGCACCACAGAATCTCAGAACAATAAAGCAACTTAGTGCTTCTACTGGTGCTAAATGGCAAAGCCTAGATATGAGCCCAAGGCCTCTATCTTCAGATCTAGGGTTCTTTCCACAGCACTATGCTGTTTTGCTTGGTTTTTGTTTGCAGAATAGAAAAGATAAACACATTTATGTGTTGGTAGGCTGAGGGAAATGAGTCAAGGGGAGGGAGAGACTGAAGATGTAAGGGTTGCAGGTGGGGTGGAGGAGGATGATAGATAATGTAAGCGCAGAAGGAATTGAGCAAGAATATGGTTGTCAAGGATAGCCTTGAGGAGGGGGAGGGCTTGCTTTGTGCTCTGAAAATGTAGGGAAAGAACAGGATGGTGGAAAACATAAAGAAACTGGAAGGGAAATGAAGGCACTCACAACAGATAGCCTCAATCTTCTCAGGAGAGTTGTCATCTTCTGAGAAAAAGCAGTGTGGGGATACAGCAGGGGGTTTGAAAAGAAAAGAGGATATTTGGAGTAGCCACAGAGGGGAATGTTATAAGGACTGTCTCAGAGATAAATAGAAAGATTTGGATATAGCTATGAGTGGTCAAAAGATAGATGGTGCACATGTATTATATCCATATAAATCTATTTGTATCTATACCTAGCTATCTATCTGTACTCACAACCTGTGAGTAGCCCCTGCCCCTGTCTCTGCCCCTGCCCCTGCCCCAGCCTCTTCTCCATGCCCCATTTCAATGGCTGAAGGCTGCCTCCTTAACTTCAGGTTTACTGGCTAGATTTCTTTCTCAAAAACCAAGTCTTAAACCCAATTCATTCTGGACCTCACAGATTGGAAAATAGGTCCCTGCCCTCCTAGCACAGAGTGAATGTGAATACCAAGTGGTAACTCTTTCTCTTTTGGCCAGGAAACCTGAGGGTCTTCCCCTCCCAGTTTTATTTTTTTTTGTTTGGGAGTTTTAATTAAAGTAGCCATCCCTTGATTAACTTCTTAAAGAGGCCTATTCACTGAATGAGCATTACCTCACTCAAAGTGACAACGTGAAAAGACCTTAGCCTGAAAGGGCCAGGGTCTCCCAATGCATCCTGGGCCATCTCCAGTCATCCTGGTGAATATCTGGCCACTGGACCCAGATGGCTCTGGAGGAGAAAGTGACGCTGGTGACCTTGCATAGCCCTCCCTCACTCAAATCAAAATCAACTGCAAATCATGTTATCATTTCCCTGATGTCCATGGTCCTTTTCGAGAACGAAGGACAGACACAACACAATCTGTAGAGAGAGAAAGAGATAGAGAAACAAAGTATTTATTAAATACTAAGTTATGTGCCAAGCACTGTGCTAAACTAAGTGCTAAGGACACAAATGAAAGCAAAAAGAAAGACAATCCCTGCCCTCAATGGGCTTCTAATTTTGTTGTTGTTGTTCAGTCCTGTCTGATGCTCTGTAATCTCATTTGGAGTATTCTTGCCTGAGATACCAGAGTGGTTTCCCATTTCCTTCTCCAGCTCATTTTACCAATGAGGAAAGTGAGGCAAACAGGATTAAGTGACTTGCCCAAGGTCACACAGCTAGTAAGTGTCTGAGGCCAGATTTGAACTTTTGAAGATGAGTACTCTATCTACTTCTCTACCTAGCTGCCCCTTCTAATAGAGGAAGACAAAACTTAAAGGGGGACTGGAAGTGAGCACATAGCTGGCCTGTGTAAATAGGGGCTAGGCTGCTGAAGAGCTGGGGAAGTCTGGAAAGTGAAATGAGCTGGAAATAAAGTAAGCATGGATAGAACTCTTCAGATAAAGGCTATGTTGCCAAAAGATTCACCAATTAGAAGAAGAGGTCCCAGTGTAGAGCCATTAGACAAGAGTACTTGTAGCTGTGTAGAAAAGGATTTGTAATGGACTCAATCAATATGCCCTTCCTCAAAATGTCTTTTCCTCAATTTCCTTTTTGGGGGTTAGGGCTTGAATCTTCAGGTTAAGTGTGCTATTTCACCTCTCTCTTTAATTTTTCCTCATGTAGAGTAACATGGCCTTCATATGTGATTTCTCCCACAGTTTTGGTGACTGCTAAGAGAAACTTGAGGCATTAGCCATTTCCCAGGAAAGAAATTCTGATAAATCTGAAACATACAGATAATTTAGATTACCAGAATGTTTGAGGTTAAGAAAGCTCAAACATTTTCAAAATCACCGTACAGTATTTGATGAAATAATCTGGCTAGTTGCGGCTTGAAGAACATTCAATCTGGAGTAGCCACAAGCAGGCATTAGCAAAAGTATCGCTAATAAAGAGCAAATTTGAGAACCACAGTACTATTTTTAAAATGAAGAATTACGTGAAGTAGAAATGTTAGAAGGATCATGAAAATAATTGAATTTCTCCCTCTTTGGTTTCTTGACACCTCTTATGTAGTTATTTCATATTTCCTCATTTATCTACATCTGTGTAGATGGAGAGATCTGGATATACCTAGATGCCGTATAGATATAGATATATTAACCACCTTCTCATTGCCAGCTAGGAAGTCATATTTCATAGCTCTAATGTAATCAGAGGCTACAAAATTTAATCAGGGGCTAAAATATTTCATGCCTGTGAGGCCATTATTTTGAAATATGACTTTTTTTAGCACAAGAAAAGACCAGAACTTTCATAGGATTTTAAACCAGTATCACTGAAATACTCAAAATAACTCAGGTTAATCATGTGATATCTGGCTGAGATGATAAGAAATTCTGACTCTCCCACTAGAACATTAGTATCTGACCAAACAAGAAAATGTAACACAAATTAGTTGCTTGATTCTTTTCAGTGCTTCCTCCAATAAATGTTCAATTGACAAGGTGCAAATGCTAAGGTAAAGCATGAGACCTCTTTTAAATGTGATATTACCTTCAAAAAACTGACTTCTGAACATTCTCTGTTGCCCAGATACAAATCATTGTTTGTAGACAGAGCTTTAATTTCTGATGAGGCCAAAGCCAAGTAGTGGTGGTGGTGGTAGCAGCAGTGACAGAACTAGTAGTAGCAGCAGCAGCATCTGCTGCTGATATTTATATAATACTTTAAGATTATGGAAGTGCTTTACATATGTTATTATATTGTAATAATAAAGTAGGTTTGATAATTCAATATGCATTTATTAAGTGCCTATTCTGTACATGGCACTAGGAATACAAAAGCAAAAAAGAAACACTTCTAATCCTTAACAAGCTTATACTGTATTTATTGGGAGAGAAATCCCATTTATATAAAAATCATATACAAAATAATAACAAAGTATTTTTCAAGGGGAGAGAACTTGGTTCTATTATTGGCGGGGGATGATCCCCATCTAACAGATGAAAAAAAAAAGCCTCAGAGAAGTTAAGTAATTTCCCCAAGGTCACACAGCTAGCAAATTCCAAAGGAAGGAATCACCATCTGGTCTCTCATGACCCCATAGCCAATGCTCTCCATATTCTACACCTTGCTGTTTCTGCTATCTGTATAACTCTGGGCAGAAAGTATATATAGAACAGTCACAAAAAGTAATACCTCAAGTTCCATGATTATAGAAAGTGGAACAAAATTTAGAGTTTTATTTTATATTACAATTTATGAGATCCTGTTAGTAGTATGGGAAGAAAATGTTTTTCTTTTGTAAGATTCAATGGATAGCTAGGTGGCACAATGGATAGACCACCCAGCCTGGAGTCAGGAAGACCAGAGTTCAAATTTGGCCTCAGACACATACTAGCTGTGTGACTCTGAGCAAATCACTTAACCCTGTTTACTTCAGTTTCCTCATCTGTAAAATTTGCTGCGGAAGAAAGTGGCAAACCACTCTGCAAAGAAAATCTTAAATGGGGTCGTGAAGAGTCAGACACAACTGAACAACGAGATTCAGTTCCTGCCTACTTTGAATGATTATCAAAATGTGGAGGTACTAAAATTAGTATGTTATTGAAAAAAAATCCCACATACAAAGGACTAGTAAAAAAAAGCAATAAAATAATTTATTTGGAAAAGGAACGATTAAGTTCACCCTGGGTTGGTTACCTGAGGAAGTACTATTCTGAATCATAGTGTCTAAAAACTCACAGCAATTTACAGCTTTTTCAAAAAATCAAATGCTCTATTTTCCCCTCTGGGTTCTGAGATTTTTCATGCTGAAAAATTTAAAAGACTGCATGATCTGTGTGAAATGAAAATGAGGATGGAAAAGTAATTATTGCAGCTAATTGTTATAAGTATAATAAATAAAGACCAGAACATTGAGTGGGAGAATAAGTGATTATGATAGTGACAAGAGGAAGAAAAAAAAGAGCTAAATAAGAAGGAAATTAATTATGGAGGAGGGGTCCTTAACCTTCTTTCTATCATGGACCCCTTTCACATACTCTTGAAGCCTATGGAACCCTTATCCCTTAATAATGGTTTAGAATTTATAAAACAAAGAATCAAGGATTACAAGAGAAATAAATTTTTTGACATACAATTATTCAAATATTGAGGGGAAAGTAGCTCACAAACCCCACATTAAGAACCCCTGTATAAAGGAAATATCAGTGATGACATTCATTCATTTTGCTGTAAAATTGAGGTCAATTTTCATTTGACTGTGTTTATATTTGATTTGCATATCATGGGAAACTGTTTGTTGACTTTGGATTTTTTTTTAGATAATAGTGACTTTTTTTCCCACCTATATATCCTATAATCAAGCTGTGTGACCTTAGCCAAATCCTGTATCTTCTCTGGACTTAAATTTCTCCATCTGTAACATAAGAGGTTGGACTAGATAATCTCTTAGGCCCTTTCTTACTCTAACATTCTTTAACTCTATAATTTTTATATGTATATACTAAAATTAACTTTTCAGAAATCAGTATTGATCGCGTAACCCATAGGACCTCACTTAAAATGTCTATCACATTATCCCCAGCTTTTCCAACCCATCTTTTACCTTTCCGCAACTTGCCCCTCGTCTTGATTGGATAGATTTTCCCTGTTAATATGTGATGTTAATACTACAATTGGGAAATTAAGGTACTTTCCCCCACAGGATCCATTAAAGCATGATGATTGTTTTCTTATTCTTCACAAACTTGGACTAAGTCCTAGAGCAGAAGCAGATAAAACCAAGCCGGTATAAACAAACAAACGAATGAATAAAATATATTGAAGAATATATATGCACGTATGTGTTACAATAACTTATACAATATAATACAATGTATATAATACAATAATTTATTCATATATACATATACATAATATACATGTCCATATGTGTATATGTTTGTCGTTATTGTTATTTTTTATTGTTACCATCATTTTCAGTTATTCAGTTGTTTCCAACTCTTTGGCACCCCACGGACCATAGCACTCCAGGCCCTTCTATCATCCACTATCTCTCAAAGTCTCTCCAAGTTCATAGTCATTGCTTCCATGACACTAGCTTCATCTTATCCTCTGCCATCCCCTTTTGCTTTTGCCATCAATCTTTCCCAGTATCGTGGTCTTTTCCAATGAGATCTGTCTTCTCATTGTGTGGCCAAAGTATTTAAGTTTCAGCTTCAGTGTACACATGCATATGTGTATGTGTATATTTATGTTGCGTATGTACTCACACATACATATATATATAATATGTATATAGCTATATGAATGTATTATGTGAGTGAGTGTGTGTATACTGTTCACAAATGGCACTTCATCAAAGAATTCTACTAAACTTAGAAAACATGTGGAAGAACATACAGTTCTTCATACAGAACCTCGGTTTATGAGTAGTCTGGTTTACGTATGCTTCGCTGGATGAGGAATAATTTTTTGTAAAATTTGTCTTCCAGGACAAACAAAAATTCATGGTAGGAACATCACGTTTGGACTTGAAAAAAAAAATCAGTGAGTCAAAACACAAAAGTGATTCTAAAAAGTGAAAAATAAGTGAACACAGTAGTGCTACTCTTACATTTAGTGAAAGTAGCATAAGAGAGAACACTCCCGATGTTGAAATCTCTGATGTTCTCATGGAAGGAGATTCTCCTTCCAGGCAGTAACGCTGGCCTGGACTGGGGGAAATGGTGCAGAGCTTGATGCACTCGCCCACTCTGAATGTATTTATTTCTGATTCAAAATAGCAAGTTAGGTTAGATCTGCTGCAGAAGGGGGCCCGCTTGAACCTGTTGCTGCTGCTTTGAAGAGAACGCCCCCTTCCCCTTTTGCAGGCCCAGGGCCCTTGCTCACAGGCTGTGACCTGGGCCGCCCTGACTGCACCGCGCCCCCAGCCTGCATGACCTGGTCTTCCCCTGGCCATCGGGGCCTCCTCCATGCTTGGCACCCAGACTGGCTTGGCGCTCCGCAGTATCATGGCCAATTAAAGAGAACAGACGTGGGGTTCAGGAGTTTGGGGCTTTTTCTTCGTTTTGTCACTTTAAAGACCAAAAGTGTGTGCTTGGAGCCAGACGACTCTCACTGGCTTAAATGTACAAAGATCCCAAATAAATCTGTGTGTCAGCCGCAGTCTCGAAAAAAATTGTTTTATTTTCGGTTTATATTGTGTACTAATCATTGCTATTGTATTTCAGGTGCTTTAGGGACAAAAAAACTTACTTAAAATTATAAATAATTATTTCTATACTAATATTTTTGTGGATGTGGTACCGATCATCCGACTTTACATTACTTCCTATGGGAAAATTCGCTTTGCAATACGAACAAATCGGAAGATGAAAGGAATCTGGGAACGAATTAAATTCATAAACCAAGGCTCTACTGTATTACCTAATGCTATGCAAGAGAAACTTTTGCTTTGCATCATATTTTATTGTGAAGGTGATATCTACATTTCTAAGCAAGCCCTTCCAAATTCTGGAGAGTCAAATGCTTGAGGGATGGCTTTAGGAAGGAGTGTTGAAGCCAGGCCCCCATGACAGTAAGTATTTTTTCCCCCATCAACATCCTTCAAGACCTACTTGTTTGACTTTGGAATCATATACTACCGCCACACAGAGTATTTGCTTCATAAACGCTCATTGACTCGATTTGCTCACAAAACTGTCTAGCAAAATTCCCATAATACCAGGCCATTCAGCAACTTTTCCCAAGCTGTCAGACCACTGCTGTTGCTTCTCTTTGTCTCAAAGTGCAGAAGGCACCGATTCTGTGGGCCATGAGACACAATTGTCCTCTTGTTTCTTGGAAGGAGTACAAAAAAGGAAACATTCTTAATGTTACACTGTTAGATCTAAAGATCAAAGGCCAACAAATATCCCCAGCAGGGAAATAGAGCTGACAAATTTATCACTTGTGCTTTTTTGTGTATATCTTGCATACAGTTCATTGGCAAGGCTATTGAATTGTTTGTCTCTGGGTGAACAATTTCTTTTCTTTGTTTTTGGTTGCTTAATTTCGCTTCTTGAAACTTTTTTTTTAATCAAACTATGTTGAATTGCGACCATAGAAAGAAATTTTCATGATCCTGGATAAAACAGTGGGAAATGGAGGACTTGTGAAATGCAGCTTTCTTTTACCCAAAACCTAGAAAGGGAAAGAACCTCTTTAAACAATCAACTCTAGGAATAGAAGTATAACCAAGACATAATTTGGTGAATTCACTAATTGTTTTTCTCCACGGTAAGCATCGCTTAGACTTTATTAGGAAAAGACATTGAGGACGTTGTTGTATAATCAGCGGAACAATGATTCCAGTAATAACAATTTTATCTCAAAAATTCAGTATTTCCAGAGGGAAAGCTAACTAGTTGATAGCAATTATTTAAATTATTTTTTTACATCTGTACAATGAGCAAATTGGATGAGAATTGGATGCCTCTTCTAAATCTAAAATTATTTGATTCTGTGATCCAAAAAATAATCTAATTTAAAAAAGGCAGTATTTCTCCTTCCTATCTCATGGAATTTGCCAAATTCTTCCCTGGTATATTTGTCATTTAAGCTTTCTGGCAAATCAGTATACTTTAATGAAGTGAGATTATCAAATGAGATAATATTTGTACACCGCCTGGCACACAGTAGGAATGTAATAAATGCTCGTCCCCTTCCTCCCTCCTCTTTAAGCAAATGTATTCCAAGAAATTCACATTTCTGTATGGGTTTTCTTTGATAGTGACATTGACCTGGGGGTGAGAAATTTAAACCTGAGGTTGAATCCAAAGCTCACCTTTTATAGATGTCTGTAAAGTATTAGGTCTCTATAAGTGCAAAGAATAACTGTCTTTAAATAGCTGCTGATCTTCATATCATTAATTTCCTGTTCTGAAAACTGAAATGCCCTTTAATTATCCAGCTGTAGGAACACAGAAGATGGTACTAAATTTTGCTTAAGTACAGCCTATTGCCAAAACGGAAGCCAAAATATATAATTATGTTGGCATTAACATTCTATAGCTGTGTGATATCAGAGCTACACAATGGCTAGAACATTCTGTGAAGGGCAACGCTGTCTGGGTAATGTAGCAGAAACACTTATCTAATAGCATGCCCTCCCATGCCCTCTGTCAGAGTGCCAGCATATTAGTCCTATTATCAGTCTGCAAATACAGTAGGCTTCCACATTGCAATCACTGCCAAAAGAAACAGTCTTCCATGTTTCAGGAGCAAATGTCTGCACACGTAGATGAAAGTGAAGAATATTAGATTACAGTATTCAGAGCTGACCCCTGTGCAAGAAAATAGTCCATCTTGCTCATTTACATTAATAAACATCCCACTATTTTTACTAAATATTGTACTAAGGGTATGGGTCATGCTTTTTCCATAATAAATTCCAGGAAGACTCTTTAGGCAAAGAGAAAGTAAAAACAACAACAACAAAAAAAAAAAACCCGAAACTGCCATGATCCATTGCCTGTAACTCTGTTTAAAAGTGAATTTATTTTATGACATGCATGATTTTTCTCCTCTAGTTATTATTTGAAAAATCACTGTGTGTCTATAATGGGCCAATCTGGACATGAGAGGTCAGGAAGAAAATAAACATTTTCTGCCAGGAAGCTATTTAATGCATGTGTCATATTCTTTGCAAAGGAGTTGTTTTATGTAGTTAGTCTTCCTTGTTTTTTTTTTCTTTTTTCTTTTTTTTTTTTAACCTCCTTTAACCTATGAAAGGGAGTGCTGCAAGCCTGGCAGCTTATAAGAAAAAAAAATCCCTAATTACTATTAATGAGATTCATTATAATATATGCTCTTCCAGTAATGAATTTATAATTTCCTCTGTCAGTATTCCTATCAACCTAGTGCAGAAGAAAACATCTGCTCTATAGTGTCCATGGAACTGCATTCATATTAGCTGATATAAGCAGTCTATTATAAGACTTATCTTTTGAGGAAAAAAAATCAATCTTTCCACAGCAAGATAAAAGCAGGGGTGTTGACATCTTATGCATGTTTTTCTCAGATCTGACATTAAAATAATTGCAAGGAATTAAACCCTGGATTTTTTTTAATCTAACACAAATTGCCTTATAACCCTCATGATTTCTTGATGTCAGTTAGGAGAGAAACAACAGCACACAAATGCACAGGATAATTCCAGAGGAGGAAATGAAGCCCATTTGTGCACTGTATAATTCCACCAATTTCTTAGAGGCTTAAGAATCCCCTCATTGAAAGACACTTACTGCCCAGAGGAAGCTGTCATTGCGCTGTTTAGTTCTTCTCTAAGAAACAGGAAGATGAAAAAATGTTATTCAAATTATACCTCTCTGGAGTGGACTCAATTGACTACTTCTTTCTCAAAGTAAAAAAAAAAATCCCTGAAGTCTGATGATTTGTCACTATTAAAATATGAAGAATTTAAAGGATAAGACTTTCATTAAAAACACTAGGGGTGATAAAATGTTCTCAGCTTCTTGGTAATATTCAACTTAGGTCAAAGATCTTGGGAAAATTAATATGAATTTTGGTTTATTTTATTTTTTCCTACTACTGTAGAATCAAATATTTTCACACCTTTTCTTTTAAAAAATTATTAAATTTGAAATGAAAATAACATAGAGTTCATTCATGCCACCAGGAATTTGTCATTTGCAAATTATTTTCATTTCAACAACATTTATTAAGCATCTACCATATTTAGTTTGCAGTAGATTTTGCATGCATATGGATATATATATATATATATATATATATATATATATATATACACACACACATACACATACAAACACTGATATATATGGGAAGCCAGATTTATGGTACCATCCCAAAATGCCAAGTTCTTCAGCACTGAGAAAAGTATCCCCCAAAATGACCAAAATTAAGACAGCACCCTTTAGAAGTCCTTCCAGAACTGTATCACAAGAAATGAGTCCGGAATTATCCCTCTAGATGTTTCATGGGATAGCCACTGTTAGAAGCCTCTTTTCCGTGAAAAGGAGAGCAAGACCATTCTCATTCCACCCACCTTCACTAAGATTAAGTCTTCAGTAACTGCCCTCTTCATTCATCCAAACTTCTCACTATTGTCATCTACTCTTTCCTTCTCTTCTTTTCACTGAGGAAGAGCCAGCCTTACTTTTCTGTAAGGACAATCCCTCCACAATACTTCCACTCGTGCCCTTGATCCTGTTCCCTTCTTCCTGTTCCAAGGCCTTGTTCCAGTAACTGTTCCTTCTATGTCATTCTTTTTCCCCTGATCCACAAATTTCTTTAAATCTAATTTTCCTCACAAAGTTTCTAAAAAGAATAGTTTCCATTACTGCCTCTACTTCTATCCTACTTATTCACTCTTTGTTCTCTTACAATGTGGTTTCTCATTCTATTATTGTACTAAAATGCTCTCTCCCAGGTAGCCAGTGACCTCTAACTGTCAAATCCACTGACCACTTGTTAGTTTCATACTCACTGACATTTCTGCAGCATTTGGTACTATTGACCACCCCCCCCTTTTGGGTACTCTATACCTTTCCATGACTCATCCTCATAGTGTGTCACTGCTCCTATTCAATGTTCTTCAGTGGTTTATTTTCATCCCTCGTCCTAAGTTATTCCCCAAGGCTCTGCCCTGGACATTCTTTCCTTTTCTTTCCATACTCTGTTCTTTGGCAAGTTTATCCACTGTCATGCCTCCAAATATCAACTCTGCTTTGTTTTCTATACTCTCATTTGTTGATTTTCCCCACTGCCATATCATCAATTATCATACCTTTGCAATGAATTCAAATCTGAATATACAGCCCAAATCTCATACATAAATTCAATTTCCACTTCTCTGACTGCTTCATGAATTGTTTTTTGCTCTAACCTATGATTTCATTTTTTGGGAATTCCTGAGGAACCTACTACTCCCATCCCATGTGTGGGTAGAATATTGGGGTAAATGTTTGTATTTTTTATCCTATCTTTGAACTGAATGTACCTTTATAAAAGTTAAATGATGTTAAGTGGTTAAGTGGAACAGGGTTGCTGGGCACTAGGGTGCTAGACCCTGGCTAGTCACTCTGGCCAGTGTCTATCAGTAGGAAAAACACAGCTAGTGGAAGCATGAACAGATGGCTTTAGAGAAGAGACCCCAAACCCTGAGGGGCAGAATTAGCCAGCCTGACTCTCCAAGAGGTGAGTCAAAGCAGACTAACTAAAATAAAAACCTTGGGGCAGGGAAAGTTTAGGACTCTCAAAGTTTTTTTTTTCTTTAAAAATTGTTTTGTGAGATGGCATCATTACAGACATTAAAGTTCATCTGAGTTAAAAAGCATTAACAGGAAAGATGCCCATTGTTGATAGAGTTGCCACCTGTGCCAAATTGACCTGGACTGACCAGGTATTAAGGCAATGATAAGAGAGGAAATTAAAAGGAGTTCCAGGAAGGGTAGCTATAACTCTTATCTTTCTTAAATTATCTCGTGACCTTAGAAGCTGAATGAGTCAATGAAGCAGCCCTTATGTCTTTTCTTTTTTCTTTCTTATGTTTTCCTTTCTTTCTTTTCTTTTTTTTTGACTCTGATGGTTAACATTTTATTATTATTATTATTTCATTGTCAGTACAGGAAGGGAAAAATATGACAAATATTCATCATCACTTGTGGGAAGGTTTTATTTTTCCAACAAAGCCAGTAATTTCTTGTCACACCAATGCATTCAGTAAGACACAAAGCAACAGGTTTTCAAGGGGATGTGTGTTTCATTTGTTTGTTTTATTGCTCAGATTCATTCCTTGGTGCTTCTACTACATAGAATCACTCAGAAAAGAGTCTACATCAGTTGTCCACTGCTTTAGTGCAAGGCCTACATTGACAACTGATTAAATTGTGAAGATGAGATTTATCTCTAAATCATTTCATTTCAGGAGGACCCAGGAAAGTAAGAACGTCTCAACTCATTACCTTTTTGACTTTATTTCCATATCACTTTACCACAGGGCTCTATTTTTCCAGTATCGTGTAGGAAAGCACAAAGAATGGTCAAAGTTTACATAAAATGCATTATTCCATATTTAAGGTCCAACTTTAATTGTTGTTTACCTTCATGAGACAATCATTACTATGCATCAGTGTGGCTCAGGCTCCAAGGTTAGCTTCATAGTAGTTACTATTAATCTTTGTATTAATATTTCTTCTAACTTCCATGTATCTCTCAAAGCAGAATTGAAAGAGGAAGCAAAAGAGAGTTTTCCCTACCAAGAGACGTGGGTTTTTTGCAAGTCTGTGTCTCTCTATATCTTATGCCTGGAATCAGAACACATAGAAATATATGTTTCATTAAGTTAGCTTGATATGAAGGGGAGGTAGAGATAGAGATCAAGAATAATGGTAACGGTTTCCATGTAAGCATACTTCTGTCATTGTGGATCAGCACCTTGTCTGCAACTGATAGTCTCAGAGAGTTGTTGTAGCATTGAAATGTTAAGTAATTTGCCCAGTATGTGTAAGAGTCTGGAGAGACTTGAACCTAGAGGTCTTCAAAGCTTTAAGGCCAGATCTCTCTCTCCTAAGAGGACTGATGGTAAGGGGATAACTAACAAACAAACATAAAACTTTTCCTTCTGAGACTAATATTTCCATTTAGTTTCCTAAGTGCTCTGGGGAGCAAGAAAATAATTTAAAAAAAAAAAAGAAGAAACAGAGAAGCGCGAAGCATCTGTGGGCAAAACTGTGAGGTAGGTAAAAGTTATCTTTAGTACCCGCCCTTTTTTTACAACTCCCTAATGGCAATAATAAGTTATATTTACATAATACTTTATGACATAATACTTTATGACAAAGCAGCTATTCCCATGCTTAATCTCATTTGATTCCCACAGCTCAATATATGAGAAGTAGGAGCTGCTTCCTAACCCCCAACTTATACTCCCACTCCCATGGTTTCATTCTGAAGTTGTGGGGTAACAGGGAAAAATTGGTTTTATCTAAGTACATCAAGGAGTCTATATATCTCCAGATAAAAGGATGGGGGAAAGGAGCTTGCTATACACCCATAGGGCTAGTACCCCTTAGCATATGAACACAACATATTTGTATTCATTTAACAGGTCCAGCATTATAAAATGTGATTGGGCAAATGGCCCCCACAGGATCTACAAATCTCCTTTTAAAATACAAATGGATGGCTGAACAAATTGTAGTATACGAATATAATGGAATACGATTGTGTTATAAGAAATGATGAGCAGGCAGACTTCAGAAAAACCTGGAAAAACTTATATGAACTGATGCTGAGTGAAATGAGCAGAACCAGGAGAACATTGTACACGGTAACAGCTACATTGTGCAATGACTGACTTTGATAGACAGCTCTTCTCAGTAATGCAAAGACTTAAAACAACTCCAAAAGACTCATGTTGGAAAATGCTATCCATGTGCAGGGAAAGAACTTTGAAGTCTGAATGCAGATGGAAGCATACTATTTGCTCTCCTTTTCTTTTGTTGTTTTGTTTTGTTTCTTCTTTCTTGTGGTTCCTCTCATTAGTTCTAATTCTTCTTTACATCATGACTAACGTGAAAACATATTTAATATGAATGTATAAGGAGAGCCTATATCAGATTGTATGTCATCTTGGGGAGGGGGGAGGAGAAGGAGGGAGGGAAAATTTAAAACTCAAAATCTTACGGAAGTGAATGTCAAACACTAAAAATAAATTAATTGTAAAGAAAAGAAAGCATATGATGGAGTTTTGAAGTATTGATGGACCGGTACTCGAGATAGCTCAAAAATACACACACACACACACACACACACACACACACACACACACATATACACACATATATATACATTTGTACACATACATATACATATTATATACGTACATACACATATTATATAGACATGCATATACATATATACATATTGTCTATACATACTACATACATGTGTGTATGTGTGTGTGTATGTATGTAAATGGAGTAGGACAAATGGAGTTCCCCAGGACACCGCACCAATTGTGGAGGAGAGGTGGGAAATCTTAGACTCTTCTTGGCCAACTCAGGGAAGAATTTACCTGGTGCACAGACAGAGATGAAGGAAGTATTCTATCTGCTAGCTTCCTATTTTAATTATTCTTTTAACAGGTGTCCAATCATGTCTATGTCACTGAAAGCCTAACAGTGCTGTTGTCAAGTTAAAATTCTGTGCCCTATGAAAAGCTCTCATTCTCCTGTCCTAGTTAAAGCTCACCTTCCATTAATCTATCTTTTATCCTCCTCACATTCCCTACTCCAGTCACCTTACTAAGGCAGCTTATACTTTGTGGCACAGTGGTGGGAGCACTGGGTCTGGAGTCACGAAGACTTGAGTTCAAATCCAGCTTCAGATGCTCACTAGCTGTGTGACCTCAGCAATTCACTTAATCTCTGTAGTCCCACAAAGAAGCCTTTGCTAGTAGGTATGGGGTTCCTCCTTCCCCAGGAACTTATGGTACCCAGAGGCTAGAATCATTCTTAACTGAACCAGTCACACCTAATTGAGTTTATCTTTAAAAGTTGGTGTGACCCCACTTTTCACAGTGCCTGTCTGATTGAGTTTTGTTCTGTTTGCCTCAGACAACAAAAATGATACCTATAGGCTTTGGTGGAGGATTTAACATGAAGTGACTAGTAAAAATAAAATATTAGCCCAATATCTCTAAATGCCAGAGCTCTTCAGTTGTCTTGAAGATTAAAATGTGGTTATATTTGGTGAGTCTCTGGAACACGCCTAATCTCATCTGATCTCAGAAGCTAAGCAAGGTCAAGACTGGTTAGTACTTGGAACCCACCTGGAAAGACTGGGTGCTGTAGGCTTGGCTTTAAAAAATGAGGCAGCTAGGGGCAGCTAGGTGGCACAGTGAGGAGAGCACCGACCTTGGAGTAGGAGGACCTGAGTTCAAATGCAGGCTCAGGCACTTGACACACTTACTAGCTGTGTGACTTGGGCAAGTCACTTAACCCCAATTGCCCTGCCTTCCCCCTTCAAAAACAAACTAAAAACAAACAAAAAAAAATTGAGGCAGCTAGTTTATTTGGTGGATAGAATGCTGGGCCTGGAGTCAGGAAGACCTGAATTCCAATCTGGCCTCAGATACTAGCAAGTCACTTAACCTCTATTTTCCTTAAGTCACTGGAGAGTGAAATAGCAAACCACACCCCCATCATTGCCAAGAAAACCCCATATGGAGTCAGGAAGTGTTGGTCACGACTGAACAATGATAATATTTGATAAACACAAACCTCAGTGAAAAAAACAACAGATCTGGAATCAAAAGACTGAAATTATTTCCCTGACTTTGGGTAGCTCACTGTCCCCTCTGTTCTCTCATCTCTAAACTGGGGAAGACAGAAGCAGATCTTCAAGGTCCCTTTTAGCTCTAAATAAGCAAATGCAAGGCGTTCCTCTGTTCTTAGTCAAGAGGGACTTGATCTATTTGCATTTACAACAAATTCAACTTGCCTACTTCTGTTTCTCCAAGAATAGGGACGATTTTCAGACACACCGCTTTGGCTGATTTACATACATCCTCTGTTCAGGGTTCCTAGACTTAGTTAAGAGAGAATTTGCTCCTTTAGTTCCTTGTATCATTTTTTTATCAGTCATTTCTTTTATTCCTAAAAACAGAAACTAGTATGACTTCCGTTATGTGTTTGGAAAATGTTTCCTTTCAAGTATCTGAAGACTTAGCACATTGGAAAAGACAGAAACCCTTTAAGAGTAAGTATCAGAGTGAATTGTAAAACTCTTCGGAGACTTGAATATGATACAGTTCATTAATTCTGGTAACATGAGGATTTCATTATGTAATTTCACTTTAGCACTCAGTTGCAGTAGGATTGAAGGGGGAATGGAGACCTTTATACTTACGTAGATCTATTAGCAGTTTACTTAGCCATATTCTGTTTTCTATATTTGTATATATCAGGAGTCCCATCCCCCTCTGAAGCACGCCCACAAGAGCACATACACACACAACACACATGCATGTTCAAATACATAATCTATCTGCAAAAAAATCTTTATTTGTATTACATTCAGTAATTTATTCCTGTGCCATAACTAGAGAAAACCACATCCATATTCTTAGCAGAATCAATTTTCTTCAAGGATTCAAGATGAACGAGATGGCAACGGTATATATGGCTTCAGAGGAGCAATCACGAATCCCAGGGTTATTCCTAACATCATCAAAGAGGATTCTGAGATATTATTCCTCTTTAGGACATATTTTTTTCCTGTGATTTGGACCTGAGACTTTCTGGACATGTTTTTTCTCATGAGTAGATTAATATGAAGCCTAGATATGGTTCATTTGGAAGTCAAAGTTTTGTGGAGGGATTTGGTCTTTTGTAAAATGACTAACATGCCGGTAGAACACCTGGGTTCCCTCATCCACACCCATACCAACTTTGCTGTGTCATCTGTTTGCTCTTCTCAAAGGTACATGCAAGGCCCCTATCACAGCTTCTTTGAAATAATTGCTTGTATCAGTAAGAGTCAAATTCCAATACTCATGTACTGTCCCTCCACCTTGATGAAGCAAACTAGGGATTCTGACCTTAGAGGCATAAATAACTACAACAGCAGCTTTATTCATCAAGTCCACAGTCACTGAGAGAAAAGAATTTTAAAAAATCTGTACAGACATTGTCTACAACATGTCTGTTCAATGTCCGTCCTCTTTCCAGTTTCATCTTTAAATGTCTTCAGCGTGCTCTGGCTCTCTCACCTTTGACTCTTAGAATCCCAAAAATTCTTTGGTTTCACTTGCCCATGTGGTCTTTCCTGACTATCTCCCCCAAGTCCTTCTGCCTCCTCCCACATTGCCTTGAATGTTATCTATGTGTGTGTATGTATGTATGTATATGCATATGTATATGTATATGAGTATATGTGGGGGGTATACACACACACAAACACTTTGAATATACTTTTATGTATACATATTGTTTCCCCAAAAGAATGCAAGCTTCTTGGAAGGGGACAGTTACATTTTTATCTTTGTATGTCCAGTGCATAGCACGCATTAAATACATGCTTGGTGACTGGTTGAATGATTAATTGATTAGCTGACACTCTCATTAACTTTCCTGTAAAATTATTTTTAATTCTATTAGTGGTTGTTTTTCTATAAAGGGCTACTGACAATAATCTTCTATCAGCCACCTCTCTAATATTTTATGAATGACTTTATATTCTTTACTGTTGCTTCTCTGACTGCCATATCAATCTGCTTGAAAAGGAGATGAGGTATTTGCTGGTTGAAACAGTTTCTAGGCTTTTTGATTCCCTCTTTAATTTGCAATGGTTTGTAAATGGCGAGAGTCTTTTTTAGGGCCTGTTATTTTATCCTTTTCCCATTATATAGCACCAATAAATAGGTCAGGTTGGAGTTGCCTCAATTACAAAGCATACTTTTCCATTACTGTTATTTTTTTAATTTGTGATGATTTTTATCTTTGTTGTAATAATTGAATGATCTGAACATATGTAAATGCTTGATTTGGAAATGATTCCCAAAGTGGTAACTGGACATTTTTTGTCTATTAGAATATAATCAATTTCATTTTTGTCGAGTCATTTAGTACTCATTTGTTTGTTGGTTGTGAGGTTTGTCTATCAGAATAACTGAACCAATTGCAGAGAACTAGGAGTGGGCCTACCATAAAGTATAAATTCAAAATGAGAGACCAAGATGGGTATAAAAGTCCATATGCAGTAGGGATATGGAGGAACAGGGTCGGGGTGCACTTACTAGTGCAGGGTGTCATTTTTCATAGAGAACTCAATGTTCAAAAATAGCCAGCCTTGATAATCTTCTATAGCAGACCAATCAGAAATGAGACAGGGAGAGGGCACTAACAATTCGACCTCCCTCAAAGTCCTATTTTGAGGTCTCATGGTGGTAATGGATGTGATCTTCTTGAACATGATATCAACAGAATGAAAATGGCAAAACTGATATTCAAACCCTGATCTTCTGACTTTAGAGCCAACATTCTTTCCACAATATGATGCTACCTTCATCATGATGTAATATTAAATGTCAAAAGGAAAAAAAAAGAGTTACCCAATTGCAATTTTGCTTCAGTATTCTCTATAAAGGAGAAAGTTCTTTAAAAAGGAAGGTTAAAATAATATGCTTAACAAATAATTAGAAACCCAAATAGATGAAGACCTAGTAAAGGAATATCTACCTGCTTTACACTAGTTCTAGTCTCCTTCCACCCCAGATATATTAATGCTATCCTAAGGGACTTAAACATTTTCATATAGAAATGTAGATCTTTTGTATTCTTTGAGGAACTATGGGGAATGGGAGGGGTGCCAGAAAATTCGAAAAAAAGCAGCTATTGTCCCGATTTTTTAAAAGCAAGGAAAATTAGATTCCAGAAATTCCAGAGAGGTGAGATTGATATTAATGCATACCAACATTCTAAAGTGGAATACTTAACACATGTTTAATGACATTTAATAAAGAAATGGTTGATCCCTGAAGGCCAACATGAGTTTACTAGGTATAAATCATGCCAAACTAACTGAATTTCATTTTTTTTGTATGGGTTTACTTGAGTAGTATTTCAAGATAGACCAAACACACAATATAGTAACTTACATGAAAAATCTTATCATAGTCCTATGGAATTAATGGAAGTATGTATATTATTCCACACTATAACTGGTTTGATATACAACCATTTGAACAACTTTATCTAATGAATGCTTATCATTGAGTTGATGGCAACGTTAAGAGTGATAACTAATAGTGTGCCACAACCTTCTGAACTTGGTTAGTCCTGGTCAATGTTTTTAATAGACTTGCTGGATGAAGATTAAGATCGCATACTTATTAAATTTGTTGGAAATAAACTAAATATTTTATTAGATGACAGGATCAAAATTTCAAAAGGTCTTGACATGGCATAACAATTGCAGAAACTAACAGAATATAGGCTGGAAGGAACCTTAGAGACAATATTATTCAAATTCGTAAATGTAAATGTAATCTCATAATCTGAGCTTTTCACTGCAATGTTGCAAATATCAACCCATTCATGTCTATATCCTGTCTTCTTGTCCATAGACTTCTGTAAGTTTGTCACATGGGGTCTACCAAAATGTACTGAAGGGCTTCCTTGCTTTTTTTTTTTTTTTGCTTTATCCTTTCATAAGGATATCAGGGGGAAATTGACTCTCTACTTATTGCTATTTTTTGTCCTTGACACATGACCAATCCTTCTAATCCTAATGCATATTTCCTTGATAATATCTTTACTTCTGTCCTACATCCTGCTTTGAATATATGAGACAGCCTGTTCCTACCCACTATATGTGTGATATTTAATTTCATTTTTTAGTAAAGGGTTATATTCAATGTCTTTCTGCCATATAGCATCAACAGTGGAATACTGGCATTAAAATGATGGTCCCTTGTTATGGGAGATAGTGTACGGTTAAGCTAAGTTAGGTTCAGATTTGGATTCACTCTGGCAGTAAGGCATACTCCCAACAGAACAAAGTTTTTTTTTTTTCTTGAAAGACAGGGGAAATACACTGTTAACCCTGCAACCACATTATTTAACAATTCCTACTACACAGTTAATGTAGTGACAAAGACAGAAGACACAGACACACAGAGGCAACACCTGTTCAGAGGAAAACCGCCCGCCCTAGGTTTCTCCAAGCTGGGGAATCCCTCTCTTCTCTACAAATGCAGAGACACCGACAAAGGGCACACACACAACACACAACATACAACATACAACATACATACATTCACCACCTATACCAAAGTTTTTCCTAAGCTGGAGAACCCCGTCTTTTACAGCCACCTTGGTAAGTCGCTTCTGAACATAGCCCCAGGTGAAGTGTCCTCCCCATGGGTGAGGTTCCAATGTGCCTGTCCCATGTGGTGACTTTTATAGGGTCCTGAACAAAGAAAGTTTTTCCTACCAGAGAGGGGAGCCACTCCCCTGGGGAGGGGAAGATCCTGTCAGTCATTTTGTTTTTGAGAACTGGCTAGGTCCTCAAACAGCAGCTTCAGAAATATTTCCTGTTCTTTGTTCGAGACCTATCTGTCTCCTAGTGGAAGTGTATTCTATCTTTTGTTCAAGCCTATCAGTCATTCTTAGTTGGGGCTTCTCAGTCTCCTATCCAGGAAGGAATGCCTGATTCTTTATTCCAAGCCAGAGCTGGGGGGTGGGGGGAAGGGAGAGCCAAGCTTACACTATAATATGGAGGATCTTCTATAATGATTTATCATTCAGATAGTTAATGTCATTAAAAAGACTCTACAATTTCCTAAAAGTAATCAAGTCTTTTATCTTCCTCCTGTTCAACTCTGGGCCCAGCTAATTTTCTATTTCTACTCTCTGGGACAGATATACCTACTCATGGTCAGATCTTAGAGGCTATTTGTCCAACTCTGTCATAATCTGGATAACAGACATTCTTTATCAAGTTGATCTTTCTTGTGTGGATGCTCAAATCAAACTCTTTTGAGTGTATTGGCCCTCTTCCAGGAAACTTTGCAATGTTCTAAGGCCATATTCAATGAGTACCTTGCCATCTGCAAACAGGAGCATTGGAATGACCTCACCATCTACAAGTGAATCTCTCTGAAACTTGGACTCTATGCTGGATCTCTTCCATCAAAGTGGAAAATAAAGGGCATCTTAACAAAATAAATAAAATAGAGATACTTCTGAACTTAGGTTGAAATATGAATTGCACAAGCACAGGTTAAGAAAGATGTTAGCGGGGGCAGAGCCAAGATGGTGGCTGAAAAGCAAGGACTAGCGTGAGCTCCCTGCCAAGTCCCTCCAAAAACCTATAAAAAATGGCTCTGAACCAATTCTAGAACTGCAGAACCCACAAAAGAGCAGAGGGAAGCAGGGCTCCAGCCCAGGACAGCCAGGATGGTCTCTGGGTAAGGTCTATCCTGCACAGAGCTGGGAGCAGAGGGGTAGCAGAGAAAAGCAGAGCCCAGCGTGGGCAGTGCAGATGAACCAGACCAGGAGCTGGGCAGAGCATGCCCTAGAGCCCTGAAGCAGTGAGCTGCAGCAGTTACCAGACTTCTCAACCCACAAACACCAAAGACAACAGAGAAGGTTAGTGGGAAAAGCTGTGGGAGTGGAAGGAGTTCGCGGTTCAGCTACTGCCCTAGGGGCAGCGGAGGTGGGGCAACTACAGAACTACAGCTGCAGTTGCTTCCAGCCTCAGGCCCACCTGGTGGGAGGAATTAAGTGGCAGATCAGAGCAGGAGTGAAGAGCCTCTTGACCATCTAAGTCCAGTCCGGGTTGGGGGTTCTTGGGGAAGGAGGAGTGCTGGTGTGGCAGAGCTGGTACATCCCCCCAAGTGTGGAATATAGAACTCGTTAGTCTACAAGCAGTCATACCCCACTGAAAAACTCAAGGGACAAGTTAGTTGGTTGGGAATATGACCAGGCAGCGAAAATGCACCCAGATTCAGTCTCAGACTTTGGAATCTTACTTTGGTGACAAAGAAGACCAAAACATACAGCCTAAAGAAGTCAACAAAGTCAAAGAGCCTACAGCAAAAGCCTCCAAGAAAAACATGAACTGGTCTCAGGCCATGGGAGACTTCAAAAAGGATTTGGAAAATCAAGTTAGAGAAGTAGAGGAAAAATTGGGAAGAGAAATGAGAAG